>NC_072441.2:10303030-10606060 GCF_028878055.3 Symphalangus syndactylus
TCACAGAATGCTTCTGTGTAGTTTATATTTGAATATATTCCTTTTTCCACTACTACTCTCTTAGCGCTCCAAATGTCCAGTTGCATTTTCTACAGAAAGAGTGTTCAGATCTGCTCAATCAAAAGTATGGTTTAACTCTGTTAGCTGAATGCACAGATCAGAAAGAAGTTTCACAGAATGATTCTGTGTAGTTTATATTTGGAGACATTCCTTTTTCCACTATTACCCTCTTAGCGCTCCGAATCTCCACTTGCATTTTCTACATAAAGAGTGTTTCAGAACGGCTCAATCAAAACTAAGGTTCAACTCTTTTAGTTGAACAAACAGAACAGAAAGAAGTTTCACACAATTCCTCTGTGTAGTTTTTATTTGTAGACATTCTTTTCCCAATATAGGCCTCTTAGCGCTCAGAATGTCCAATTGCAGTTTCTACAGAAAGAGTGTTTCAGAACGGCTCAATCAAAAGTAAGGTTCAACTCTGTTAGTTGAATGCACAGAACAGAAAGAAGTTTCATACAATGCTTCTGTGTAGTTTATATTTGAACCTATTCTTTTTTCCACTATTACCCACTTAGCGCTACGAATGTCCAGTTGCATTTTCTACAGACAGAGTGTTTCAAAACTGCTCAATCAAAAGTATGGTTTAACTCTGTTAGCTGAATGCTCAGATCAGAAAGAAGTTTCACAGAATGCTTCTGTGTAGTTTATATTTGAATATATTCCTTTTTCCACTACTACGCTCTTAGCGCTCCAAATGTCCAGTTGCATTTTCTACAGAAAGAGTGTTCAGATCTGCTCAATCAAAAGTATGGTTTAACTCTGTTAGCTGAATGCACAGATCAGAAAGAAGTTTCACCGAATGATTCTGTGTAGTTTATATTTGAAGACATTCCTTTTTCCACTATTACCATCTTAGCGCTCCGAATCTCCACTTGCATTTTCTACAAAAAGAGTGTTTCATAACTGCTCAATCAAAAATATGTTTTATCTCTGTTAACTGAATTTACAGATCAGAAATAAGTTTCACAGAATGCATCTGTGTAGTTTTTATTTGAAGATATTCTTTTTTCCACTATTACCCTCTTAGCGCTCCGAATGTCCACTTGCATTTTCTACAGAAAGAGTGTTCAGAACTGCGCAATCAAAAGTATGGTTTAACTCTGTTAGCTTAATGAACATATCAGAAATAAGTTTCACACAATGCTTCTGTGTAGTTTTTATTTGAAGATATTATTTTTCCCAATATAGGCCTCTTAGCGCTCAGAATGTCCAATTGCAGTTTCTACAGAAAGAGTGTTTCAAAACGGCTCAATCAAAAGTAAGGTTCAACTCTGTTAGTTGAATGCACAGAACAGAAAGAAGTTTCATACAATGGTTCTGTGTAGTTTATATTTGAACATATTTTTTTTCCACTATTACCCACTTAGTGCTACGAATGTCCAGTTGCATTTTCTACAGACAGAGTGTTTCAAAACTGCTCAATCAAAAGTCTGGTTTAACTCTGTTAGCTGAATGCTCAGATCAGAAAGAAGTTTCACAGAATGCTTCTGTGTAGTTTATATTTGAATATATTCCTTTTTCCACTACTATGCTCTTAGCGCTCCAAAAGTTCAGTTGCATTTTCTACAGCAAGAGTGTTCAGATCTGCTCAATCAAAAGTATGGTTTAACTCTGTTAGCTGAATGCACAGATCAGAAAGAAGTTTCACCGAATGATTCTGTGTAGTTTATATTTGAAGACATTCCTTTTTCCACTATTACCCTCTTAGCGCTCCGAATCTCCACTTGCATTTTCTACAAAAAGAGTGTTTCATAAGTGCTCAATCAAAAATATGTTTTATCTCTGTTAACTGAATTTACAGGTCAGAAATAAGTTTCACAGAATGCATCTGTGTAGTTTTTATTTGAAGATATTCTTTTTCCCAATGTAGGCCTCTTAGCGCTTAGCATGTCCAATTGCAGTTTCTACAGAAAGAGTGTTTCAGAACGGCTCAATCAAAAGTAAGGTTCAACTCTGTTAGTTGAACGCACAGAACAGAAAGAATTTTCACAGAATGCTACTGTGTAGTTTATATTTGAATATATTCCTTTTTCCACTATTACCCTCTTAGCGCTCCGAATGTCCACTTGCATTTTCTACAGAAAGAGTGTTCAGAACTGCGCAATGAAAAGTATGGTTTAACTCTGTTAGCTTAATGAACATATCAGAAATAAGTTTCACACAATGCTTCTGTGAAGTTTTTAGTTGAAGATATTATTTTTCCCAATATAGGCCTCTTAGCGCTCAGAATGTCCAATCGCAGTTTCTACAGAAAGAGTGTTTCAGAAAGGCTCAATCAAAAGTAAGGTTCAACTCTGTTAGTTGAATGCACAGAACAGAAGGAAGTTTCATACAATGCTTCTGTGTAGTTTATATTTGAACATATTTTTTTTTCCACTATTACCCACTTAGCGCTACGAATGTCCAGTTGCATTTTCTACAGACAGAGTGTTTCAAAACTGCTCAATCAAAAGTATGGTTTAACTCTGTTAGCTGAATGCTCAGATCAGAAAGAAGTTTCACAGAATGCTTCTGTGTAGTTTATATTTGAATATATTCCTTTTTCCACTACTACTCTCTTAGCGCTCCAAATGTCCAGTTGCATTTTCTACAGAAAGAGTGTTCAGATCTGCTCAATCAAAAGTATGGTTTAACTCTGTTAGCTGAATGCACAGATCAGAAAGAAGTTTCACAGAATGATTCTGTGTAGTTTATATTTGGAGACATTCCTTTTTCCACTATTACCCTCTTAGCGCTCCGAACCTCCACTTGCATTTTCTACAGAAAGAGTGTTTCAGAACGGCTCAATCAAAACTAAGGTTCAACTCTTTCAGTTGAACAAACAGAACAGAAAGAAGTTTCACAAAATTCTTAGGTGTAGTTTTTATCTGTAGACATTCTTTTTCCCAATATAGGCCTCTTAGCGCTCAGAATGTCCAATTGCAGTTTCTACAGAAAGAGTGTTTCAGAACGGCTCAATCAAAAGTAAGGTTCAACTCTGTTAGTTGAATGCACAGAACAGAAAGAAGTTTCATACAATGCTTCTGTGTAGTTTATATTTGAACCTATTCTTTTTTCCAGTATTACCCACTTAGCGCTACGAATGTCCAGTTGCATTTTCTACAGACAGAGTGTTTCAAAACTGCTCAATCAAATGTATGGTTTAACTCTGTTAGCTGAATGCTCAGATCAGAAAGAAGTTTCACAGAATGCTTCTGTGTAGTTTATATTTGAATATATTCCTTTTTCCACTACTACGCTCTTAGCGCTCCAAATGTCCAGTTGCATTTTCTACAGAAAGAGTGTTCAGATCTGCTCAATCAAAAGTATGGTTTAACTCTGTTAGCTGAATGCACAGATCAGAAAGAAGTTTCACCGAATGATTCTGTGTAGTTTATATTTGAAGACATTCCTTTTTCCACTATTACCCTCTTAGCGCTCCGAATCTCCACTTGCATTTTCTACAAAAAGAGTGTTTCATAACTGCTCAATCAAAAATATGTTTTATCTCTGTTAACTGAATTTACAGATCAGAAATAAGTTTCACAGAATGCATCTGTGTAGTTTTTATTTGAAGATATTCTTTTTCCCAATGTAGGCCTCTTAGCGCTTAGCATGTCCAATTGCAGTTTCTACAGAAAGAGTGTTTCAGAACGGCTCAATCAAAAGTAAGGTTCAACTCTGTTAGTTGAACGCACAGAACAGAAAGAATTTTCACAGAATGATACTGTGTAGTTTATATTTGAATATATTCCTTTTTCCACTATTACCCTCTTAGCGCTCCGAATGTCCACTTGCATTTTCTACAGAAAGAGTGTTCAGAACTGCGCAATCAAAAGTATGGTTTAACTCTGTTAGCTTAATGAACATATCAGAAATAAGTTTCACACAATGCTTCTGTGTAGTTTTTATTTGAAGATATTATTTTTCCCAATATAGGCCTCTTAGCGCTCAGAATGTCCAATTGCAGTTTCTACAGAAAGAGTGTTTCAGAACGGCTCAATCAAAAGTAAGGTTCAACTCTGTTAGTTGAATGCACAAAACAGAAAGAAGTTTCATACAATGCTTCTGTGTAGTTTATATTTGAACATATTTTTTTTCCACTATTACCCACTTAGCGCTACGAATGTCCAGTTGCATTTTCTACAGACAGAGTGTTTCAAAACTGCTCAATCAAAAGTATGGTTTAACTCTGTTAGCTGAATGCTCAGATCAGAAAGAAGTTTCACAGAATGCTTCTGTGTAGTTTATATTTGAATATATTCCTTTTTCCACTACTACTCTCTTAGCGCTCCAAATGTCCAGTTGCATTTTCTACAGAAAGAGTGTTCAGATCTGCTCAATCAAAAGTATGGTTTAACTCTGTTAGCTGAATGCACAGATCAGGAAGAAGTTTCACAGAATGATTCTGTGTAGTTTATATTTGGAGACATTCCTTTTTCCACTATTACCCTCTTAGCGCTCCGAATCTCCACTTGCATTTTCTACAGAAATAGTGTTTCAGAACGGCTCAATCAAAACTAAGGTTCAACTCTTTTAGTTGAACAAACAGAACAGAAAGAAGTTTCACACAATTCCTCTGTGTAGTTTTTATTTGTAGACATTCTTTTCCCAATATAGGCCTCTTAGCGCTCAGAATGTCCAATTGCAGTTTCTACAGAAAGAGTGTTTCAGAACGGCTCAATCAAAAGTAAGGTTCAACTCTGTTAGTTGAATGCACAGAACAGAAAGTAGTTTCATACAATGCTTCTGTGTAGTTTATATTTGAACCTATTCTTTTTTCCACTATTACCCACTTAGTGCTACGAATGTCCAGTTGCATTTTCTACAGACAGAGTGTTTCAAAACTGCTCAATCAAATGTATGGTTTAACTCTGTTAGCTGAATGCTCAGATCAGAAAGAAGTTTCACAGAATGCTTCTGTGTAGTTTATATTTGAATATATTCCTTTTTCCACTACTACGCTCTTAGCGCTCCAAATGTCCAGTTGCATTTTCTACAGAAAGAGTGTTCAGATCTGCTCAATCAAAAGTATGGTTTAACTCTGTTAGCTGAATGCACAGATCAGAAAGAAGTTTCACCGAATGATTCTGTGTAGTTTATATTTGAAGACATTCCTTTTTCCACTATTACCCTCTTAGCGCTCCGAATCTCCACTTGCATTTTCTACAAAAAGAGTGTTTCATAACTGCTCAATCAAAAATATGTTTTATCTCTGTTAACTGAATTTACAGATCAGAAATAAGTTTCACAGAATGCATCTGTGTAGTTTTTATTTGAAGATATTCTTTTTTCCAATGTAGGCCTCTTAGCGCTTAGCATGTCCAATTGCAGTTTCTACAGAAAGAGTGTTTCAGAACGGCTCAATCAAAAGTAAGGTTCAACTCTGTTAGTTGAACGCACAGAACAGAAAGAATTTTCACAGAATGATACTGTGTAGTTTATATTTGAATATATTCCTTTTTCCACTATTACCCTCTTAGCGCTCCGAATGTCCACTTGCATTTTCTACAGAAAGAGTGTTCAGAACTGCGCAATCAAAAGTATGGTTTAACTCTGTTAGCTTAATGAACATATCAGAAATAAGTTTCACACAATGCTTCTGTGTAGTTTTTATTTGAAGATATTATTTTTCCCAATATAGGCCTCTTAGCGCTCAGAATGTCCAATTGCAGTTTCTACAGAAAGAGTGTTTCAGAACGGCTCAATCAAAAGTAAGGTTCAACTCTGTTAGTTGAATGCACAAAACAGAAAGAAGTTTCATACAATGCTTCTGTGTAGTTTATATTTGAACATATTTTTTTTCCACTATTACCCACTTAGCGCTACGAATGTCCAGTTGCATTTTCTACAGACAGAGTGTTTCAAAACTGCTCAATCAAAAGTATGGTTTAACTCTGTTAGCTGAATGCTCAGATCAGAAAGAAGTTTCACAGAATGCTTCTGTGTAGTTTATATTTGAATATATTCCTTTTTCCACTACTACTCTCTTAGCGCTCCAAATGTCCAGTTGCATTTTCTACAGAAAGAGTGTTCAGATCTGCTCAATCAAAAGTATGGTTTAACTCTGTTAGCTGAATGCACAGATCAGGAAGAAGTTTCACAGAATGATTCTGTGTAGTTTATATTTGGAGACATTCCTTTTTCCACTATTACCCTCTTAGCGCTCCGAATCTCCACTTGCATTTTCTACAGAAATAGTGTTTCAGAACGGCTCAATCAAAACTAAGGTTCAACTCTTTTAGTTGAACAAACAGAACAGAAAGAAGTTTCACACAATTCCTCTGTGTAGTTTTTATTTGTAGACATTCTTTTCCCAATATAGGCCTCTTAGCGCTCAGAATGTCCAATTGCAGTTTCTACAGAAAGAGTGTTTCAGAACGGCTCAATCAAAAGTAAGGTTCAACTCTGTTAGTTGAATGCACAGAACAGAAAGTAGTTTCATACAATGCTTCTGTGTAGTTTATATTTGAACCTATTCTTTTTTCCACTATTACCCACTTAGTGCTACGAATGTCCAGTTGCATTTTCTACAGACAGAGTGTTTCAAAACTGCTCAATCAAAAGTATGGTTTAACTCTGTTAGCTGAATGCTCAGATCAGAAAGAAGTTTCACAGAATGCTTCTGTGTAGTTTATATTTGAATATATTCCTTTTTCCACTACTACGCTCTTAGCGCTCCAAATGTCCAGTTGCATTTTCTACAGAAAGAGTGTTCAGATCTGCTCAATCAAAAGTATGGTTTAACTCTGTTAGCTGAATGCACAGATCAGAAAGAAGTTTCACCGAATGATTCTGTGTAGTTTATATTTGAAGACATTCCTTTTTCCACTATTACCATCTTAGCGCTCCGAATCTCCACTTGCATTTTCTATAAAAAGAGTGTTTCATAACTGCTCAATCAAAAATATGTTTTATCTCTGTTAACTGAATTTACAGATCAGAAATAAGTTTCACAGAATGCATCTGTGTAGTTTTTATTTGAAGATATTCTTTTTTCCACTATTACCCTCTTAGCGCTCCGAATGTCCACTTGCATTTTCTACAGAAAGAGTGTTCAGAACTGCGCAATCAAAAGTATGGTTTAACTCTGTTAGCTTAATGAACATATCAGAAATAAGTTTCACACAATGCTTCTGTGTAGTTTTTATTTGAAGATATTATTTTTCCCAATATAGGCCTCTTAGCGCTCAGAATGTCCAATTGCAGTTTCTACAGAAAGAGTGTTTCAAAACGGCTCAATGAAAAGTAAGGTTCAACTCTGTTAGTTGAATGCACAGAACAGAAAGAAGTTTCATACAATGGTTCTGTGTAGTTTATATTTGAACATATTTTTTTTCCACTATTACCCACTTAGTGCTACGAATGTCCAGTTGCATTTTCTACAGACAGAGTGTTTCAAAACTGCTCAATCAAAAGTCTGGTTTAACTCTGTTAGCTGAATGCTCAGATCAGAAAGAAGTTTCACAGAATGCTTCTGTGTAGTTTATATTTGAATATATTCCTTTTTCCACTACTATGCTCTTAGCGCTCCAAAAGTTCAGTTGCATTTTCTACAGCAAGAGTGTTCAGATCTGCTCAATCAAAAGTATGGTTTAACTCTGTTAGCTGAATGCACAGATCAGAAAGAAGTTTCACCGAATGATTCTGTGTAGTTTATATTTGAAGACATTCCTTTTTCCACTATTACCCTCTTAGCGCTCCGAATCTCCACTTGCATTTTCTACAAAAAGAGTGTTTCATAAGTGCTCAATCAAAAATATGTTTTATCTCTGTTAACTGAATTTACAGGTCAGAAACAAGTTTCACAGAATGCATCTGTGTAGTTTTTATTTGAAGATATTCTTTTTCCCAATGTAGGCCTCTTAGCGCTTAGCATGTCCAATTGCAGTTTCTACAGAAAGAGTGTTTCAGAACGGCTCAATCAAAAGTAAGGTTCAACTCTGTTAGTTGAACGCACAGAACAGAAAGAATTTTCACAGAATGCTACTGTGTAGTTTATATTTGAATATATTCCTTTTTCCACTATTACCCTCTTAGCGCTCCGAATGTCCACTTGCATTTTCTACAGAAAGAGTGTTCAGAACTGCGCAATCAAAAGTATGGTTTAACTCTGTTAGCTTAATGAACATATCAGAAATAAGTTTCACACAATGCTTCTGTGAAGTTTTTAGTTGAAGATATTATTTTTCCCAATATAGGCCTCTTAGCGCTCAGAATGTCCAATCGCAGTTTCTACAGAAAGAGTGTTTCAGAAATGCTCAATCAAAAGTAAGGTTCAACTCTGTTAGTTGAATGCACAGAACAGAAGGAAGTTTCATACAATGCTTCTGTGTAGTTTATATTTGAATATATTTTTTTTTCCACTATTACCCACTTAGCGCTACGAATGTCCAGTTGCATTTTCTACAGACAGAGTCTTTCAAAACTGCTCAATCAAAAGTATGGTTTAACTCTGTTAGCTGAATGCTCAGATCAGAAAGAAGTTTCACAGAATGCTTCTGTGTAGTTTATATTTGAATATATTACTTTTTCCACTACTACTCTCTTAGCGCTCCAAATGTCCAGTTGCATTTTCTACAGAAAGAGTGTTCAGATCTGCTCAATCAAAAGTATGGTTTAACTCTGTTAGCTGAATGCACAGATCAGAAAGAAGTTTCACAGAATGATTCTGTGTAGTTTATATTTGGAGACATTCCTTTTTCCACTATTACCCTCTTAGCGCTCCGAATCTCCACTTGCATTTTCTACAGAAAGAGTGTTTCAGAACGGCTCAATCAAAACTAAGGTTCAACTCTTTCAGTTGAACAAACAGAACAGAAAGAAGTTTCACACAATTCTTCTGTGTAGTTTTTATCTGTAGACATTCTTTTTCCCAATATAGGCCTCTTAGCGCTCAGAATGTCCAATTGCAGTTTCTACAGAAAGAGTGTTTCAGAACGGCTCAATCAAAAGTAAGGTTCAACTCTGTTAGTTGAATGCACAGAACAGAAAGGAGTTTCATACAATGGTTCTGTGTAGTTTATATTTGAACATATTTTTTTTCCACTATTACCCACTTAGCGCTACGAATGTCCAGTTGCATTTTCTACAGACAGAGTGTTTCAAAACTGCTCAATCAAAAGTATGGTTTAACTCTGTTAGCTGAATGCTCAGATCAGAAAGAAGTTTCACAGAATGCTTCTGTGTAGTTTATATTTGAATATATTACTTTTTCCACTACTACGCTCTTAGCGCTCCAAATGTCCAGTTGCATTTTCTACAGAAAGAGTGTTCAGATATGCTCAATCAAAAGTATGGTTTAACTCTGTTAGCTGAATGCACAGATCAGAAAGAAGTTTCACCGAATGATTCTGTGTAGTTTATATTTGAAGACATTCCTTTTTCCACTATTACCCCCTTAGCGCTCCGAATCTCCACTTGCATTTTCTGCAAAAAGAGTGTTTCATAACTGCTCAATCAAAAATATGTTTTATCTCTGTTAACTGAATTTACAGATCAGAAATAAGTTTCACAGAATGCATCTGTGTAGTTTTTATTTGAAGATATTCTTTTTTCCAATGTAGGCCTCTTAGCGCTTAGCATGTCCAATTGCAGTTTCTACAGAAAGAGTGTTTCAGAACGGCTCAATCAAAAGTAAGGTTCAACTCTGTTAGTTGAACGCACAGAACAGAAAGAATTTTCACAGAATGCTACTGTGTAGTTTATATTTGAATATATTCCTTTTTCCACTATTACCCTCTTAGCGCTCCGAATGTCCACTTGCATTTTCTACAGAAAGAGTGTTCAGAACTGCGCAATCAAAAGTATGGTTTAACTCTGTTAGCTTAATGAACATATCAGAAATAAGTTTCACACAATGCTTCTGTGTAGTTTTTATTTGAAGATATTATTTTTCCCAATATAGGCCTCTTAGCGCTCAGAATGTCCAATTGCAGTTTCTACAGAAAGAGTGTTTCAGAACGGCTCAATCAAAAGTAAGGTTCAACTCTGTTAGTTGAATGCACAGAACAGAAAGAAGTTTCATACAATGCTTCTGTGTAGTTTATATTTGAACATATTTTTTTTCCACTATTACCCACTTAGCGCTACGAATGTCCAGTTGCATTTTCTACAGACAGAGTGTTTCAAAACTGCTCAATCAAAAGTATGGTTTAACTCGGTTAGCTGAATGCTCAGATCAGAAAGAAGTTTCACAGAATGCTTCTGTGTAGTTTATATTTGAATATATTCCTTTTTCCACTACTACTCTCTTAGCGCTCCAAATGTCCAGTTGCATTTTCTACAGAAAGAGTGTTCAGATCTGCTCAATCAAAAGTATGGTTTAACTCTGTTAGCTGAATGCACAGATCAGAAAGAAGTTTCACAGAATGATTCTGTGTAGTTTATATTTGGAGACATTCCTATTTCCACTATTACCCTCTTAGCGCTCCGAATCTCCACTTGCATTTTCTACAGAAATAGTGTTTCAGAACGGCTCAATCAAAACTAAGGTTCAACTCTTTTAGTTGAACAAACAGAACAGAAAGAAGTTTCACACAATTCCTCTGTGTAGTTTTTATTTGTAGACATTCTTTTTCCCAATATAGGCCTCTTAGCGCTCAGAATGTCCAATTGCAGTTTCTACAGAAAGAGTGTTTCAGAACGGCTCAATCAAAAGTAAGGTTCAACTCTGTTAGTTGAATGCACAGAACAGAAAGAAGTTTCATACAATGCTTCTGTGTAGTTTATATTTGAACCTATTCTTTTTTCCACTATTACCCACTTAGCGCTACGAATGTCCAGTTGCATTTTCTACAGACAGAGTGTTTCAAAACTGTTCAATCAAAAGTATGGTTTAACTCTGTTAGCTGAATGCTCAGATCAGAAATAAGTTTCACAGAATGCTTCTGTGTAGTTTATATTTGAATATATTCCTTTTTCCACTACTACGCTCTTAGCGCTCCAAATGTCCAGTTGCATTTTCTACAGAAAGAGTGTTCAGATATGCTCAATCAAAAGTATGGTTTAACTCTGTTAGCTGAATGCACAGATCAGAAAGAAGTTTCACCGAATGATTCTGTGTAGTTTATATTTGAAGACATTCCTTTTTCCACTATTACCCTCTTAGCGCTCCGAATCTCCACTTGCATTTTCTACAAAAAGAGTGTTTCATAAGTGCTCAATCAAAAATATGTTTTATCTCTGTTAACTGAATTTACAGGTCAGAAATAAGTTTCACAGAATGCATCTGTGTAGTTTTTATTTGAAGATATTCTTTTTCCCAATGTAGGCCTCTTAGCGCTTAGCATGTCCAATTGCAGTTTCTACAGAAAGAGTGTTTCAGAACGGCTCAATCAAAAGTAAGGTTCAACTCTGTTAGTTGAACGCACAGAACAGAAAGAATTTTCACAGAATGCTACTGTGTAGTTTATATTTGAATATATTCTTTTTTCCACTATTACCCTCTTAGCGCTCCGAATGTCCACTTGCATTTTCTACAGAAAGAGTGTTCAGAACTGCGCAATCAAAAGTATGGTTTAACTCTGTTAGCTTAATGAACATATCAGAAATAAGTTTCACACAATGCTTCTGTGAAGTTTTTAGTTGAAGATATTATTTTTCCCAATATAGGCCTCTTAGCGCTCAGAATGTCCAATCGCAGTTTCTACAGAAAGAGTTTTTCAGAAAGGCTCAATCAAAAGTAAGGTTCAACTCTGTTAGTTGAATGCACAGAACAGAAGGAAGTTTCATACAATGCTTCTGTGTAGTTTATATTTGAACATATTCTTTTTTCCACTATTACCCACTTAGCGCTACGAATGTCCAGTTGCATTTTCTACAGACAGAGTGTTTCAAAACTGCTCAATCAAAAGTATGGTTTAACTCTGTTAGCTGAATGCTCAGATCAGAAAGAAGTTTCACAGAATGCTTCTGTGTAGTTTATATTTGAATATATTACTTTTTCCACTACTACTCTCTTAGCGCTCCAAATGTCCAGTTGCATTTTCTACAGAAAGAGTGTTCAGATCTGCTCAATCAAAAGTATGGTTTAACTCTGTTAGCTGAATGCACAGATCAGAAAGAAGTTTCACAGAATGATTCTGTGTAGTTTATATTTGGAGACATTCCTTTTTCCACTATTACCCTCTTAGCGCTCCGAATCTCCACTTGCATTTTCTACAGAAAGAGTGTTTCAGAACGGCTCAATCAAAACTAAGGTTCAACTCTTTCAGTTGAACAAACAGAACAGAAAGAAGTTTCACACAATTCTTCTGTGTAGTTTTTATTTGTAGACATTCTTTTTCCCAATATAGGCCTCTTAGCGCTCAGAATGTCCAATTGCAGTTTCTACAGAAAGATTGTTTCAGAACGGCTCAATCAAAAGTAAGGTTCAACTCTGTTAGTTGAATGCACAGAACAGAAAGATGTTTCATACAATGCTTCTGTGTAGTTTATATTTGAACATATTTTTTTTCCACTATTACCCACTTAGCGCTACGAATGTCCAGTTGCATTTTCTACAGACAGAGTGTTTCAAAACTGCTCAATCAAAAGTATGGTTTAACTCTGTTAGCTGAATGCTCATATCAGAAAGAAGTTTCACAGAATGCTTCTGTGTAGTTTATATTTGAATATATTCCTTTTTCCACTACTACGCTCTTAGCGCTCCAAATGTCCAGTTGCATTTTCTACAGAAAGAGTGTTCAGATCTGCTCAATCAAAAGTATGGTTTAACTCTGTTAGCTGAATGCACAGATCAGAAAGAAGTTTCACCGAATGATTCTGTGTAGTTTATATTTGAAGACATTCCTTTTTCAACTATTACCCTCTTAGCGCTCCGAATCTCCACTTGCATTTTCTACAAAAAGAGTGTTTCATAACTGCTCAATCAAAAATATGTTTTATCTCTGTTAACTGAATTTACAGATCAGAAATAAGTTTCACAGAATGCATCTGTGTAGTTTTTATTTGAAGATATTCTTTTTCCCAATGTAGGCCTCTTAGCGCTTAGCATGTCCAATTGCAGTTTCTACAGAAAGAGTGTTTCAGAACGGCTCAATCAAAAGTAAGGTTCAACTCTGTTAGTTGAACGCACAGAACAGAAAGAATTTTCACAGAATGCTACTGTGTAGTTTATATTTGAATATATTCCTTTTTCCACTATTACCCTCTTAGCGCTCCGAATGTCCACTTGCATTTTCTACAGAAAGAATGTTCAGAACTGCGCAATCAAATGTATGGTTTAACTCTGTTAGCTTAATGAACATATCAGAAATAAGTTTCACACAATGCTTCTGTGAAGTTTTTATTTGAAGATATTATTTTTCCCAATATAGGCCTCTTAGCGCTCAGAATGTCCAATTGCAGTTTCTACAGAAAGAGTGTTTCAGAAAGGCTCAATCAAAAGTAAGGTTCAACTCTGTTAGTTGAATGCACAGAACAGAAAGAAGTTTCATACAATGCTTCTGTGTAGTTTATATTTGAACATATTCTTTTTTCCACTATTACCCACTTAGCGCTACGAATGTCCAGTTGCATTTTCTACAGACAGAGTGTTTCAAAACTGCTCAATCAAAAGTATGGTTTAACTCTGTTAGCTGAATGCACAGATCAGAAAGAAGTTTCACCGAATGATTCTGTGTAGTTTATATTTGAAGACATTCCTTTTTCCACTATTACCCTCTTAGCGCTCCGAATCTCCACTTGCATTTTCTACAAAAAGAGTGTTTCATAACTGCTCAATCAAAAATATGTTTTATCTCTGTTAACTGAATTTACAGATCAGAAATAAGTTTCACAGAATGCATCTGTGTAGTTTTTATTTGAAGATATACTTTTTCCCAATGTAGGCCTCTTAGCGCTTAGCATGTCCAATTGCAGTTTCTACAGAAAGAGTGTTTCAGAACGGCTCAATCAAAAGTAAGGTTGAACTCTGTTAGTTGAATGCACAGAACAGAAAGAATTTTCACAGAATGCTACTGTGTAGTTTATATTTGAATATATTCCTTTTTCCACTATTACCCTCTTAGCGCTCCGAATGTCCACTTGCATTTTCTACAGAAAGAGTGTTCAGAACTGCGCAATCAAAAGTATGGTTTAACTCTGTTAGCTTAATGAACATATCAGAAATAAGTTTCACACAATGCTTCTGTGAAGTTTTTATTTGAAGATATTATTTTTCCCAATATAGGCCTCTTAGCGCTCAGAATGTCCAATTGCAGTTTCTACAGAAAGAGTGTTTCAGAAAGGCTCAATCAAAAGTAAGGTTCAACTCTGTTAGTTGAATGCACAGAACAGAAAGAAGTTTCATACAATGCTTCTGTGTAGTTTATATTTGAACATATTCTTTTTTCCACTATTACCCACTTAGCGCTACGAATGTCCAGTTGCATTTTCTACAGACAGAGTGTTTCAAAACTGCTCAATCAAAAGTATGGTTTAACTCTGTTAGCTGAATGCTCAGATCAGAAAGAAGTTTCAAAGAATGCTTCTGTGTAGTTTATATTTGAATATATTCCTTTTTCCACTACTACTCTCTTAGCGCTCCAAATGTCCAGTTGCATTTTCTACAGAAAGAGTGTTCAGATCTGCTCAATTAAAAGTATGTTTTAACTCTGTTAGCTGAATGCACAGATCAGAAAGAAGTTTCACAGAATGATTCTGTGTAGTTTATATTTGGAGACATTCCTTTTTCCACTATTACCCTCTTAGCGCTCCGAATCTCCACTTGCATTTTCTACAGAAAGAGTGTTTCAGAACGGCTCAATCAAAACTAAGGTTCAACTCTTTCAGTTGAACAAACAGAACAGAAAGAAGTTTCACACAATTCTTCTGTGTAGTTTTTATTTGTAGACATTCTTTTTCCCAATATAGGCCTCTTAGCGCTCAGAATGTCCAATTGCAGTTTCTACAGAAAGAGTGTTTCAGAACGGCTCAATCAAAAGTAAGGTTCAACTCTGTTAGTTGAATGCACAGAACAGAAAGAAGTTTCATACAATGGTTCTGTGTAGTTTAATTTGAACATATTTTTTTTCCACTATTACCCACTTAGCGCTACGAATGTCCAGTTGCGTTTTCTACAGACAGAGTGTTTCAAAACTGCTCAATCAAAAGTATGGTTTAACTCTGTTAGCTGAATGCTCAGATCAGAAAGAAGTTTCACAGAATGCTTCTGTGTAGTTTATATTTGAATATATTCCTTTTTCCACTACTACGCTCTTAGCGCTCCAAATGTCCAGTTGCATTTTCTACAGAAAGAGTGTTCAGATCTGCTCAATCAAAAGTATGGTTTAACTCTGTTAGCTGAATGCACAGATCAGAAAGAAGTTTCACCGAATGATTCTGTGTAGTTTATATTTGAAGACACTCCTTTTTCCACTATTACCCTCTTAGCGCTCCGAATCTCCACTTGCATTTTCTACAAAAAGAGTGTTTCATAACTGCTCAATCAAAAATATATTTTATCTCTGTTAACTGAATTTACAGATCAGAAATAAGTTTCACAGAATGCATCTGTGTAGTTTTTATTTGAAGATATTGTTTTTCCCAATGTAGGCCTCTTAGCGCTTAGCATGTCCAATTGCAGTTTCTACAGAAAGAGTGTTTCAGAACGGCACAATCAAAAGTAAGGTTCAACTCTGTTAGTTGAACGCACAGAACAGAAAGAATTTTCACAGAATGCTACTGTGTAGTTTATATTTGAATATATTCCTTTTTCCACTATTACCCTCTTAGCGCTCCGAATGTCCACTTGCATTTTCTACAGAAAGAGTGTTCAGAACTGCGCAATCAAAAGTAGGGTTTAACTCTGTTAGCTTAATGAACATATCAGAAATAAGTTTCACACAATGCTTCTGTGAAGTTTTTATTTGAAGATATTATTTTTCCCAATATAGTCCTCTTAGCGCTCAGAATGTCCAATTGCAGTTTCTACAGAAAGAGTGTTTCAGAAAGGCTCAATCAAAAGTAAGGTTCAACTCTGTTAGTTGAATGCACAGAACAGAAAGAAGTTTCATACAATGCTTCTGTGTAGTTTATATTTGAACATATTCTTTTTTCCACTATTACCCACTTAGCGCTACGAATGTCCAGTTGCATTTTCTACAGACAGAGTGTTTCAAAACTGCTCAATCAAAAGTATGGTTTAACTCTGTTAGCTGAATGCTCAGATCAGAAAGAAGTTTCACAGAATGCTTCTGTGTAGTTTATATTTGAATATATTCCTTTTTCCACTACTACTCTCTTAGCGCTCCAAATGTCCAGTTGCATTTTCTACAGAAAGAGTGTTCAGATCTGCTCAATCAAAAGTATGGTTTAACTCTGTTAGCTGAATGCACAGATCAGAAAGAAGTTTCACAGAATGATTCTGTGTAGTTTATATTTGGAGACATTCCTTTCTCCACTATTACCCTCTTAGCGCTCCGAAACTCCACTTGCATTTTCTACAGAAAGAGTGTTTCAGAACGGCTCAATCAAAACTAAGGTTCAACTCTTTCAGTTGAACAAACAGAACAGAAAGAAGTTTCACACAATTCTTCTGTGTAGTTTTTATCTGTAGACATTCTTTTTCCCAATATAGGCCTCTTAGCGCTCAGAATGTCCAATTGCAGTTTCTACAGAAAGAGTGTTTCAGAACGGCTCAATCAAAAGTAAGGTTCAACTCTGTTAGTTGAATGCACAGAACAGAAAGAAGTTTCATACAATGCTTCTGTGTAGTTTATATTTGAACCTATTCTTTTTTCCAGTATTACCCACTTAGCGCTACGAATGTCCAGTTGCATTTTCTACAGACAGAGTGTTTCAAAACTGCTCAATCAAAAGTATGGTTTAACTCTGTTAGCTGAATGCTCAGATCAGAAAGAAGTTTCACAGAATGCTTCTGTGTAGTTTATATTTGAATATATTCCTTTTTCCACTACTACGCTCTTAGCGCTCCAAATGTCCAGTTGCATTTTCTAAAGAAAGAGTGATCAGATCTGCTCAATCAAAAGTATGGTTTAACTCTGTTAGCTGAATGCACAGATCAGAAAGAAGTTTCACCGAATGATTCTGTGTAGTTTATATTTGAAGACATTCCTTTTTCCACTATTACCCTCTTAGCGCTCCGAATCTCCACTTGCATTTTCTACAAAAAGAGTGTTTCATAACTGCTCAATCAAAAATATGTTTTATCTCTGTTAACTGAATTTACAGATCAGAAATAAGTTTCACAGAATGCATCTGTGTAGTTTTTATTTGAAGATATTCTTTTTCCCAATGTAGGCCTCTTAGCGCTTAGCATGTCCAATTGCAGTTTCTACAGAAAGAGTGTTTCAGAACGGCTCAATCAAAAGTAAGGTTCAACTCTGTTAGTTGAATGCACAGAACAGAAAGAATTTTCACAGAATGCTACTGTGTAGTTTATATTTGAATATATTCCTTTTTCCACTATTACCCTCTTAGCGCTCCGAATGTCCACTTGCATTTTCTACAGAAAGAGTGTTCAGAACTGCGCAATCAAAAGTATGGTTTAACTCTGTTAGCTTAATGAACATATCAGAAATAAGTTTCACACAATGCTTCTGTGTAGTTTTTATTTGAAGATATTATTTTTCCCAATATAGGCCTCTTAGCGCTCAGAATGTCCAATTGCAGTTTCTACAGAAAGAGTGTTTCAGAACGGCTCAATCAAAAGTAAGGTTCAACTCTGTTAGTTGAATGCACAAAACAGAAAGAAGTTTCATACAATGCTTCTGTGTAGTTTATATTTGAACATATTTTTTTTCCACTATTACCCACTTAGCGCTACGAATGTCCAGTTGCATTTTCTACAGACAGAGTGTTTCAAAACTGCTCAATCAAAAGTATGGTTTAACTCTGTTAGCTGAATGCTCAGATCAGAAAGAAGTTTCACAGAATGCTTCTGTGTAGTTTATATTTGAATATATTCCTTTTTCCACTACTACTCTCTTAGCGCTCCAAATGTCCAGTTGCATTTTCTACAGAAAGAGTGTTCAGATCTGCTCAATCAAAAGTATGGTTTAACTCTGTTAGCTGAATGCACAGATCAGAAAGAAGTTTCACAGAATGATTCTGTGTAGTTTATATTTGGAGACATTCCTTTTTCCACTATTACCCTCTTAGCGCTCCGAATCTCCACTTGCATTTTCTACATAAAGAGTGTTTCAGAACGGCTCAATCAAAACTAAGGTTCAACTCTTTTAGTTGAACAAACAGAACAGAAAGAAGTTTCACACAATTCCTCTGTGTAGTTTTTATTTGTAGACATTCTTTTCCCAATATAGGCCTCTTAGCGCTCAGAATGTCCAATTGCAGTTTCTACAGAAAGAGTGTTTCAGAACGGCTCAATCAAAAGTAAGGTTCAACTCTGTTAGTTGAATGCACAGAACAGAAAGAAGTTTCATACAATGCTTCTGTGTAGTTTATATTTGAACCTATTCTTTTTTCCACTATTACCCACTTAGCGCTACGAATGTCCAGTTGCATTTTCTACAGACAGAGTGTTTCAAAACTGCTCAATCAAAAGTATGGTTTAACTCTGTTAGCTGAATGCTCAGATCAGAAAGAAGTTTCACAGAATGCTTCTGTGTAGTTTATATTTGAATATATTCCTTTTTCCACTACTACGCTCTTAGCGCTCCAAATGTCCAGTTGCATTTTCTACAGAAAGAGTGTTCAGATCTGCTCAATCAAAAGTATGGTTTAACTCTGTTAGCTGAATGCACAGATCAGAAAGAAGTTTCACCGAATGATTCTGTGTAGTTTATATTTGAAGACATTCCTTTTTCCACTATTACCATCTTAGCGCTCCGAATCTCCACTTGCATTTTCTACAAAAAGAGTGTTTCATAACTGCTCAATCAAAAATATGTTTTATCTCTGTTAACTGAATTTACAGATCAGAAATAAGTTTCACAGAATGCATCTGTGTAGTTTTTATTTGAAGATATTCTTTTTTCCACTATTACCCTCTTAGCGCTCCGAATGTCCACTTGCATTTTCTACAGAAAGAGTGTTCAGAACTGCGCAATCAAAAGTATGGTTTAACTCTGTTAGCTTAATGAACATATCAGAAATAAGTTTCACACAATGCTTCTGTGTAGTTTTTATTTGAAGATATTATTTTTCCCAATATAGGCCTCTTAGCGCTCAGAATGTCCAATTGCAGTTTCTACAGAAAGAGTGTTTCAAAACGGCTCAATCAAAAGTAAGGTTCAACTCTGTTAGTTGAATGCACAGAACAGAAAGAAGTTTCATACAATGGTTCTGTGTAGTTTATATTTGAACATATTTTTTTTCCACTATTACCCACTTAGTGCTACGAATGTCCAGTTGCATTTTCTACAGACAGAGTGTTTCAAAACTGCTCAATCAAAAGTCTGGTTTAACTCTGTTAGCTGAATGCTCAGATCAGAAAGAAGTTTCACAGAATGCTTCTGTGTAGTTTATATTTGAATATATTCCTTTTTCCACTACTATGCTCTTAGCGCTCCAAAAGGTCAGTTGCATTTTCTACAGCAAGAGTGTTCAGATCTGCTCAATCAAAAGTATGGTTTAACTCTGTTAGCTGAATGCACAGATCAGAAAGAAGTTTCACCGAATGATTCTGTGTAGTTTATATTTGAAGACATTCCTTTTTCCACTATTACCCTCTTAGCGCTCCGAATCTCCACTTGCATTTTCTACAAAAAGAGTGTTTCATAAGTGCTCAATCAAAAATATGTTTTATCTCTGTTAACTGAATTTACAGGTCAGAAATAAGTTTCACAGAATGCATCTGTGTAGTTTTTATTTGAAGATATTCTTTTTCCCAATGTAGGCCTCTTAGCGCTTAGCATGTCCAATTGCAGTTTCTACAGAAAGAGTGTTTCAGAACGGCTCAATCAAAACTAAGGTTCAACTCTTTCAGTTGAACAAACAGAACAGAAAGAAGTTTCACACAATTCTTCTGTGTAGTTTTTATTTGTAGACATTCTTTTTCCCAATATAGGCCTCTTAGCGCTCAGAATGTCCAATTGCAGTTTCTACAGAAAGATTGTTTCAGAACGGCTCAATCAAAAGTAAGGTTCAACTCTGTTAGTTGAATGCACAGAACAGAAAGATGTTTCATACAATGCTTCTGTGTAGTTTATATTTGAACATATTTTTTTTCCACTATTACCCACTTAGCGCTACGAATGTCCAGTTGCATTTTCTACAGACAGAGTGTTTCAAAACTGCTCAATCAAAAGTATGGTTTAACTCTGTTAGCTGAATGCTCATATCAGAAAGAAGTTTCACAGAATGCTTCTGTGTAGTTTATATTTGAATATATTCCTTTTTCCACTACTACGCTCTTAGCGCTCCAAATGTCCAGTTGCATTTTCTACAGAAAGAGTGTTCAGATCTGCTCAATCAAAAGTATGGTTTAACTCTGTTAGCTTAATGAACATATCAGAAATAAGTTTCACACAATGCTTCTGTGAAGTTTTTATTTGAAGATATTATTTTTCCCAATATAGGCCTCTTAGCGCTCAGAATGTCCAATTGCAGTTTCTACAGAAAGAGTGTTTCAGAAAGGCTCAATCAAAAGTAAGGTTCAACTCTGTTAGTTGAATGCACAGAACAGAAAGAAGTTTCATACAATGCTTCTGTGTAGTTTATATTTGAACATATTCTTTTTTCCACTATTACCCACTTAGCGCTACGAATGTCCAGTTGCATTTTCTACAGACAGAGTGTTTCAAAACTGCTCAATCAAAAGTATGGTTTAACTCTGTTAGCTGAATGCACAGATCAGAAAGAAGTTTCACCGAATGATTCTGTGTAGTTTATATTTGAAGACATTCCTTTTTCCACTATTACCCTCTTAGCGCTCCGAATCTCCACTTGCATTTTCTACAAAAAGAGTGTTTCATAACTGCTCAATCAAAAATATGTTTTATCTCTGTTAACTGAATTTACAGATCAGAAATAAGTTTCACAGAATGCATCTGTGTAGTTTTTATTTGAAGATATACTTTTTCCCAATGTAGGCCTCTTAGCGCTTAGCATGTCCAATTGCAGTTTCTACAGAAAGAGTGTTTCAGAACGGCTCAATCAAAAGTAAGGTTGAACTCTGTTAGTTGAATGCACAGAACAGAAAGAATTTTCACAGAATGCTACTGTGTAGTTTATATTTGAATATATTCCTTTTTCCACTATTACCCTCTTAGCGCTCCGAATGTCCACTTGCATTTTCTACAGAAAGAGTGTTCAGAACTGCGCAATCAAAAGTATGGTTTAACTCTGTTAGCTTAATGAACATATCAGAAATAAGTTTCACACAATGCTTCTGTGAAGTTTTTATTTGAAGATATTATTTTTCCCAATATAGGCCTCTTAGCGCTCAGAATGTCCAATTGCAGTTTCTACAGAAAGAGTGTTTCAGAAAGGCTCAATCAAAAGTAAGGTTCAACTCTGTTAGTTGAATGCACAGAACAGAAAGAAGTTTCATACAATGCTTCTGTGTAGTTTATATTTGAACATATTCTTTTTTCCACTATTACCCACTTAGCGCTACGAATGTCCAGTTGCATTTTCTACAGACAGAGTGTTTCAAAACTGCTCAATCAAAAGTATGGTTTAACTCTGTTAGCTGAATGCTCAGATCAGAAAGAAGTTTCAAAGAATGCTTCTGTGTAGTTTATATTTGAATATATTCCTTTTTCCACTACTACTCTCTTAGCGCTCCAAATGTCCAGTTGCATTTTCTACAGAAAGAGTGTTCAGATCTGCTCAATCAAAAGTATGTTTTAACTCTGTTAGCTGAATGCACAGATCAGAAAGAAGTTTCACAGAATGATTCTGTGTAGTTTATATTTGGAGACATTCCTTTTTCCACTATTACCCTCTTAGCGCTCCGAATCTCCACTTGCATTTTCTACAGAAAGAGTGTTTCAGAACGGCTCAATCAAAACTAAGGTTCAACTCTTTCAGTTGAACAAACAGAACAGAAAGAAGTTTCACACAATTCTTCTGTGTAGTTTTTATTTGTAGACATTCTTTTTCCCAATATAGGCCTCTTAGCGCTCAGAATGTCCAATTGCAGTTTCTACAGAAAGAGTGTTTCAGAACGGCTCAATCAAAAGTAAGGTTCAACTCTGTTAGTTGAATGCACAGAACAGAAAGAAGTTTCATACAATGGTTCTGTGTAGTTTAATTTGAACATATTTTTTTTCCACTATTACCCACTTAGCGCTACGAATGTCCAGTTGCGTTTTCTACAGACAGAGTGTTTCAAAACTGCTCAATCAAAAGTATGGTTTAACTCTGTTAGCTGAATGCTCAGATCAGAAAGAAGTTTCACAGAATGCTTCTGTGTAGTTTATATTTGAATATATTCCTTTTTCCACTACTACGCTCTTAGCGCTCCAAATGTCCAGTTGCATTTTCTACAGAAAGAGTGTTCAGATCTGCTCAATCAAAAGTATGGTTTAACTCTGTTAGCTGAATGCACAGATCAGAAAGAAGTTTCACCGAATGATTCTGTGTAGTTTATATTTGAAGACACTCCTTTTTCCACTATTACCCTCTTAGCGCTCCGAATCTCCACTTGCATTTTCTACAAAAAGAGTGTTTCATAACTGCTCAATCAAAAATATATTTTATCTCTGTTAACTGAATTTACAGATCAGAAATAAGTTTCACAGAATGCATCTGTGTAGTTTTTATTTGAAGATATTGTTTTTCCCAATGTAGGCCTCTTAGCGCTTAGCATGTCCAATTGCAGTTTCTACAGAAAGAGTGTTTCAGAACGGCACAATCAAAAGTAAGGTTCAACTCTGTTAGTTGAACGCACAGAACAGAAAGAATTTTCACAGAATGCTACTGTGTAGTTTATATTTGAATATATTCCTTTTTCCACTATTACCCTCTTAGCGCTCCGAATGTCCACTTGCATTTTCTACAGAAAGAGTGTTCAGAACTGCGCAATCAAAAGTAGGGTTTAACTCTGTTAGCTTAATGAACATATCAGAAATAAGTTTCACACAATGCTTCTGTGAAGTTTTTATTTGAAGATATTATTTTTCCCAATATAGTCCTCTTAGCGCTCAGAATGTCCAATTGCAGTTTCTACAGAAAGAGTGTTTCAGAAAGGCTCAATCAAAAGTAAGGTTCAACTCTGTTAGTTGAATGCACAGAACAGAAAGAAGTTTCATACAATGCTTCTGTGTAGTTTATATTTGAACATATTCTTTTTTCCACTATTACCCACTTAGCGCTACGAATGTCCAGTTGCATTTTCTACAGACAGAGTGTTTCAAAACTGCTCAATCAAAAGTATGGTTTAACTCTGTTAGCTGAATGCTCAGATCAGAAAGAAGTTTCACAGAATGCTTCTGTGTAGTTTATATTTGAATATATTCCTTTTTCCACTACTACTCTCTTAGCGCTCCAAATGTCCAGTTGCATTTTCTACAGAAAGAGTGTTCAGATCTGCTCAATCAAAAGTATGGTTTAACTCTGTTAGCTGAATGCACAGATCAGAAAGAAGTTTCACAGAATGATTCTGTGTAGTTTATATTTGGAGACATTCCTTTCTCCACTATTACCCTCTTAGCGCTCCGAAACTCCACTTGCATTTTCTACAGAAAGAGTGTTTCAGAACGGCTCAATCAAAACTAAGGTTCAACTCTTTCAGTTGAACAAACAGAACAGAAAGAAGTTTCACACAATTCTTCTGTGTAGTTTTTATCTGTAGACATTCTTTTTCCCAATATAGGCCTCTTAGCGCTCAGAATGTCCAATTGCAGTTTCTACAGAAAGAGTGTTTCAGAACGGCTCAATCAAAAGTAAGGTTCAACTCTGTTAGTTGAATGCACAGAACAGAAAGAAGTTTCATACAATGCTTCTGTGTAGTTTATATTTGAACCTATTCTTTTTTCCAGTATTACCCACTTAGCGCTACGAATGTCCAGTTGCATTTTCTACAGACAGAGTGTTTCAAAACTGCTCAATCAAAAGTATGGTTTAACTCTGTTAGCTGAATGCTCAGATCAGAAAGAAGTTTCACAGAATGCTTCTGTGTAGTTTATATTTGAATATATTCCTTTTTCCACTACTACGCTCTTAGCGCTCCAAATGTCCAGTTGCATTTTCTAAAGAAAGAGTGATCAGATCTGCTCAATCAAAAGTATGGTTTAACTCTGTTAGCTGAATGCACAGATCAGAAAGAAGTTTCACCGAATGATTCTGTGTAGTTTATATTTGAAGACATTCCTTTTTCCACTATTACCCTCTTAGCGCTCCGAATCTCCACTTGCATTTTCTACAAAAAGAGTGTTTCATAACTGCTCAATCAAAAATATGTTTTATCTCTGTTAACTGAATTTACAGATCAGAAATAAGTTTCACAGAATGCATCTGTGTAGTTTTTATTTGAAGATATTCTTTTTCCCAATGTAGGCCTCTTAGCGCTTAGCATGTCCAATTGCAGTTTCTACAGAAAGAGTGTTTCAGAACGGCTCAATCAAAAGTAAGGTTCAACTCTGTTAGTTGAATGCACAGAACAGAAAGAATTTTCACAGAATGCTACTGTGTAGTTTATATTTGAATATATTCCTTTTTCCACTATTACCCTCTTAGCGCTCCGAATGTCCACTTGCATTTTCTACAGAAAGAGTGTTCAGAACTGCGCAATCAAAAGTATGGTTTAACTCTGTTAGCTTAATGAACATATCAGAAATAAGTTTCACACAATGCTTCTGTGTAGTTTTTATTTGAAGATATTATTTTTCCCAATATAGGCCTCTTAGCGCTCAGAATGTCCAATTGCAGTTTCTACAGAAAGAGTGTTTCAGAACGGCTCAATCAAAAGTAAGGTTCAACTCTGTTAGTTGAATGCACAAAACAGAAAGAAGTTTCATACAATGCTTCTGTGTAGTTTATATTTGAACATATTTTTTTTCCACTATTACCCACTTAGCGCTACGAATGTCCAGTTGCATTTTCTACAGACAGAGTGTTTCAAAACTGCTCAATCAAAAGTATGGTTTAACTCTGTTAGCTGAATGCTCAGATCAGAAAGAAGTTTCACAGAATGCTTCTGTGTAGTTTATATTTGAATATATTCCTTTTTCCACTACTACTCTCTTAGCGCTCCAAATGTCCAGTTGCATTTTCTACAGAAAGAGTGTTCAGATCTGCTCAATCAAAAGTATGGTTTAACTCTGTTAGCTGAATGCACAGATCAGAAAGAAGTTTCACAGAATGATTCTGTGTAGTTTATATTTGGAGACATTCCTTTTTCCACTATTACCCTCTTAGCGCTCCGAATCTCCACTTGCATTTTCTACATAAAGAGTGTTTCAGAACGGCTCAATCAAAACTAAGGTTCAACTCTTTTAGTTGAACAAACAGAACAGAAAGAAGTTTCACACAATTCCTCTGTGTAGTTTTTATTTGTAGACATTCTTTTCCCAATATAGGCCTCTTAGCGCTCAGAATGTCCAATTGCAGTTTCTACAGAAAGAGTGTTTCAGAACGGCTCAATCAAAAGTAAGGTTCAACTCTGTTAGTTGAATGCACAGAACAGAAAGAAGTTTCATACAATGCTTCTGTGTAGTTTATATTTGAACCTATTCTTTTTTCCACTATTACCCACTTAGCGCTACGAATGTCCAGTTGCATTTTCTACAGACAGAGTGTTTCAAAACTGCTCAATCAAAAGTATGGTTTAACTCTGTTAGCTGAATGCTCAGATCAGAAAGAAGTTTCACAGAATGCTTCTGTGTAGTTTATATTTGAATATATTCCTTTTTCCACTACTACGCTCTTAGCGCTCCAAATGTCCAGTTGCATTTTCTACAGAAAGAGTGTTCAGATCTGCTCAATCAAAAGTATGGTTTAACTCTGTTAGCTGAATGCACAGATCAGAAAGAAGTTTCACCGAATGATTCTGTGTAGTTTATATTTGAAGACATTCCTTTTTCCACTATTACCATCTTAGCGCTCCGAATCTCCACTTGCATTTTCTACAAAAAGAGTGTTTCATAACTGCTCAATCAAAAATATGTTTTATCTCTGTTAACTGAATTTACAGATCAGAAATAAGTTTCACAGAATGCATCTGTGTAGTTTTTATTTGAAGATATTCTTTTTTCCACTATTACCCTCTTAGCGCTCCGAATGTCCACTTGCATTTTCTACAGAAAGAGTGTTCAGAACTGCGCAATCAAAAGTATGGTTTAACTCTGTTAGCTTAATGAACATATCAGAAATAAGTTTCACACAATGCTTCTGTGTAGTTTTTATTTGAAGATATTATTTTTCCCAATATAGGCCTCTTAGCGCTCAGAATGTCCAATTGCAGTTTCTACAGAAAGAGTGTTTCAAAACGGCTCAATCAAAAGTAAGGTTCAACTCTGTTAGTTGAATGCACAGAACAGAAAGAAGTTTCATACAATGGTTCTGTGTAGTTTATATTTGAACATATTTTTTTTCCACTATTACCCACTTAGTGCTACGAATGTCCAGTTGCATTTTCTACAGACAGAGTGTTTCAAAACTGCTCAATCAAAAGTCTGGTTTAACTCTGTTAGCTGAATGCTCAGATCAGAAAGAAGTTTCACAGAATGCTTCTGTGTAGTTTATATTTGAATATATTCCTTTTTCCACTACTATGCTCTTAGCGCTCCAAAAGTTCAGTTGCATTTTCTACAGCAAGAGTGTTCAGATCTGCTCAATCAAAAGTATGGTTTAACTCTGTTAGCTGAATGCACAGATCAGAAAGAAGTTTCACCGAATGATTCTGTGTAGTTTATATTTGAAGACATTCCTTTTTCCACTATTACCCTCTTAGCGCTCCGAATCTCCACTTGCATTTTCTACAAAAAGAGTGTTTCATAAGTGCTCAATCAAAAATATGTTTTATCTCTGTTAACTGAATTTACAGGTCAGAAATAAGTTTCACAGAATGCATCTGTGTAATTTTTATTTGAAGATATTCTTTTTCCCAATGTAGGCCTCTTAGCGCTTAGCATGTCCAATTGCAGTTTCTACAGAAAGAGTGTTTCAGAACGGCTCAATCAAAAGTAAGGTTCAACTCTGTTAGTTGAACGCACAGAACAGAAAGAATTTTCACAGAATGCTACTGTGTAGTTTATATTTGAATATATTCCTTTTTCCACTATTACCCTCTTAGCGCTCCGAATGTCCACTTGCATTTTCTACAGAAAGAGTGTTCAGAACTGCGCAATGAAAAGTATGGTTTAACTCTGTTAGCTTAATGAACATATCAGAAATAAGTTTCACACAATGCTTCTGTGAAGTTTTTAGTTGAAGATATTATTTTTCCCAATATAGGCCTCTTAGCGCTCAGAATGTCCAATCGCAGTTTCTACAGAAAGAGTGTTTCAGAAAGGCTCAATCAAAAGTAAGGTTCAACTCTGTTAGTTGAATGCACAGAACAGAAGGAAGTTTCATACAATGCTTCTGTGTAGTTTATATTTGAACATATTTTTTTTTCCACTATTACCCACTTAGCGCTACGAATGTCCAGTTGCATTTTCTACAGACAGAGTGTTTCAAAACTGCTCAATCAAAAGTATGGTTTAACTCTGTTAGCTGAATGCTCAGATCAGAAAGAAGTTTCACAGAATGCTTCTGTGTAGTTTATATTTGAATATATTCCTTTTTCCACTACTACTCTCTTAGCGCTCCAAATGTCCAGTTGCATTTTCTACAGAAAGAGTGTTCAGATCTGCTCAATCAAAAGTATGGTTTAACTCTGTTAGCTGAATGCACAGATCAGAAAGAAGTTTCACAGAATGATTCTGTGTAGTTTATATTTGGAGACATTCCTTTTTCCACTATTACCCTCTTAGCGCTCCGAACCTCCACTTGCATTTTCTACAGAAAGAGTGTTTCAGAACGGCTCAATCAAAACTAAGGTTCAACTCTTTCAGTTGAACAAACAGAACAGAAAGAAGTTTCACAAAATTCTTAGGTGTAGTTTTTATCTGTAGACATTCTTTTTCCCAATATAGGCCTCTTAGTGCTCAGAATGTCCAATTGCAGTTTCTACAGAAAGAGTGTTTCAGAACGGCTCAATCAAAAGTAAGGTTCAACTCTGTTAGTTGAATGCACAGAACAGAAAGAAGTTTCATACAATGCTTCTGTGTAGTTTACATTTGAACCTATTCTTTTTTCCAGTATTACCCACTTAGCGCTACGAATGTCCAGTTGCATTTTCTACAGACAGAGTGTTTCAAAACTGCTCAATCAAATGTATGGTTTAACTCTGTTAGCTGAATGCTCAGATCAGAAAGAAGTTTCACAGAATGCTTCTGTGTAGTTTATATTTGAATATATTCCTTTTTCCACTACTACGCTCTTAGCGCTCCAAATGTCCAGTTGCATTTTCTACAGAAAGAGTGTTCAGATCTGCTCAATCAAAAGTATGGTTTAACTCTGTTAGCTGAATGCACAGATCAGAAAGAAGTTTCACCGAATGATTCTGTGTAGTTTATATTTGAAGACATTCCTTTTTCCACTATTACCCTCTTAGCGCTCCGAATCTCCACTTGCATTTTCTACAAAAAGAGTGTTTCATAACTGCTCAATCAAAAATATGTTTTATCTCTGTTAACTGAATTTACAGATCAGAAATAAGTTTCACAGAATGCATCTGTGTAGTTTTTATTTGAAGATATTCTTTTTTCCAATGTAGGCCTCTTAGCGCTTAGCATGTCCAATTGCAGTTTCTACAGAAAGAGTGTTTCAGAACGGCTCAATCAAAAGTAAGGTTCAACTCTGTTAGTTGAACGCACAGAACAGAAAGAATTTTCACAGAATGATACTGTGTAGTTTATATTTGAATATATTCCTTTTTCCACTATTACCCTCTTAGCGCTCCGAATGTCCACTTGCATTTTCTACAGAAAGAGTGTTCAGAACTGCGCAATCAAAAGTATGGTTTAACTCTGTTAGCTTAATGAACATATCAGAAATAAGTTTCACACAATGCTTCTGTGTAGTTTTTATTTGAAGATATTATTTTTCCCAATATAGGCCTCTTAGCGCTCAGAATGTCCAATTGCAGTTTCTACAGAAAGAGTGTTTCAGAACGGCTCAATCAAAAGTAAGGTTCAACTCTGTTAGTTGAATGCACAAAACAGAAAGAAGTTTCATACAATGCTTCTGTGTAGTTTATATTTGAACATATTTTTTTTCCACTATTACCCACTTAGCGCTACGAATGTCCAGTTGCATTTTCTACAGACAGAGTGTTTCAAAACTGCTCAATCAAAAGTATGGTTTAACTCTGTTAGCTGAATGCTCAGATCAGAAAGAAGTTTCACAGAATGCTTCTGTGTAGTTTATATTTGAATATATTCCTTTTTCCACTACTACTCTCTTAGCGCTCCAAATGTCCAGTTGCATTTTCTACAGAAAGAGTGTTCAGATCTGCTCAATCAAAAGTATGGTTTAACTCTGTTAGCTGAATGCACAGATCAGGAAGAAGTTTCACAGAATGATTCTGTGTAGTTTATATTTGGAGACATTCCTTTTTCCACTATTACCCTCTTAGCGCTCCGAATCTCCACTTGCATTTTCTACAGAAATAGTGTTTCAGAACGGCTCAATCAAAACTAAGGTTCAACTCTTTTAGTTGAACAAACAGAACAGAAAGAAGTTTCACACAATTCCTCTGTGTAGTTTTTATTTGTAGACATTCTTTTCCCAATATAGGCCTCTTAGCGCTCAGAATGTCCAATTGCAGTTTCTACAGAAAGAGTGTTTCAGAACGGCTCAATCAAAAGTAAGGTTCAACTCTGTTAGTTGAATGCACAGAACAGAAAGTAGTTTCATACAATGCTTCTGTGTAGTTTATATTTGAACCTATTCTTTTTTCCACTATTACCCACTTAGTGCTACGAATGTCCAGTTGCATTTTCTACAGACAGAGTGTTTCAAAACTGCTCAATCAAATGTATGGTTTAACTCTGTTAGCTGAATGCTCAGATCAGAAAGAAGTTTCACAGAATGCTTCTGTGTAGTTTATATTTGAATATATTCCTTTTTCCACTACTACGCTCTTAGCGCTCCAAATGTCCAGTTGCATTTTCTACAGAAAGAGTGTTCAGATCTGCTCAATCAAAAGTATGGTTTAACTCTGTTAGCTGAATGCACAGATCAGAAAGAAGTTTCACCGAATGATTCTGTGTAGTTTATATTTGAAGACATTCCTTTTTCCACTATTACCCTCTTAGCGCTCCGAATCTCCACTTGCATTTTCTACAAAAAGAGTGTTTCATAACTGCTCAATCAAAAATATGTTTTATCTCTGTTAACTGAATTTACAGATCAGAAATAAGTTTCACAGAATGCATCTGTGTAGTTTTTATTTGAAGATATTCTTTTTTCCAATGTAGGCCTCTTAGCGCTTAGCATGTCCAATTGCAGTTTCTACAGAAAGAGTGTTTCAGAACGGCTCAATCAAAAGTAAGGTTCAACTCTGTTAGTTGAACGCACAGAACAGAAAGAATTTTCACAGAATGATACTGTGTAGTTTATATTTGAATATATTCCTTTTTCCACTATTACCCTCTTAGCGCTCCGAATGTCCACTTGCATTTTCTACAGAAAGAGTGTTCAGAACTGCGCAATCAAAAGTATGGTTTAACTCTGTTAGCTTAATGAACATATCAGAAATAAGTTTCACACAATGCTTCTGTGTAGTTTTTATTTGAAGATATTATTTTTCCCAATATAGGCCTCTTAGCGCTCAGAATGTCCAATTGCAGTTTCTACAGAAAGAGTGTTTCAGAACGGCTCAATCAAAAGTAAGGTTCAACTCTGTTAGTTGAATGCACAAAACAGAAAGAAGTTTCATACAATGCTTCTGTGTAGTTTATATTTGAACATACTTTTTTTTCCACTATTACCCACTTAGCGCTACGAATGTCCAGTTGCATTTTCTACAGACAGAGTGTTTCAAAACTGCTCAATCAAAAGTATGGTTTAACTCTGTTAGCTGAATGCTCAGATCAGAAAGAAGTTTCACAGAATGCTTCTGTGTAGTTTATATTTGAATATATTCCTTTTTCCACTACTACTCTCTTAGCGCTCCAAATGTCCAGTTGCATTTTCTACAGAAAGAGTGTTCAGATCTGCTCAATCAAAAGTATGGTTTAACTCTGTTAGCTGAATGCACAGATGAGGAAGAAGTTTCACAGAATGATTCTGTGTAGTTTATATTTGGAGACATTCCTTTTTCCACTATTACCCTCTTAGCGCTCCGAATCTCCACTTGCATTTTCTACAGAAATAGTGTTTCAGAACGGCTCAATCAAAACTAAGGTTCAAATCTTTTAGTTGAACAAACAGAACAGAAAGAAGTTTCACACAATTCCTCTGTGTAGTTTTTATTTGTAGACATTCTTTTCCCAATATAGGCCTCTTAGCGCTCAGAATGTCCAATTGCAGTTTCTACAGAAAGAGTGTTTCAGAACGGCTCAATCAAAAGTAAGGTTCAACTCTGTTAGTTGAATGCACAGAACAGAAAGTAGTTTCATACAATGCTTCTGTGTAGTTTATATTTGAACCTATTCTTTTTTCCACTATTACCCACTTAGTGCTACGAATTTCCAGTTGCATTTTCTACAGACAGAGTGTTTCAAAACTGCTCAATCAAAAGTATGGTTTAACTCTGTTAGCTGAATGCTCAGATCAGAAAGAAGTTTCACAGAATGCTTCTGTGTAGTTTATATTTGAATATATTCCTTTTTCCACTACTACGCTCTTAGCGCTCCAAATGTCCAGTTGCATTTTCTACAGAAAGAGTGTTCAGATCTGCTCAATCAAAAGTATGGTTTAACTCTGTTAGCTGAATGCACAGATCAGAAAGAAGTTTCACCGAATGATTCTGTGTAGTTTATATTTGAAGACATTCCTTTTTCCACTATTACCATCTTAGCGCTCCGAATCTCCACTTGCATTTTCTACAAAAAGAGTGTTTCATAACTGCTCAATCAAAAATATGTTTTATCTCTGTTAACTGAATTTACAGATCAGAAATAAGTTTCACAGAATGCATCTGTGTAGTTTTTATTTGAAGATATTCTTTTTTCCACTATTACCCTCTTAGCGCTCCGAATGTCCACTTGCATTTTCTACAGAAAGAGTGTTCAGAACTGCGCAATCAAAAGTATGGTTTAACTCTGTTAGCTTAATGAACATATCAGAAATAAGTTTCACACAATGCTTCTGTGTAGTTTTTATTTGAAGATATTATTTTTCCCAATATAGGCCTCTTAGCGCTCAGAATGTCCAATTGCAGTTTCTACAGAAAGAGTGTTTCAAAACGGCTCAATCAAAAGTAAGGTTCAACTCTGTTAGTTGAATGCACAGAACAGAAAGAAGTTTCATACAATGGTTCTGTGTAGTTTATATTTGAACATATTTTTTTTCCACTATTACCCACTTAGTGCTACGAATGTCCAGTTGCATTTTCTACAGACAGAGGGTTTCAAAACTGCTCAATCAAAAGTCTGGTTTAACTCTGTTAGCTGAATGCTCAGATCAGAAAGAAGTTTCACAGAATGCTTCTGTGTAGTTTATATTTGAATATATTCCTTTTTCCACTACTATGCTCTTAGCGCTCCAAAAGTTCAGTTGCATTTTCTACAGCAAGAGTGTTCAGATCTGCTCAATCAAAAGTATGGTTTAACTCTGTTAGCTGAATGCACAGATCAGAAAGAAGTTTCACCGAATGATTCTGTGTAGTTTATATTTGAAGACATTCCTTTTTCCACTATTACCCTCTTAGCGCTCCGAATCTCCACTTGCATTTTCTACAAAAAGAGTGTTTCATAAGTGCTCAATCAAAAATATGTTTTATCTCTGTTAACTGAATTTACAGGTCAGAAATAAGTTTCACAGAATGCATCTGTGTAGTTTTTATTTGAAGATATTCTTTTTCCCAATGTAGGCCTCTTAGCGCTTAGCATGTCCAATTGCAGTTTCTACAGAAAGAGTGTTTCAGAACGGCTCAATCAAAAGTAAGGTTCAACTCTGTTAGTTGAACGCACAGAACAGAAAGAATTTTCACAGAATGCTACTGTGTAGTTTATATTTGAATATATTCCTTTTTCCACTATTACCCTCTTAGCGCTCCGAATGTCCACTTGCATTTTCTACAGAAAGAGTGTTCAGAACTGCGCAATCAAAAGTATGGTTTAACTCTGTTAGCTTAATGAACATATCAGAAATAAGTTTCACACAATGCTTCTGTGAAGTTTTTAGTTGAAGATATTATTTTTCCCAATATAGGCCTCTTAGCGCTCAGAATGTCCAATCGCAGTTTCTACAGAAAGAGTGTTTCAGAAATGCTCAATCAAAAGTAAGGTTCAACTCTGTTAGTTGAATGCACAGAACAGAAGGAAGTTTCATACAATGCTTCTGTGTAGTTTATATTTGAATATATTGTTTTTTCCACTATTACCCACTTAGCGCTACGAATGTCCAGTTGCATTTTCTACAGACAGAGTGTTTCAAAACTGCTCAATCAAAAGTATGGTTTAACTCTGTTAGCTGAATGCTCAGATCAGAAAGAAGTTTCACAGAATGCTTCTGTGTAGTTTATATTTGAATATATTACTTTTTCCACTACTACTCTCTTAGCGCTCCAAATGTCCAGTTGCATTTTCTACAGAAAGAGTGTTCAGATCTGCTCAATCAAAAGTATGGTTTAAATCTGTTAGCTGAATGCACAGATCAGAAAGAAGTTTCACAGAATGATTCTGTGTAGTTTATATTTGGAGACATTCCTTTTTCCACTATTACCCTCTTAGCGCTCCGAATCTCCACTTGCATTTTCTACAGAAAGAGTGTTTCAGAACGGCTCAATCAAAACTAAGGTTCAACTCTTTCAGTTGAACAAACAGAACAGAAAGAAGTTTCACACAATTCTTCTGTGTAGTTTTTATCTGTAGACATTCTTTTTCCCAATATAGGCCTCTTAGCGCTCAGAATGTCCAATTGCAGTTTCTACAGAAAGAGTGTTTCAGAACGGCTCAATCAAAAGTAAGGTTCAACTCTGTTAGTTGAATGCACAGAACAGAAAGGAGTTTCATACAATGGTTCTGTGTAGTTTATATTTGAACATATTTTTTTTCCACTATTACCCACTTAGCGCTACGAATGTCCAGTTGCATTTTCTACAGACAGAGTGTTTCAAAACTGCTCAATCAAAAGTATGGTTTAACTCTGTTAGCTGAATGCTCAGATCAGAAAGAAGTTTCACAGAATGCTTCTGTGTAGTTTATATTTGAATATATTACTTTTTCCACTACTACGCTCTTAGCGCTCCAAATGTCCAGTTGCATTTTCTACAGAAAGAGTGTTCAGATATGCTCAATCAAAAGTATGGTTTAACTCTGTTAGCTGAATGCACAGATCAGAAAGAAGTTTCACCGAATGATTCTGTGTAGTTTATATTTGAAGACATTCCTTTTTCCACTATTACCCCCTTAGCGCTCCGAATCTCCACTTGCATTTTCTGCAAAAAGAGTGTTTCATAACTGCTCAATCAAAAATATGTTTTATCTCTGTTAACTGAATTTACAGATCAGAAATAAGTTTCACAGAATGCATCTGTGTAGTTTTTATTTGAAGATATTCTTTTTTCCAATGTAGGCCTCTTAGCGCTTAGCATGTCCAATTGCAGTTTCTACAGAAAGAGTGTTTCAGAACGGCTCAATCAAAAGTAAGGTTCAACTCTGTTAGTTGAACGCACAGAACAGAAAGAATTTTCACAGAATGCTACTGTGTAGTTTATATTTGAATATATTCCTTTTTCCACTATTACCCTCTTAGCGCTCCGAATGTCCACTTGCATTTTCTACAGAAAGAGTGTTCAGAACTGCGCAATCAAAAGTATGGTTTAACTCTGTTAGCTTAATGAACATATCAGAAATAAGTTTCACACAATGCTTCTGTGTAGTTTTTATTTGAAGATATTATTTTTCCCAATATAGGCCTCTTAGCGCTCAGAATGTCCAATTGCAGTTTCTACAGAAAGAGTGTTTCAGAACGGCTCAATCAAAAGTAAGGTTCAACTCTGTTAGTTGAATGCACAGAACAGAAAGAAGTTTCATACAATGCTTCTGTGTAGTTTATATTTGAACATATTTTTTTTCCACTATTACCCACTTAGCGCTACGAATGTCCAGTTGCATTTTCTACAGACAGAGTGTTTCAAAACTGCTCAATCAAAAGTATGGTTTAACTCTGTTAGCTGAATGCTCAGATCAGAAAGAAGTTTCACAGTATGCTTCTGTGTAGTTTATATTTGAATATATTCCTTTTTCCACTACTACTCTCTTAGCGCTCCAAATGTCCAGTTGCATTTTCTACAGAAAGAGTGTTCAGATCTGCTCAATCAAAAGTATGGTTTAACTCTGTTAGCTGAATGCACAGATCAGAAAGAAGTTTCACAGAATGATTCTGTGTAGTTTATATTTGGAGACATTCCTATTTCCACTATTACCCTCTTAGCGCTCCGAATCTCCACTTGCATTTTCTACAGAAATAGTGTTTCAGAACGGCTCAATCAAAACTAAGGTTCAACTCTTTTAGTTGAACAAACAGAACAGAAAGAAGTTTCACACAATTCCTCTGTGTAGTTTTTATTTGTAGACATTCTTTTTCCCAATATAGGCCTCTTAGCGCTCAGAATGTCCAATTGCAGTTTCTACAGAAAGAGTGTTTCAGAACGGCTCAATCAAAAGTAAGGTTCAACTCTGTTAGTTGAATGCACAGAACAGAAAGAAGTTTCATACAATGCTTCTGTGTAGTTTATATTTGAACCTATTCTTTTTTCCACTATTACCCACTTAGCGCTACGAATGTCCAGTTGCATTTTCTACAGACAGAGTGTTTCAAAACTGTTCAATCAAAAGTATGGTTTAACTCTGTTAGCTGAATGCTCAGATCAGAAATAAGTTTCACAGAATGCTTCTGTGTAGTTTATATTTGAATATATTCCTTTTTCCACTACTACGCTCTTAGCGCTCCAAATGTCCAGTTGCATTTTCTACAGAAAGAGTGTTCAGATATGCTCAATCAAAAGTATGGTTTAACTCTGTTAGCTGAATGCACAGATCAGAAAGAAGTTTCACCGAATGATTCTGTGTAGTTTATATTTGAAGACATTCCTTTTTCCACTATTACCCTCTTAGCGCTCCGAATCTCCACTTGCATTTTCTACAAAAAGAGTGTTTCATAACTGCTCAATCAAAAATATGTTTTATCTCTGTTAACTGAATTTACAGATCAGAAATAAGTTTCACAGAATGCATCTGTGTAGTTTTTATTTGAAGATATTCTTTTTCCCAATGTAGGCCTCTTAGCGCTTAGCATGTCCAATTGCAGTTTCTACAGAAAGAGTGTTTCAGAACGGCTCAATCAAAAGTAAGGTTCAACTCTGTTAGTTGAATGCACAGAACAGAAAGAATTTTCACAGAATGCTACTGTGTAGTTTATATTTGAATATATTCCCTTTTCCACTATTACCCTCTTAGCGCTCCGAATGTCCACTTGCATTTTCTACAGAAAGAGTGTTCAGAACTGCGCAATCAAAGTATGGTTTAACTCTGTTAGCTTAATGAACATATCAGAAATAAGTTTCACACAATGCTTCTGTGAAGTTTTTATTTGAAGATATTATTTTTCCCAATATAGTCCTCTTAGCGCTCAGAATGTCCAATTGCAGTTTCTACAGAAAGAGTGTTTCAGAAAGGCTCAATCAAAAGTAAGGTTCAACTCTGTTAGTTGAATGCACAGAACAGAAAGGAGTTTCATACAATGCTTCTGTGTAGTTTATATTTGAACATATTCTTTTTTCCACTATTACCCACTTAGCGCTACGAATGTCCAGTTGCATTTTCTACAGACAGAGTGTTTCAAAACTGCTCAATCAAAAGTATGGTTTAACTCTGTTAGCTGAATGCTCAGATCAGAAAGAAGTTTCACAGAATGCTTCTGTGTAGTTTATATTTGAATATATTCCTTTTTCCACTACTACTCTCTTAGCGCTCCAAATGTCCAGTTGCATTTTCTACAGAAAGAGTGTTCAGATCTGCTCAATCAAAAGTATGGTTTAACTCTGTTAGCTGAATGCACAGATCAGAAAGAAGTTTCACAGAATGATTCTGTGTAGTTTATATTTGGAGACATTCCTTTTTCCACTATTACCCTCTTAGCGCTCCGAATCTCCACTTGCATTTTCTACAGAAAGAGTGTTTCAGAACGGCTCAATCAAAACTAAGGTTCAACCCTTTCAGTTGAACAAACAGAACAGAAAGAAGTTTCACAAAATTCTTCTGTGTAGTTTTTATCTGTAGACATTCTTTTTCCCAATATAGGCCTCTTAGCGCTCAGAATGTCCAATTGCAGTTTCTACAGAAAGAGTGTTTCAGAACGGCTCAATCAAAAGTAAGGTTCAACTCTGTTAGTTGAATGCACAGAACAGAAAGAAGTTTCATACAATGCTTCTGTGTAGTTTATATTTGAACCTATTCTTTTTTCCACTATTACCCACTTAGCGCTACGAATGTCCAGTTGCATTTTCTACAGACAGAGTGTTTCAAAACTGCTCAATCAAAAGTATGGTTTAACTCTGTTAGCTGAATGCTCAGATCAGAAAGAAGTTTCACAGAATGCTTCTGTGTAGTTTATATTTGAATATATTCCTTTTTCCACTACTACGCTCTTAGCGCTCCAAATGTCCAGTTGCATTTTCTACAGAAAGAGTGTTCAGATCTGCTCAATCAAAAGTATGGTTTAACTCTGTTAGCTGAATGCACAGATCAGAAAGAAGTTTCACCGAATGATTCTGTGTAGTTTATATTTGAAGACATTCCTTTTTCCACTATTACCCTCTTAGCGCTCCGAATCTCCACTTGCATTTTCTACAAAAAGAGTGTTTCATAACTGCTCAATCAAAAATATGTTTTATCTCTGTTAACTGAATTTACAGATCAGAAATAAGTTTCACAGAATGCATCTGTGTAGTTTTTATTTGAAGATATTCTTTTTTCCAATGTAGGCCTCTTAGCGCTTAGCATGTCCAATTGCAGTTTCTACAGAAAGAGTGTTTCAGAACGGCTCAATCAAAAGTAAGGTTCAACTCTGTTAGTTGAACGCACAGAACAGAAAGAATTTTCACAGAATGCTACTGTGTAGTTTATATTTGAATATATTCCTTTTTCCACTATTACCCTCTTAGCGCTCCGAATGTCCACTTGCATTTTCTACAGAAAGAGTGTTCAGAACTGCGCAATCAAAAGTATGGTTTAACTCTGTTAGCTTAATGAACATATCAGAAATAAGTTTCACACAATGCTTCTGTGTAGTTTTTATTTGAAGATATTATTTTTCCCAATATAGGCCTCTTAGCGCTCAGAATGTCCAATTGCAGTTTCTACAGAAAGAGTGTTTCAGAACGGCTCAATCAAAAGTAAGGTTCAACTCTGTTAGTTGAATGCACAGAACAGAAAGAAGTTTCATACAATGCTTCTGTGTAGTTTATATTTGAACATATTTTTTTTCCACTATTACCCACTTAGCGCTACGAATGTCCAGTTGCATTTTCTACAGACAGAGTGTTTCAAAACTGCTCAATCAAAAGTATGGTTTAACTCTGTTAGCTGAATGCTCAGATCAGAAAGAAGTTTCACAGAATGCTTCTGTGTAGTTTATATTTGAATATATTCCTTTTTCCACTACTACTCTCTTAGCGCTCCAAATGTCCAGTTGCATTTTCTACAGAAAGAGTGTTCAGATCTGCTCAATCAAAAGTATGGTTTAACTCTGTTAGCTGAATGCACAGATCAGAAAGAAGTTTCACAGAATGATTCTGTGTAGTTTATATTTGGAGACATTCCTTTTTCCACTATTACCCTCTTAGCGCTCCGAATCTCCACTTGCATTTTCTACAGAAATAGTGTTTCAGAACGGCTCAATCAAAACTAAGGTTCAACTCTTTTAGTTGAACAAACAGAACAGAAAGAAGTTTCACACAATTCCTCTGTGTAGTTTTTATTTGTAGACATTCTTTTTCCCAATATAGGCCTCTTAGCGCTCAGAATGTCCAATTGCAGTTTCCACAGAAAGAGTTTTTCAGAACGGCTCAATCAAAAGTAAGGTTCAACTCTGTTAGTTGAATGCACAGAACAGAAAGAAGTTTCATACAATGCTTCTGTGTAGTTTATATTTGAACCTATTCTTTTTTCCACTATTACCCACTTAGCGCTACGAATGTCCAGTTGCATTTTCTACAGACAGAGTGTTTCAAAACTGTTCAATCAAAAGTATGGTTTAACTATGTTAGCTGAATGCTCAGATCAGAAATAAGTTTCACAGAATGCTTCTGTGTAGTTTATATTTGAATATATTCCTTTTTCCACTACTACGCTCTTAGCGCTCCAAATGTCCAGTTGCATTTTCTACAGAAAGAGTGTTCAGATATGCTCAATCAAAAGTATGGTTTAACTCTGTTAGCTGAATGCACAGATCAGAAAGAAGTTTCACCGAATGATTCTGTGTAGTTTATATTTGAAGACATTCCTTTTTCCACTATTACCCTCTTAGCGCTCCGAATCTCCACTTGCATTTTCTACAAAAAGAGTGTTTCATAACTGCTCAATCAAAAATATGTTTTATCTCTGTTAACTGAATTTACAGATCAGAAATAAGTTTCACAGAATGCATCTGTGTAGTTTTTATTTGAAGATATTCTTTTTCCCAATGTAGGCCTCTTAGCGCTTAGCATGTCCAATTGCAGTTTCTACAGAAAGAGTGTTTCAGAACGGCTCAATCAAAAGTAAGGTTCAACTCTGTTAGTTGAATGCACAGAACAGAAAGAATTTTCACAGAATGCTACTGTGTAGTTTATATTTGAATATATTCCTTTTTCCACTATTACCCTCTTAGCGCTCCGAATGTCCACTTGCATTTTCTACAGAAAGAGTGTTCAGAACTGCGCAATCAAAAGTATGGTTTAACTCTGTTAGCTTAATGAACATATCAGAAATAAGTTTCACACAATGCTTCTGTGAAGTTTTTATTTGAAGATATTATTTTTCCCAATATAGGCCTCTTAGCGCTCAGAATGTCCAATTGCAGTTTCTACAGAAAGAGTGTTTCAGAAAGGCTCAATCAAAAGTAAGGTTCAACTCTGTTAGTTGAATGCACAGAACAGAAAGAAGTTTCATACAATGCTTCTGTGTAGTTTATATTTGAACATATTCTTTTTTCCACTATTACCCACTTAGCGCTACGAATGTCCAGTTGCATTTTCTACAGACAGAGTGTTTCAAAACTGCTCAATCAAAAGTATGGTTTAACTCTGTTAGCTGAATGCTCAGATCAGAAAGAAGTTTCAAAGAATGCTTCTGTGTAGTTTATATTTGAATATATTCCTTTTTCCACTACTACTCTCTTAGCGCTCCAAATGTCCAGTTGCATTTTCTACAGAAAGAGTGTTCAGATCTGCTCAATCAAAAGTATGTTTTAATTCTGTTAGCTGAATGCACAGATCAGAAAGAAGTTTCACAGAATGATTCTGTGTAGTTTATATTTGGAGACATTCCTTTTTCCACTATTACCCTCTTAGCGCTCCGAATCTCCACTTGCATTTTCTACAGAAAGAGTGTTTCAGAACGGCTCAATCAAAACTAAGGTTCAACTCTTTCAGTTGAACAAACAGAACAGAAAGAAGTTTCACACAATTCTTCTGTGTAGTTTTTATTTGTAGACATTCTTTTTCCTAATATAGGCCTCTTAGCGCTCAGAATGTCCAATTGCAGTTTCTACAGAAAGAGTGTTTCAGAACGGCTCAATCAAAAGTAAGGTTCAACTCTGTTAGTTGAATGCACAGAACAGAAAGAAGTTTCATACAATGGTTCTGTGTAGTTTAATTTGAACATATTTTTTTTCCACTATTACCCACTTAGCGCTACGAATGTCCAGTTGCATTTTCTACAGACAGAGAGTTTCAAAACTGCTCAATCAAAAGTATGGTTTAACTCTGTTAGCTGAATGCTCAGATCAGAAAGAAGTTTCACAGAATGCTTCTCTGTAGTTTATATTTGAATATATTCCTTTTTCCACTACTACGCTCTTAGCGCTCCAAATGTCCAGTTGCATTTTCTACAGAAAGAGTGTTCAGATCTGCTCAATCAAAAGTATGGTTTAACTCTGTTAGCTGAATGCACAGATCAGAAAGAAGTTTCACCGAATGATTCTGTGTAGTTTATATTTGAAGACATTCCTTTTTCCACTATTACCCTCTTAGTGCTCCGAATCTCCACTTGCATTTTCTACAAAAAGAGTGTTTCATAACTGCTCAATCAAAAATATGTTTTATCTCTGTTAACTGAATTTACAGATCAGAAATAAGTTTCACAGAATGCATCTGTGTAGTTTTTATTTGAAGATATTCTTTTTTCCAATGTAGGCCTCTTAGCGCTTAGCATGTCCAATTGCAGTTTCTACAGAAAGAGTGTTTCAGAACGGCTCAATCAAAAGTAAGGTTCAACTCTGTTAGTTGAACGCACAGAACAGAAAGAATTTTCACAGAATGCTACTGTGTAGTTTATATTTGAATATATTCCTTTTTCCACTATTACCCTCTTAGCGCTCCGAATGTCCACTTGCATTTTCTACAGAAAGAGTGTTCAGAACTGCGCAATCAAATGTATGGTTTAACTCTGTTAGCTTAATGAACATATCAGAAATAAGTTTCACACAATGCTTCTGTGTAGTTTTTATTTGAAGATATTATTTTTCCCAATATAGGCCTCTTAGCGCTCAGAATGTCCAATTGCAGTTTCTACAGAAAGAGTGTTTCAGAACGGCTCAATCAAAAGTAAGGTTCAACTCTGTTAGTTGAATGCACAGAACAGAAAGAAGTTTCATACAATGCTTCTGTGTAGTTTATATTTGAACATATTTTTTTTCCACTATTACCCACTTAGCGCTACGAATGTCCAGTTGCATTTTCTACAGACAGAGTGTTTCAAAACTGCTCAATCAAAAGTATGGTTTAACTCTGTTAGCTGAATGCTCAGATCAGAAAGAAGTTTCACAGAATGCTTCTGTGTAGTTTATATTTGAATATATTCCTTTTTCCACTACTACTCTCTTAGCGCTCCAAATGTCCAGTTGCATTTTCTACAGAAAGAGTGTTCAGATCTGCTCAATCAAAAGTATGGTTTAACTCTGTTAGCTGAATGCACAGATCAGAAAGAAGTTTCACAGAATGATTCTGTGTAGTTTATATTTGGAGACATTCCTTTTTCCACTATTACCCTCTTAGCGCTCCGAATCTCCACTTGCATTTTCTACAGAAATAGTGTTTCAGAACGGCTCAATCAAAACTAAGGTTCAACTCTTTTAGTTGAACAAACAGAACAGAAAGAAGTTTCACACAATTCCTCTGTGTAGTTTTTATTTGTAGACATTCATTTTCCCAATATAGGCCTCTTAGCGCTCAGAATGTCCAATTGCAGTTTCTACAGAAAGAGTGTTTCAGAACGGCTCAATCAAAAGTAAGGTTCAACTCTGTTAGTTGAATGCACAGAACAGAAAGAAGTTTCATACAATGCTTCTGTGTAGTTTATATTTGAACCTATTCTTTTTTCCACTATTACCCACTTAGCGCTACGAATGTCCAGTTGCATTTTCTACAGACAGAATGTTTCAAAACTGTTCAATCAAAAGTATGGTTTAACTCTGTTAGCTGAATGCTCAGATCAGAAATAAGTTTCACAGAATGCTTCTGTGTAGTTTATATTTGAATATATTCCTTTTTCCACTACTACGCTCTTAGCGCTCCAAATGTCCAGTTGCATTTTCTACAGAAAGAGTGTTCAGATATGCTCAATCAAAAGTATGGTTTAACTCTGTTAGCTGAATGCACAGATCAGAAAGAAGTTTCACCGAATGATTCTGTGTAGTTTATATTTGAAGACATTCCTTTTTCCACTATTACCCTCTTAGCGCTCCGAATCTCCACTTGCATTTTCTACAAAAAGAGTGTTTCATAACTGCTCAATCAAAAATATGTTTTATCTCTGTTAACTGAATTTACAGATCAGAAATAAGTTTCACAGAATGCATCTGTGTAGTTTTTATTTGAAGATATTCTTTTTCCCAATGTAGGCCTCTTAGCGCTTAGCATGTCCAATTGCAGTTTCTACAGAAAGAGTGTTTCAGAACGGCTCAATCAAAAGTAAGGTTCAACTCTGTTAGTTGAATGCACAGAACAGAAAGAATTTTCACAGAATGCTACTGTGTAGTTTATATTTGAATATATTCCTTTTTCCACTATTACCCTCTTAGCGCTCCGAATGTCCACTTGCATTTTCTACAGAAAGAGTGTTCAGAACTGCGCAATCAAAAGTACGGTTTAACTCTGTTAGCTTAATGAACATATCAGAAATAAGTTTCACACAATGCTTCTGTGAAGTTTTTATTTGAAGATATTATTTTTCCCAATATAGGCCTCTTAGCGCTCAGAATGTCCAATTGCAGTTTCTACAGAAAGAGTGTTTCAGAAAGGCTCTATCAAAAGTAAGGTTCAACTCTGTTAGTTGAATGCACAGAACAGAAAGAAGTTTCATACAATGCTTCTGTGTAGTTTATATTTGAACATATTCTTTTTTCCACTATTACCCACTTAGCGCTACGAATGTCCAGTTGCATTTTCTACAGACAGACTGTTTCAAAACTGCTCAATCAAAAGTATGGTTTAACTCTGTTAGCCGAATGCTCAGATCAGAAAGAAGTTTCACAGAATGCTTCTGTGTAGTTTATATTTGAATATATTCCTTTTTCCACTGCTACTCTCTTAGCGCTCCAAATGTCCATTTGCATTTTCTACAGAAAGAGTGTTCATATCTGCTCAATCAAAAGTATGGTTTAACTCTGTTAGCTGAATGCACAGATCAGAAAGATGTTTCACCGAATGATTCTGTGTAGTTTATATTTGGAGACATTCCTTTTTCCACTATTACCCTCTTAGCGCTCCGAATCTCCACTTGCACTTTCTACAGAAAGAGTGTTTCAGAACGGCTCAATCAAAACTAAGGTTCAACTCTTTTAGTTGAACAAACAGAACAGAAAGAATTTTCACACAATTCTTCTCTGTAGTTTTTATTTGTAGACACTCTTTTTCCCAATATAGGCCTCCTAGCGCTCAGAATGTCCAATTGCAGTTTCTACAGAAAGAGTGTTTCAGAAAGGCTCAATCAAAAGTAAGGTTCAACTCTGTTAGTTGAATGCACAGAAGAGAAAGAAGTTTCATACAATGCTTCTGTGTAGTTTATATTTGAACATATTCTTTTGTCCACTATTACCCACTTAGCGCTACGAATGTCCAGTTGCATTTTCTACAGACAGAGTGTTTCAAAACTGCTCAATCAATAGTATGGTTTAACTCTGTTAGCTGAATGCTCAGATCAGAAAGAAGTTTCACAGAATGCTTCTGTGTAGTTTATATTTGAATATATACGTTTTTCCACTACTACGCTCTTAGCGCTCCAAATGTCCAGTTGCATTTTCTACAGAAAGAGTGTTCAGATCTGCTCAATCAAAAGTATGGTTTAACTCTGTTAGCTGAATGCACAGATCAGAAAGAAGTTTCACCGAATGATTCTGTGTAGTTTATATTTGAAGACATTCCTTTTTCCACTATTACCCTCTTAGCGCTCCGAATCTCCACTTGCATTTTCTACAAAAAGAGTGTTTCATAACTGCTCAATCAAAAATATGTTTTATCTCTGTTAACTGAATTTACAGATCAGAAATAAGTTTCACAGAATGCATCTGTGTAGTTTTTATTTGAAGATATTCTTTTTCCCAATGTAGGCCTCTTAGCGCTTAGCATGTCCAATTGCAGTTTCTACAGAAAGAGTGTTTCAGAATGGCTCAATCAAAAGTAAGGTTCAACTCTGTTAGTTGAATGCACAGAACAGAAAGAATTTTCACAGAATGCTACTGTGTAGTTTATATTGGAATATATTCCTTTTTCCACTATTACGCTCTTAGCGCTCCGAATGTCCACTTGCATTTTCTACAGAAAGAGTGTTCAGAACTGCGCAATCAAAAGTATGGTTTAACTCTGTTAGCTTAATGAACATATCAGAAATAAGTTTCACACAATGCTTCTGTGTAGTTTTTATTTGAAGATATTATTTTTCCCAATAGAGGCCTCTTAGCGCTCAGAATGTCCAATTGCAGTTTCTACATAAAGAGTGTTTCAGAAAGGCTCAATCAAAAGTAAGGTTCAACTCTGTTACTTGAATGCACAGAACAGAAACAAGTTTCATACAATGCTTCTGTGTAGTTTATATTTGAACATATTCTTTTTTCCACTATTACCCACTTAGCGCTACGAATGTCCAGTTGCATTTTCTACAGACAGAGTGTTTCAAAACTGCTCAATCAAAAGTATGGTTTAACTCTGTTAGCTGAATGCTCAGATCAGAAAGAAGTTTCACAGAATGCTTCTGTGTAGTTTATATTTGAATATATTCCTTTTTCCACTACTACGCTCTTAGCGCTCCAAATGTCCAGTTGCATTTTCTACAGAAAGAGTGTTCAGATCTGCTCAATCAAAAATATGGTTTAACTCTGTTAGCTGAATGCACAGATCAGAAAGAAGTTTCACCGAATGATTCTGTGTAGTTTATATTTGGAGACATTCCTTTTTCCACAATTACCCTCTTAGCGCTCCGAATCTCCACTTGCATTTTCTACAAAAAGAGTGTTTCATAACTGCTCAATCAAAAATATGTTTTATCTCTGTTAACTGAATTTACAGATCAGAAATAAGTTTCACAGAATGCATCTGTGTAGTTTTTATTTGAAGATATTCTTTTTCCCAATGTAGGCCTCTTAGCGCTTAGCATGTCCAATTGCAGTTTCTACAGAAAGAGTGTTTCAGAACGGCTCAATCCAAAGTAAGGTTCAACTCTGTTAGTTGAATGCACAGAACAGAAAGAATTTTCACAGAATGCTACTGTGTAGTTTATATTTGAATATATTCCTTTTTCCACTATTACCCTCTTAGCGCTGCGAATGTCCACTTGCATTTTCTACAGAAAGAGTGTTCAGAACTGCGCAATCAAAAGTATGGTTTATCTCTGTTAGCTTAATGAACATATCAGAAACAAGTTTCACACAATGCTTCCGTGTAGTTTTTATTTGAAGATATTATTTTTCCCAATAGAGGCCTCTTAGCGCTCAGAATGTCCAATTGCAGTTTCTACAGAAAGAGTGTTATAGAAAGGCTCTATCAAAAGTAAGGTTCAACTCTGTTAGTTGAATGCACAGAACAGAAAGGAGTTTCATACAATGCTTCTGTGTAGTTTATATTTGAACATATTCTTTTTTCCACTATTACCCACTTAGCGCTACGAATGTCCAGTTGCATTTTCTACAGACAGAGTGTTTCAAAACTGCTCAATCAAAAGTATGGTTTAACTCTGTTAGCCGAATGCTCAGATCAGAAAGAAGTTTCACAGAATGCTTCTGTGTAGTTTATATTTGAATATATTCCTTTTTCCACTACTACTCTCTTAGCGCTCCAAATGTCCAGTTGCATTTTCTACAGAAAGAGTGTTCAGATCTGCTCAATCAAAAGTATGGTTTAACTCTGTTAGCTGAATGCACAGATCAGAAAGAAGTTTCACAGAATGATTCTGTGTAGTTTATATTTGGAGACATTCCTTTTTCCACTATTACCCTCTTAGCGCTCCGAATCTCCACTTGCATTTTCTACAGAAAGAGTGTTTCAGAACGGCTCAATCAAAACTAAGGTTCAACTCTTTTAGTTGAACAAACAGAACAGAAAGAAGTTTCACACAATTCTTCTGTGTAGTTTTTATTTGTAGACAATCTTTTTCCCAATATAGGCCTCCTAGCGCTCAGAATGTCCAATTGCAGTTTCTACAGAAAGAGTGTTTCAGAAAGGCTCAATCAAAAGTAAGGTGCAACTCTGCTAGTTGAATGCACAGAAGAGAAAGAAGTTTCATACAATGCTTCTGTGTAGTTTATATTTGAACATATTCTTTTGTCCACTTTTACCCACTTAGCGCTACGAATGTCCAGTTGCATTTTCTACAGACAGAGTGTTTCAAAACTGCTCAATCAAAAGTATGGTTTAACTCTGTTAGCTGAATGCTCAGATCAGAAAGAAGTTTCACAGAATGCTTCTGTGTAGTTTATATTTGAATATATACCTTTTTCCACTACTACGCTTTTAGCGCTCCAAATGTCCAGTTGCATTTTCTACAGAAAGTGTGTTCAGATCTGCTCAATCAAAAGTATGGTTTAACTCTGTTAGCTGAATGCACAGATCAGAAAGTAGTTTCACCGAATTATTCTGTGTAGTTTATATTTGAAGACATTCCTTTTTCCACTATTACCCTCTTAGCGCTCCGAATCTCCACTTGCATTTTCTACAAAAAGAGTGTTTCATAACTGCTCATTCAAAAATATGTTTTATCTCTGTTAACTGAATTTACAGATCAGAAATAAGTTTCACAGAATGCATCTGTGTAGTTTTTATTTGAAGATATTCTTTTTCCCAATGTAGGCCTCTTAGCGCTTAGCATGTCCAATTGCAGTTTCTACAGAAAGAGTGTTTCAGAACGGCTCAATCAAAAGTAAGGTTCAATTCTGTTAGTTGAATTCACAGAACAGAAAGAATTTTCACAGAATGCTACTGTGTAGTTTATATTTGAATATATTCCTTTTTCCACTATTACCCTCTTAGCGCTCCGAATGTCCACTTGCATTTTCTACAGAAAGAGTGTTCAGAACTGCGCAATCAAACGTATGGTTTAACTCTGTTAGCTTAATGAACATATCAGAAATAAGTTTCAGACAATGCTTCTGTGTAGTTTTTATTTGAAGATATTATTTTTCCCAATAGAGGCCTCTTAGCGCTCAGAATGTCCAATTGCAGTTTCTACAGAAAGAGTGTTTCAGAAAGGCTCAATCAAAATTAAGGTTCAACTCTGTTAGTTGAATGCACAGAACAGAAAGAAGTTTCATACAATGCTTCTGTGTAGTTTATATTTGAACATATTCTTTTTTCCACTATTACCCACTTAGCGCTACGAATGTCCAGTTGCATTTTCTACAGACAGACTGTTTCAAAACTGCTCAATCAAAAGTATGGTTTAACTCTGTTAGCTGAATGCTCAGATCAGAAAGAAGTTTCACAGAATGCTTCTGTGTAGTTTATATTTGAATATATTCCTTTTTCCACTACTACGCTCTTAGTGCTCCAAATGTCCAGTTGCATTTTCTACAGAAAGAGTGTTCAGATCTGCTCAGTCAAAAGTATGGTTTAACTCTGTTAGCTGAATGCACAGATCAGAAAGAAGTTTCACCGAATGATTCTGTGTAGTTTATATTTGGAGACATTCCTTTTTCCACTATTACCCTCTTAGCGCTCCGAATCTCCACTTGCATTTTCTACAAAAAGAGTGTTTCATAACTGCTCAATCAAAAATATGTTTTATCTCTGTTAACTGAATTTACAGATCAGAAATAAGTTTCACAGAATGCATCTGTGTAGTTTTTATTTGAAGATATTCTTTTTCCCAATGTAGGCCTCTTAGCGCTTAGCATGTCCAATTGCAGTTTCTACAGAAAGAGTGTTTCAGAACGGCTCAATCCAAAGTAAGGTTCAACTCTGTTAGTTGAATGCACAGAACAGAAAGAATTTTCACAGAATGCTACTGTGTAGTTTATATTTGAATATATTCCTTTTTCCACTATTACCCTCTTAGCGCTCCGAATGTCCACTTGCATTTTCTACAGAAAGAGTGTTCAGAACTGCGCAATCAAAAGTATGGTTTATCTCTGTTAGCTTAATGAACATATCAGAAATAAGTTTCACACAATGCTTCTGTGTAGTTTTTATTTGAAGATATTATTTTTCCCAATAGAGGCCTCTTAGCGCTCAGAATGTCCAATTGCAGTTTCTACAGAAAGAGTGTTTCAGAAAGGCTCTATCAACAGTAAGGTTCAACTCTGTTAGTTGAATGCACAGAACAGAAAGAAGTTTCATACAATGCTTCTGTGTAGTTTATATTTGAACATATTCTTTTTTCCACTATTACCCACTTAGCGCTATGAATGTCCAGTTGCATTTTCTACAGACAGAGTGTTTCAAAACTGCTCAATCAAAAGTATGGTTTAACTCTGTTAGCCGAATGCTCAGATCAGAAAGAAGTTTCACAGAATGCTTCTGTGTAGTTTATATTTGAATATATTACTTTTTACACTACTACTCTCTTAGCGCTCCAAATGTCCAGTTGCATTTTCTACAGAAAGAGTGTTCAGATCTCCTCAATCAAAAGTATGGTTTAACTCTGTTAGCTGAATGCACAGATCAGAAAGAAGTTTCACAGAATGATTCTGTGTAGTTTATATTTGGAGACATTCCTTTTTCCACTATTACCCTCTTAGCGCTCCGAATCTCCACTTGCATTTTCTACAGAAAGAGTGTTTCAGAACGGCTCAATCAAAACTAAGGTTCAACTCTTTTAGTTGAACAAACAGAACAGAAAGAAGTTTCACACAATTCTTCTGTGTAGTTTTTATTTGTAGACACTCTTTTTCCCAATATAGGCCTCCTAGCGCTCAGAATGTCCAATTGCAGTTTCTACAGAAAGAGTGTTTCAGAAAGGCTCAATCAAAAGTAAGGTTCAACTCTGTTAGTTGAATGCACAGAAGAGAAAGAAGTTTCATACAATGCTTCTGTGTAGTTTATATTTGAACATATTCTTTTGTCCACTATTACCCTCTTAGCGCTACGAATGTCCAGTTGCATTTTCTACAGACAGAGTGTTTCAAAACTGCTCAATCAAAAGTATGGTTTAACTCTGTTAGCTGAATGCTCAGATCAGAAAGAAGTTTCACACAATGCTTCTGTGTAGTTTATATTTGAATATATATCTTTTTCCACTACTACGCTCTTAGCGCTCCAAATGTCCAGTTGCATTTTCTACAGAAAGAGTGTTCAGATCTGCTCAATCAAAAGTATGGTTTAACTCTGTTAGCTGAATGCACAGATCAGAAAGAAGTTTCACCGAATGATTCTGTGTAGTTTATATTTGAAGACATTCCTTTTTCCACTATTACCCTCTTAGCGCTCCGAATCTCCACTTGCATTTTCTACAAAAAGAGTGTTTCATAACTGCTCAATCAAAAATATGTTTTATCTCTGTTAACTGAATTTACAGATCAGAAATAAGTTTCACAGAATGCATCTGTGTAGTTTTTATTTGAAGATATTCTTTTTCCCAATGTAGGCCTCTTAGCGCTTAGCATGTCCAATTGCAGTTTCTACAGAAAGAGTGTTTCAGAACGGCTCAATCCAAAGTAAGGTTCAACTCTGTTAGTTGAATGCACAGAACAGAAAGAATTTTCACAGAATGCTACTGTGTAGTTTATATTTGAATATATTCCTTTTTCCACTATTACCCTCTTAGCGCTCCGAATGTCCACTTGCATTTTCTACAGAAAGAGTGTTCAGAACTGCGCAATCAAAAGTATGGTTTAACTCTGTTAGCTTAATGAACATATCAGAAATAAGTTTCACACAATGCTTCTGTGTAGTTTTTATTTGAAGATATTATTTTTCCCAATAGAGGCCTCTTAGCGCTCAGAATGTCCAATTGCAGTTCCTACAGAAAGAGTGTTTCAGTAAGGCTCAATCAAATGTAATGTTCAACTCTGTTAGTTGAATGCACAGAACAGAAAGAAGTTTCATACAATGCTTCTGTGTAGTTTATATTTGAACATATTCTTTTTTCCACTATTACCCTCTTAGCGCTACGAATGTCCAGTTGCATTTTCTACAGACAGACTGTTTCAAAACTGCTCAATCAAAAGTATGATTTAACTCTGTTAGCTGAATGCTCAGATCAGAAAGAAGTTTCACAGAATGCTTCTGTGTAGTTTATATTTGAATATATTCCTTTTTCCACTACTACGCTCTTAGCGCTCCAAATGTCCAGTTGCATTTTCTACAGAAAGAGTGTTCAGATCTGCTCAATCAAAAGTATGGTTTAACTCTGTTAGCTGAATGCACAGATCAGAAAGAAGTTTCACCGAATGATTCTCTGTAGTTTATATTTGGAGACATTCCTTTTTCCACTATTACCCTCTTAGCGCTCCGAATCTCCACTTGCATTTTCTACAAAAAGAGTGTTTCATAACTGCTCAATCAAAAATATGTTTTATCTCTGTTAACTGAATTTACAGATCAGAAATAAGTTTCACAGAATGCATCTGTGTAGTTTTTATTTGAAGATATTCTTTTTCCCAATGTAGGCCTCTTAGCGCTTAGCATGTCCAATTGCAGTTTCTACAGAAAGAGTGTTTCAGAACGGCTCAATCCAAAGTAAGGTTCAACTCTGTTAGTTGAATGCACAGAACAGAAAGAATTTTCACAGAATGCTACTGTGTAGTTTATATTTGAATATATTCCTTTTTCCACTATTACCCTCTTAGCGCTCCGAATGTCCACTTGCATTTTCTACAGAAAGAGTGTTCAGAACTGCGCAATCAAAAGTATGGTTTATCTCTGTTAGCTTAATGAACATATCAGAAATAAGTTTCACACAATGCTTCTGTGTAGTTTTTATTTGAAGATATTATTTTTCCCAATAGAGGCCTCTTAGCGCTCAGAATGTCCAATTGCAGTTTCTACAGAAAGAGTGTTTCAGAAAGGCTCTATCAAAAGTAAGGTTCAACTCTGTTAGTTGAATGCACAGAACAGAAAGAAGTTTCATACAAGGCTTCTGTGTAGTTTATATTTGAACATATTCTTTTTTCCACTATTACCCACTTAGCGCTACGAATGTCCAGTTGCATTTTCTACAGACAGAGTGTTTCAAAACTGCTCAATCAAAAGTATGGTTTAACTCTGTTAGCCGAATGCTCAGATCAGAAAGAAGTTTCACAGAATGCTTCTGTGTAGTTTATATTTGAATATATTCCTTTTTCCACTACTACTCTCTTAGCGCTCCAAATGTCCAGTTGCATTTTCTACAGAAAGAGTGTTCAGATCTGCTCAATCAAAAGTATGGTTTAACTCTGTTAGCTGAATGCACAGATCAGAAAGAAGTTTCACAGAATGATTCTGTGTAGTTTATATTTGGAGACATTCCTTTTTCCACTATTACCCTCTTAGCGCTCCGAATCTCCACTTGCATTTTCTACAGAAAGAGTGTTTCAGAACGGCTCAATCAAAACTAAGGTTCAACTCTTTTAGTTGAACAAACAGAACAGAAAGAAGTTTCACACAATTCTTCTGTGTAGTTTTTATTTGTAGACACTCTTTTCCCCAATATAGGCCTCCTAGCGCTCAGAATGTCCAATTGCAGTTTCTACAGAAAGAGTGTTTCAGAAAGGCTCAATCAAAAGTAAGGTTCAACTCGGTTAGTTGAATGCACAGAAGAGAAAGAAGTTTCATACAATGCTTCTGTGTAGTTTATATTTGAACATATTCTTTTGTCCACTATTACCCACTTAGCACTACGAATGTCCAGTTGCATTTTCTACAGACAGAGTGTTTCAAAACTGCTCAATCAAAAGTATGGTTTAACTCTGTTAGCTGAATGCTCAGATCAGAAAGAAGTTTCACAGAATGCTTCTGTGTAGTTTATATTTGAATATATACCTTTTTCCACTACTACCTCTTAGCGCTCCAAATGTCCAGTTGCATTTTCTACAGAAAGAGTGTTCAGATCTGCTCAATCAAAAGTATGGTTTAACTCAGTTAGCTGAATGCAAAGATCAGAAAGAAGTTTCACAGAATGATTCTGTGTAGTTTATATTTGGAGACATTCCTTTTTCCACTATTACGCTCTTAGCGCTCCGAATCTCCACTTGCATTTTCTACAGAAAGAGTGTTTCAGAACGGCTCAATCAAAACTAAGGTGCAACTCTTTTAGTTGAACAAACAGAACAGAAAGAAGTTTCACACAATTCTTCTGTGTAGTTTTTATTTGTAGACATTCTTTTTCCCAATATAGGCCTCCTAACGCTCAGAATGTCCAATTGCAGTTTCTACAGAAAGAGTGTTTCAGAACGGCTCAATCAAAAGTAAGGTTCAACTCTGTTAGTTGAATGCACAGAACAGAAAGAAGTTTCATACAATGGTTCTGTGTAGTTTATATTTGAACATATTCTTTTTTCCACTATTACCCACTTAGCGCTACGAATGTCCAGTTGCATTTTCTACAGACAGGGTGTTTCAAAACTGCTCAATCAAAAGTATGGTTTAACTCTGTTAGCTGAATGCTCAGATCAGAAAATGTTTCACAGAATGCTTCTGTGTAGTTTATATTTGAATATATTCCTTTTTCCACTACTACGCTCTTAGCGCTCCAAATGTCCAGTTGCATTTTCTACAGAAAGAGTGTTCAGATCTGCTCAATCAAAAGTATGGTTTAACTCTGTTAGCTGAATGCACAGATCAGAAAGAAGTTTCACCGAATGATTCTGTGTAGTTTATATTTGAAGACATTCCTTTTTCCACTATTACCCTCTTAGCGCTCCGAATCTCCACTTGCATTTTCTACAAAAAGAGTGTTTCATAACTGCTCAATCAAAAATATGTTTTATCTCTGTTAACTGAATTTACAGATCAGAAATAAGTTTCACAGAATGCATCTGTGTAGTTTTTATTTGAAGATATTCTTTTTCCCAATGTAGGCCTCTTAGCGCTTAGCATGTCCAATTGCAGTTTCTACAGAAAGAGTGTTTCAGAACGGCTCAATCCAAAGTAAGGTTCAACTCTGTTAGTTGAATGCACAGAACAGAAAGAATTTTCACAGAATGCTACTGTGTAGTTTATATTTGAATATATTCCTTTTTCCACTATTACCCTCTTAGCGCTCCGAATGTCCACTTGCATTTTCTACAGAAAGAGTGTTCAGAACTGCGCAATCAAAAGTATGGTTTAACTCTGTTAGCTTAATGAACATATCAGAAATAAGTTTCACACAATGCTTCTGTGTAGTTTTTATTTGAAGATATTATTTTTCCCAATAGAGGCCTCTTAGCGCTCAGAATGTCCAATTGCAGTTCCTACAGAAAGAGTGTTTCAGTAAGGCTCAATCAAATGTAATGTTCAACTCTGTTAGTTGAATGCACAGAACAGAAAGAAGTTTCATACAATGCTTCTGTGTAGTTTATATTTGAACATATTCTTTTTTCCACTATTACCCTCTTAGCGCTACGAATGTCCAGTTGCATTTTCTACAGACAGACTGTTTCAAAACTGCTCAATCAAAAGTATGGTTTAACTCTGTTAGCTGAATGCTCAGATCAGAAAGAAGTTTCACAGAATGCTTCTGTGTAGTTTATATTTGAATATATTCCTTTTTCCACTACTACGCTCTTAGCGCTCCAAATGTCCAGTTGCATTTTCTACAGAAAGAGTGTTCAGATCTGCTCAATCAAAAGTATGGTTTAACTCTGTTAGCTGAATGCACAGATCAGAAAGAAGTTTCACCGAATGATTCTCTGTAGTTTATATTTGGAGACATTCCTTTTTCCACTATTACCCTCTTAGCGCTCCGAATCTCCACTTGCATTTTCTACAAAAAGAGTGTTTCATAACTGCTCAATCAAAAATATGTTTTATCTCTGTTAACTGAATTTACAGATCAGAAATAAGTTTCACAGAATGCATCTGTGTAGTTTTTATTTGAAGATATTCTTTTTCCCAATGTAGGCCTCTTAGCGCTTAGCATGTCCAATTGCAGTTTCTACAGAAAGAGTGTTTCAGAACGGCTCAATCCAAAGTAAGGTTCAACTCTGTTAGTTGAATGCACAGAACAGAAAGAATTTTCACAGAATGCTACTGTGTAGTTTATATTTGAATATATTCCTTTTTCCACTATTACCCTCTTAGCGCTCCGAATGTCCACTTGCATTTTCTACAGAAAGAGTGTTCAGAACTGCGCAATCAAAAGTATGGTTTATCTCTGTTAGCTTAATGAACATATCAGAAATAAGTTTCACACAATGCTTCTGTGTAGTTTTTATTTGAAGATATTATTTTTCCCAATAGAGGCCTCTTAGCGCTCAGAATGTCCAATTGCAGTTTCTACAGAAAGAGTGTTTCAGAAAGGCTCTATCAAAAGTAAGGTTCAACTCTGTTAGTTGAATGCACAGAACAGAAAGAAGTTTCATACAAGGCTTCTGTGTAGTTTATATTTGAACATATTCTTTTTTCCACTATTACCCACTTAGCGCTACGAATGTCCAGTTGCATTTTCTACAGACAGAGTGTTTCAAAACTGCTCAATCAAAAGTATGGTTTAACTCTGTTAGCCGAATGCTCAGATCAGAAAGAAGTTTCACAGAATGCTTCTGTGTAGTTTATATTTGAATATATTCCTTTTTCCACTACTACTCTCTTAGCGCTCCAAATGTCCAGTTGCATTTTCTACAGAAAGAGTGTTCAGATCTGCTCAATCAAAAGTATGGTTTAACTCTGTTAGCTGAATGCACAGATCAGAAAGAAGTTTCACAGAATGATTCTGTGTAGTTTATATTTGGAGACATTCCTTTTTCCACTATTACCCTCTTAGCGCTCCGAATCTCCACTTGCATTTTCTACAGAAAGAGTGTTTCAGAACGGCTCAATCAAAACTAAGGTTCAACTCTTTTAGTTGAACAAACAGAACAGAAAGAAGTTTCACACAATTCTTCTGTGTAGTTTTTATTTGTAGACACTCTTTTCCCCAATATAGGCCTCCTAGCGCTCAGAATGTCCAATTGCAGTTTCTACAGAAAGAGTGTTTCAGAAAGGCTCAATCAAAAGTAAGGTTCAACTCTGTTAGTTGAATGCACAGAAGAGAAAGAAGTTTCATACAATGCTTCTGTGTAGTTTATATTTGAACATATTCTTTTGTCCACTATTACCCACTTAGCACTACGAATGTCCAGTTGCATTTTCTACAGACAGAGTGTTTCAAAACTGCTCAATCAAAAGTATGGTTTAACTCTGTTAGCTGAATGCTCAGATCAGAAAGAAGTTTCACAGAATGCTTCTGTGTAGTTTATATTTGAATATATACCTTTTTCCACTACTACCTCTTAGCGCTCCAAATGTCCAGTTGCATTTTCTACAGAAAGAGTGTTCAGATCTGCTCAATCAAAAGTATGGTTTAACTCTGTTAGCTGAATGCACAGATCAGAAAGAAGTTTCACCGAATGATTCTGTGTAGTTTATATTTGAAGACATTCCTTTTTCCACTACTACCCTCTTAGCGCTCCGAATCTCCACTTGCATTTTCTACAAAAAGAGTGTTTCATAACTGCTCAATCCAAAATATGTTTTATCTCTGTTAACTGAATTTACAGATCAGAAATAAGTTTCACAGAATGCATCTGTGTAGTTTTTATTTGAAGATATACTTTTTCCCAATGTAGGCCTCTTAGCGCTTAGCATGTCCAATTGCAGTTTCTACAGAAAGAGTGTTTCAGAACGGCTCAATCCAAAGTAAGGTTCAACTCTGTTAGTTGAATGCACAGAACAGAAAGAATTTTCACAGAATTCTACTGTGTAGTTTATATTTGAATATATATCTTTTTCCACTATTACCCTCTTAGCGCTCCCAATGTCCACTTGCATTTTCTACAGAAAGAGTGTTCAGAACTGCGCAATCAAAAGTATGGTTTATCTCTGTTAGCTTAATGAACATATCAGAAATAAGTTTCACACAATGCTTCTGTGTAGTTTTTATTTGAAGATATTATTTTTCCCAATAGAGGCCTCTTAGCGCTCAGAATGTCCAATTGCACTTTCTACAGAAAGAGTGTTTCAGAAAGGCTCTATCAAAAGTAAGGTTCAACTCTGTTAGTTGAATGCACAGAACAGAAAGAAGTTTCATACAATGCTTCTGTGTAGTTTATATTTGAACATATTCTTTTTTCCACTATTACCCACTTAGCGCTACGAATGTCCAGTTGCATTTTCTACAGACAGAGTGTTTCAAAACTGCTCAATCAAAAGTATGGTTTAACTCTGTTAGCCGAATGCTCAGATCAGAAAGAAGTTTCACAGAATGCTTCTGTGTAGTTTATATTTGAATATATTCCTTTTTCCACTACTACTCTCTTAGCGCTCCAAATGTCCAGTTGCATTTTCTACAGAAAGAGTGTTCAGATCTGCTCAATCAAAAGTATGGTTTAACTCTGTTAGCTGAATGCACAGATCAGAAAGAAGTTTCACAGAATGATTCTGTGTAGTTTATATTTGGAGACATTCCTTTTTCCACTATTACCCTCTTAGCGCACCGAATCTCCACTTGCATTTTCTACAGAAAGAGTGTTTCAGAACGGCTCAATCAAAACTAAGGTTCAACTCTTTTAGTTGAACAAACAGAACAGAAAGAAGTTTCACACAATTCTTCTGTGTAGTTTTTATTTGTAGACATTCTTTTTCCCAATATAGGCCTCCTAGCGCTCAGAATGTCCAATTGCAGTTTCTACAGAAAGAGTGTTTCAGAACGGCTCAATCAAAAGTAAGGTTCAACTCTGTTAGTTGAATGCCCAGAAGAGAAAGTAGTTTCATACAATGCTTCTGTGTAGTTTATATTTGAACATATTCTTTTGTCCACTATTACCCACTTAGCGCTACGAATGTCCAGTTGCATTTTCTACAGACAGAGTGTTTCAAAACTGCTCAATCAAAAGTATGGTTTAACTCTGTTAGCTGAATGCTCAGATCAGAAAGAAGTTTCACAGAATGCTTCTGTGTAGTTTATATTTGAATATATTCCTTTTTCCACTACTACGCTCTTAGCGCTCCAAATGTCCAGTTGCATTTTCTATAGAAAGAGTGTTCAGATCTGCTCAATCAAAAATATGGTTTAACTCTGTTAGCTGAATGCACAGATCAGAAAGAAGTTTCACCGAATGATTCTGTGTAGTTTATATTTGGAGAAATTCCTTTTTCCACTATTACCCTCTTAGCGCTCGGAATCTCCACTTGCATTTTCTACAAAAAGAGTGTTTCATAACTGCTCAATCAAAAATATGTTTTATCTCTGTTAACTGAATTTACAGATCAGAAATAATTTTCACAGAATGCATCTGTGTAGTTTTTATTTGAAGATATTCTTTTTCCCAATGTAGGCCTCTTAGCGCTTAGCATGTCCAATTGCAGTTTCTACAGAAAGAGTGTTTCAGGACGGCTCAATCAAAAGTAAGGTTCAATTCTGTTAGTTGAATGCACAGAACAGAAAGAATTTTCACAGAATGCTACTGTGTAGTTTATATTTGAATATATTCCTTTTTCCACTATTACCCTCTTAACGCTCCGAATGTCCACTTGCATTTTCTACAGAAAGAGGGTTCAGAACTGCGCAATCAAAAGTATGGTTTAACTCTGTTAGCTTAATGAACATATCAGAAATAAGTTTCACACAATGCTTCTGTGTAGTTTTTATTTGAAGATATTATTTTTCCCAATAGAGGCCTCTTAGCGCTCAGAATGTCCAATTGCAGTTTCTACAGAAAGAGTGTTTCAGAAAGGCTCAATCAAAAGTAAGGTTCAACTCTGTTAGTTGAATGCACAGAACAGAAAGAAGTTTCATACAATGCTTCTGTGTAGTTTATATTTGAACATATTCTTTTTTCCACTATTACCCACTTAGCGCTACGAATGTCCAGTTGCATTTTCTACAGACAGAGTGTTTCAAAACTGCTCAATCAAAAGTATGGTTTAACTCTGTTAGCCGAATGCTCAGATCAGAAAGAAGTTTCACAGAATGCTTCTGTGTAGTTTATATTTGAATATATTCCTTTTTCCACTACTACTCTCTTAGCGCTCCAAATGTCCAGTTGCATTTTCTACAGAAAGAGTGTTCAGATCTGCTCAATCAAAAGTATGGTTTAACTCTGTTAGCTGAATGCACAGATCAGAAAGAAGTTTCACAGAATGATTCTGTGTAGTTTATATTTGGAGACATTCCTTTTTCCACTATTACCCTCTTAGCGCACCGAATCTCCACTTGCATTTTCTACAGAAAGAGTGTTTCAGAACGGCTCAATCAAAACTAAGGTTCAACTCTTTTAGTTGAACAAACAGAACAGAAAGAAGTTTCACACAATTCTTCTGTGTAGTTTTTATTTGTAGACATTCTTTTTCCCAATATAGGCCTCCTAGCGCTCAGAATGTCCAATTGCAGTTTCTACAGAAAGAGTGTTTCAGAACGGCTCAATCAAAAGTAAGGTTCAACTCTGTTAGTTGAATGCCCAGAAGAGAAAGTAGTTTCATACAATGCTTCTGTGTAGTTTATATTTGAACATATTCTTTTGTCCACTATTACCCACTTAGCGCTACGAATGTCCAGTTGCATTTTCTACAGACAGAGTGTTTCAAAACTGCTCAATCAAAAGTATGGTTTAACTCTGTTAGCTGAATGCTCAGATCAGAAAGAAGTTTCACAGAATGCTTCTGTGTAGTTTATATTTGAATATATTCCTTTTTCCACTACTACGCTCTTAGCGCTCCAAATGTCCAGTTGCATTTTCTATAGAAAGAGTGTTCAGATCTGCTCAATCAAAAATATGGTTTAACTCTGTTAGCTGAATGCACAGATCAGAAAGAAGTTTCACCGAATGATTCTGTGTAGTTTATATTTGGAGAAATTCCTTTTTCCACTATTACCCTCTTAGCGCTCGGAATCTCCACTTGCATTTTCTACAAAAAGAGTGTTTCATAACTGCTCAATCAAAAATATGTTTTATCTCTGTTAACTGAATTTACAGATCAGAAATAATTTTCACAGAATGCATCTGTGTAGTTTTTATTTGAAGATATTCTTTTTCCCAATGTAGGCCTCTTAGCGCTTAGCATGTCCAATTGCAGTTTCTACAGAAAGAGTGTTTCAGGACGGCTCAATCAAAAGTAAGGTTCAATTCTGTTAGTTGAATGCACAGAACAGAAAGAATTTTCACAGAATGCTACTGTGTAGTTTATATTTGAATATATTCCTTTTTCCACTATTACCCTCTTAACGCTCCGAATGTCCACTTGCATTTTCTACAGAAAGAGGGTTCAGAACTGCGCAATCAAAAGTATGGTTTAACTCTGTTAGCTTAATGAACATATCAGAAATAAGTTTCACACAATGCTTCTGTGTAGTTTTTATTTGAAGATATTATTTTTCCCAATAGAGGCCTCTTAGCGCTCAGAATGTCCAATTGCAGTTTCTACAGAAAGAGTGTTTCAGAAAGGCTCAATCAAAAGTAAGGTTCAACTCTGTTAGTTGAAAGCACAGAACAGAAAGAAGTTTCATACAATGCTTCTGTGTAGTTTATATTTGAACATATCCTTTTTTCCACTATTACCCACTTAGCGCTACGAATGTCCAGTTGCATTTTCTACAGACAGAGTGTTTCAAAACTGCTCAATCAAAAGTATGGTTTAACTCTGTTAGCTGAATGCTCAGATCAGAAATAAGTTTCACAGAATGCTTCTGTGTAGTTTATATTTGAATATATTCCTTTTTCCACTACTACTCTCTTAGCGCTCCAAATGTCCAGTTGCATTTTCTACAGAAAGAGTGTTCAGATCTGCTCAATCAAAAGTATGGTTTAACTCAGTTAGCTGAATGCAAAGATCAGAAAGAAGTTTCACAGAATGATTCTGTGTAGTTTATATTTGGAGACATTCCTTTTTCCACTATTACGCTCTTAGCGCTCCGAATCTCCACTTGCATTTTCTACAGAAAGAGTGTTTCAGAACGGCTCAATCAAAACTAAGGTGCAACTCTTTTAGTTGAACAAACAGAACAGAAAGAAGTTTCACACAATTCTTCTGTGTAGTTTTTATTTGTAGACATTCTTTTTCCCAATATAGGCCTCCTAACGCTCAGAATGTCCAATTGCAGTTTCTACAGAAAGAGTGTTTCAGAACGGCTCAATCAAAAGTAAGGTTCAACTCTGTTAGTTGAATGCACAGAACAGAAAGAAGTTTCATACAATGGTTCTGTGTAGTTTATATTTGAACATATTCTTTTTTCCACTATTACCCACTTAGCGCTACGAATGTCCAGTTGCATTTTCTACAGACAGGGTGTTTCAAAACTGCTCAATCAAAAGTATGGTTTAACTCTGTTAGCTGAATGCTCAGATCAGAAAATGTTTCACAGAATGCTTCTGTGTAGTTTATATTTGAATATATTCCTTTTTCCACTACTACGCTCTTAGCGCTCCAAATGTCCAGTTGCATTTTCTACAGAAAGAGTGTTCAGATCTGCTCAATCAAAAGTATGGTTTAACTCTGTTAGCTGAATGCACAGATCAGAAAGAAGTTTCACCGAATGATTCTGTGTAGTTTATATTTGAAGACATTCCTTTTTCCACTATTACCCTCTTAGCGCTCCGAATCTCCACTTGCATTTTCTACAAAAAGAGTGTTTCATAACTGCTCAATCAAAAATATGTTTTATCTCTGTTAACTGAATTTACAGATCAGAAATAAGTTTCACAGAATGCATCTGTGTAGTTTTTATTTGAAGATATTCTTTTCCCCAATGTAGGCCTCTTAGCGCATAGCATGTCCAATTGCAGTTTCTACAGAAAGAGTGTTTCAGAACGGCTCAATCAAAAGTAAGGTTCAACTCTGTTAGTTGAATGCACAGAACAGAAAGTATTTTCACAGAATGCTACTGTGTAGTTTATATTTGAATATATTCCTTTTTCCACTATTACCCTCTTAGCGCTCCGATTGTCCACTTGCATTTTCTACAGAAAGTGTGTTCAGAACTGCGCAATCAAAAGTATGGTTTAACTCTGTTAGCTTAATGAACATATCAGAAATAAGTTTCACACAATGCTTCTGTGTAGTTTTTATTTGAAGATATTATTTTTCCCAATAGAGGCCTCTTAGCACTCAGAATGTCCAATTGCAGTTTCTACAGAAAGAGTGTTTCAGAAAGGCTCAATCAAAAGTAAGGTTCAACTCTGTTAGTTGAATGCACAGAACAGAAAGGAGTTTCATACAATGCTTCTGTGTAGTTTATATTTGAACATATTCTTTTTTCCACTATTACCCACTTAGCGCTACGAATGTCCAGTTGCATTTTCTACAGACAGAGTGTTTCAAAACTGCTCAATCAAAAGTATGGTTTAACTCTGTTAGCTGAATGCTCAGATCAGAAAGAAGTTTCACAGAATGCTTCTGTGTAGTTTATATTTGAATATATTCCTTTTTCCACTACTACTCTCTTAGCGCTCCAAATGTCCAGTTGCATTTTCTACAGAAAGAGTGATCAGATCTGCTCAATCAAAAGTATGGTTTAACTCTGTTAGCTGAATGCACAGATCAGAAAGAAGTTTCACAGAATGATTCTTTGTAGTTTATATTTGGAGACATTACATTTTCCACTATTACCCTCTTAGCGCTCCGAATCTCCACTTGCATTTTCTACAGAAAGAGTGTTTCAGAACGGATCAATCAAAACTAAGGTTCAACTCTTTTAGTTGAACAAACAGAACAGAAAGAAGTTTCACACAATTCTTCTGTGTAGTTTTTATTTGTAGACATTCTTTTTCCCAATATAGGCCTCCTAGCGCTCAGAATGTCCAATTGCAGTTTCTACAGAAAGAGTGTTTCAGAACGGCTCAATCAAAAGTAAGGTTCAACTCTGTTAGTTAAATGCACAGAACAGAAAGAAGTTTCATACAATGCTTCTGTGTAGTTTATATTTGAACATATTCTTTTTTCCACTATTACCTACTTAGCGCTACGAATGTCCAGTTGCATTTTCTACAGACAGAGTGTTTCAAAACTGCTCAATCAAAAGTATGGTTTAACTCTGTTAGCTGAATGCTCAGATCAGAAAGAAGTTTCACAGAATGCTTCTGTGTAGTTTATATTTGAATATATTCCTTTTTCCACTACTACGCTCTTAGCGCTCCAAATGTCCAGTTGCATTTTCTACAGAAAGAGTGTTCAGATCTGCTCAATCAAAAGTATGGTTTAACTCTGTTAGCTGAATGCACAGATCAGAAAGAAGTTTCACAGAATGATTCTGTGTAGTTTATATTTGAAGACATTCCTTTTTCCACTATTACCCTCTTAGCGCTCCGAATCTCCACTTGCATTTTCTACAAAAAGAGTGTTTCATAACTGCTCAATCAAAAATATGTTTTATCTCGGTTAACTGAATTTACAGATCAGAAATAAGTTTCACAGAATGCATCTGTGTAGTTTTTATTTGAAGATATTCTTTTTCCCAATGTAGGACTCTTAGCGCTTAGCATGTCCAATTGCAGTTTCTACAGAAAGAGTGTTTCAGAACGGCTCAATCAAAAGTAAGGTTCAACTCTGTTAGTTGAATGCACAGAACAGAAAGAATTTTCACAGAATGCTACTGTGTAGTTTATATTTGAATATATTCCTTTTTCCACTATTACCCTCTTAGCGCTCCGAATGTCCACTTGCATTTTCTACAGAAAGAGTGTTCAGAACTGCGCAATCAAAAGTATGGTTTAACTCTGTTAGCTTAATGAACATATCAGAAATAAGTTTCACACAATGCTTCTGTGTAGTTTTTATTTGAAGACATTATTTTTCCCAATAGAGGCCTCTTAGCTCTCAGAATGTCCAATTGCAGTTTCTACAGAAAGAGTGTTTCAGAAAGGCTCAATAAAAAGTAAGGTTCAACTCTGTTAGTTGAATGCACAGAACAGAAAGGAGTTTCATACAATGCTTCTGTGTAGTTTATATTTGAACATATTCTTTTTTCCACTATTACCCACTTAGCGCTACGAATGTCCAGTTGCATTTTCTACAGACAGAGTGTTTCAAAACTGCTCAATCAAAAGTATGGTTTAACTCTGTTAGCTGAATGCTCAGATCAGAAAGAAGTTTCACAGAATGCTTCTGTGTAGTTTATATTTGAATATATTCCTTTTTCCACTACTACTCTCTTAGCGCTCCAAATGTCCAGTTGCATTTTCTACAGAAAGAGTGATCAGATCTGCTCAATCAAAAGTATGGTTTAACTCTGTTAGCTGAATGCACAGATCAGAAAGAAGTTTCACAGAATGATTCTTTGTAGTTTATATTTGGAGACATTACATTTTCCACTATTACCCTCTTAGCGCTCCGAATCTCCACTTGCATTTTCTACAGAAAGAGTGTTTCAGAACGGATCAATCAAAACTAAGGTTCAACTCTTTTAGTTGAACAAACAGAACAGAAAGAAATTTCACACAATTCTTCTGTGTAGTTTTTATTTGTAGACATTCTTTTTCCCAATATAGTCCTCCTAGCGCTCAGAATGTCCAATTGCAGTTTCTACAGAAAGAGTGTTTCAGAACGGCTCAATCAAAAGTAAGGTTCAACTCTGTTAGTTGAATGCACAGAACAGAAAGAATTTTCACAGAATGCTACTGTGTAGTTTATATTTGAATATATTCCTTTTTCCACTATTACCCTCTTAGCGCTCCGAATGTCCACTTGCATTTTCTACAGAAAGAGTGTTCAGAACTGCGCAATCAAAAGTATGGTTTAACTCTGTTAGCTTAATGAACATATCAGAAATAAGTTTCACACAATGCTTCTGTGTAGTTTTTATTTGAAGATATTATTTTTCCCAATAGAGGCCTCTTAGCGCTCAGAATGTCCAATTGCAGTTTCTACAGAAAGAGTGTTTCAGAAAGGCTCAATCAATGGTAAGGTTCAACTCTGTTAGTTGAATGCACAGAACAGAAAGTAGTTTCGTACAATGCTTCTGTGTAGTTTATATTTGAACATATTCTTTTGTCCACTGTTACCCACTTAGCGCTACGAATGTCCAGTTGCATTTTCTACAGACAGAGTGTTTCAAAACTGCTCAATCAAAAGTATGGTTTAACTCTGTTAGCTGAATGCTCAGATCAGAAAGAAGTTTCACAGAATGCTTCTGTGTAGTTTATATTTGAATATATTCCTTTTTCCACTACTACGCTCTTAGCGCTCCAAATGTCCAGTTGCATTTTCTACAGAAAGAGTGTTCAGATCTGCTCAATCAAAAGTATGGTTTAACCCTGTTAGCTGAATGCACAGATCAGAAAGAAGTTTCACCGAATGATTCTGTGTAGTTTATATTTGAAGACATTCCTTTTTCCACTATTACCTTCTTAGCGCTCCGAATCTCCACTTGCATTTTCTACAAAAAGAGTGTTTCATAACTGCTCAATCAAAAATATGTTTTATCTCGGTTAACTGAATTTACAGATCAGAAATAAGTTTCACAGAATGCATCTGTGTAGTTTTTATTTGAAGATATTCTTTTTCCCAATGTAGTCCTCTTAGTGCTTAGCATGTCCAATTGCAGTTTCTACAGAAAGAGTGTTTCAGAACGGCTCAATCAAAAGTAAGGTTCAACTCTGTTAGTTGAATGCACAGAACAGAAAGAATTTTCACAGAATGCTACTGTGTAGTTTATATTTGAATATATTCCTTTTTCCACTATTACCCTCTTAGCGCTCCGAATGTCCACTTGCATTTTCTACAGAAAGAGTGTTCAGAACTGCGCAATCAAAAGTATGGTTTAACTCTGTTAGCTTAATGAACATATCAGAAATAAGTTTCACACAATGCTTCTGTGTAGTTTTTATTTGAAGATATTATTTTTCCCAATAGGGGCCTCTTAGCGCTCAGAATGTCCAATTGCAGTTTCTACAGAAAGAGTGGTTCAGAAAGGCTCAATCAAAAGTAAGGTTCAACTCTTTTAGTTGAATGCACAGAACAGAAAGAAGTTTCATACAATGCTTCTGTGTAGTTTATATTTGAACATATTCTTTTTTCCACTATTACCCACTTAGCGCTACGAATGTCCAGTTGCATTTTCTACAGACAGAGTGTTTCAAAACTACTCAATCAAAAGTATGGTTTAACTCTGTTAGCTGAATGCTCAGATCAGAAAGAAGTTTCACAGAATGCTTCTGTGTAGTTTATATTTGAATATATTCCTTTTTCCACTACTACTCTCTTAGCGCTCCAAATGTCCAGTTGCATTTTCTACAGAAAGAGTGTTCAGATCTGCTCAATCAAAAGTATGCTTTAACTCTGTTAGCTGAATGCACAGATCAGAAAGAAGTTTCACGGAATGATTCTGTGTAGTTTATATTTGGAGACATTCCTTTTTCCACTATTACACTCTTAGCGCTCCGAATCTCCACTTGCATTTTCTACAGAAACAGTGTTTCAGAACGGCTCAATCAAAACTAAGGCTCAACTCTTTAGTTGAACAAACAGAACAGAAAGATGTTTCACACAATTCTTCTGTGTAGTTTTTATTTGAAGATATTATTTTTCCCAATAGAGGCCTCTTAGCGCTCAGAATGTCCAATTGCAGTTTCTACAGAAAGAGTGTTTCAGAAAGGCTCAATCAATGGTAAGGTTCAACTCTGTTAGTTGAATGCACAGAACAGAAAGTAGTTTCGTACAATGCTTCTGTGTAGTTTATATTTGAACATATTCTTTTGTCCACTGTTACCCACTTAGCGCTACGAATGTCCAGTTGCATTTTCTACAGACAGAGTGTTTCAAAACTGCTCAATCAAAAGTATGGTTTAACTCTGTTAGCTGAATGCTCAGATCAGAAAGAAGTTTCACAGAATGCTTCTGTGTAGTTTATATTTGAATATATTCCTTTTTCCACTACTACGCTCTTAGCGCTCCAAATGTCCAGTTGCATTTTCTACAGAAAGAGTGTTCAGATCTGCTCAATCAAAAGTATGGTTTAACTCTGTTAGCTGAATGCACAGATCAGAAAGAAGTTTCACCGAATGATTCTGTGTAGTTTATATTTGAAGACATTCCTTTTTCCACTATTACCTTCTTAGCGCTCCGAATCTCCACTTGCATTTTCTACAAAAAGAGTGTTTCATAACTGCTCAATCAAAAATATGTTTTATCTCGGTTAACTGAATTTACAGATCAGAAATAAGTTTCACAGAATGCATCTGTGTAGTTTTTATTTGAAGATATTCTTTTTCCCAATGTAGTCCTCTTAGTGCTTAGCATGTCCAATTGCAGTTTCTACAGAAAGAGTGTTTCAGAACGGCTCAATCAAAAGTAAGGTTCAACTCTGTTAGTTGAATGCACAGAACAGAAAGAATTTTCACAGAATGCTACTGTGTAGTTTATATTTGAATATATTCCTTTTTCCACTATTACCCTCTTAGCGCTCCGAATGTCCACTTGCATTTTCTACAGAAAGAGTGTTCAGAACTGCGCAATCAAAAGTATGGTTTAACTCTGTTAGCTTAATGAACATATCAGAAATAAGTTTCACACAATGCTTCTGTGTAGTTTTTATTTGAAGATATTATTTTTCCCAATAGGGGCCTCTTAGCGCTCAGAATGTCCAATTGCAGTTTCTACAGAAAGAGTGGTTCAGAAAGGCTCAATCAAAAGTAAGGTTCAACTCTTTTAGTTGAATGCACAGAACAGAAAGAAGTTTCATACAATGCTTCTGTGTAGTTTATATTTGAACATATTCTTTTTTCCCCTATTACCCACTTAGCGCTACGAATGTCCAGTTGCATTTTCTACAGACAGAGTGTTTCAAAACTACTCAATCAAAAGTATGGTTTAACTCTGTTAGCTGAATGCTCAGATCAGAAAGAAGTTTCACAGAATGCTTCTGTGTAGTTTATATTTGAATATATTCCTTTTTCCACTACTACTCTCTTAGCGCTCCAAATGTCCAGTTGCATTTTCTACAGAAAGAGTGTTCAGATCTGCTCAATCAAAAGTATGGTTTAACTCTGTTAGCTGAATGTACAGATCAGAAAGAAGTTTCACGGAATGATTCTGTGTAGTTTATATTTGGAGACATTCCTTTTTCCACTATTACACTCTTAGCGCTCCGAATCTCCACTTGCATTTTCTACAGAAACAGTGTTTCAGAACGGCTCAATCAAAACTAAGGCTCAACTCTTTAGTTGAACAAACAGAACAGAAAGATGTTTCACACAATTCTTCTGTGTAGTTTTTATTTGTAGACATTCTTTTTCCCAATATAGGCCTCTTAGCGCTCAGAATGTCCAATTGCAGTTTCTACAGAAAGAGTGTTTCAGAACGGCTCAATCAAAAGTAAGGTTCAACTCTGTTAGTTGAATGCACAGAACAGAAAGAAGTTTCATACAATGCTTCTGTGTAGTTTATATTTGAACATATTCTTTTGTCCACTATTACCCACTTAGCGCTACGAATATCCAGTTGCATTTTCTACAGACAGAGTGTTTCAAAACTGCTCAATCAAAAGTATGGTTTAACTCTGTTAGCTGAATGCTCAGATCAGAAAGAAGTTTCACAGAATGCTTCTGTGTAGTTTATATTTGAATATATTCCTTTTTCCACTACTACTCTCTTAGCGCTCCAAATGTCCAGTTGCATTTTCTACAGAAAGAGTGTTCAGATCTGCTCAATCAAAAGTATGGTTTAACTCTGTTAGCTGAATGCACAGATAAGAAAGAAGTTTCACCGAATGATTCTGTGTAGTTTATATTTGAAGACATTCCTTTTTCCACTATTACCCTCTTAGCGCTCCGAATCTCCACTTGCATTTTCTACAAAAAGAGTGTTTCATAACTGCTCAATCAAAAATATGTTTTATCTCGGTTAACTGAATTTACAGATCAGAAATAAGTTTCACAGAATGCATCTGTGTAGTTTTTATTTGAAGATATTCTTTTTCCCAATGTAGGCCTCTTAGCGCTTAGCATGTCCAATTGCAGTTTCTACAGAAAGAGTGTTTCAGAACGGCTCAATCAAAAGTAAGGTTCAACTCTGTTAGTTGAATGCACAGAACAGAAAGAATTTTCACAGAATGCTACTGTGTAGTTTATATTTGAATATATTCCTTTTTCCACTATTACCCTCTTAGCGCTCCGAATGTCCACTTGCATTTTCTACAGAAAGAGTGTTCAGAACTGCGCAATCAAAAGTATGGTTTAACTCTGTTAGCTTAATGAACATATCAGAAATAAGTTTCACACAATGCTTCTGTGTAGTTTTTATTTGAAGATATTATTTTTCCCAATAGAGGCCTCTTAGCGCTCAGAATGTCCAATTGCAGTTTCTACAGAAAGAGTGTTTCAGAAAGGCTCAATCAATGGTAAGGTTCAACTCTGTTAGTTGAATGCACAGAACAGAAAGTTGTTTCGTACAATGCTTCTGTGTAGTTTATATTTGAACATATTCTTTTGTCCACTATTACCCACTTAGCGCTACGAATGTCCAGTTGCATTTTCTACAGACAGAGTGTTTCAAAACTGCTCAATCAAAAGTATGGTTTAACTCTGTTAGCTGAATGCTCAGATCAGAAAGAAGTTTCACAGAATGCTTCTGTGTAGTTTATATTTGAATATATTCCTTTTTCCACTACTACGCTCTTAGCGCTCCAAATGTCCAGTTGCATTTTCTACAGAAAGAGTGTTCAGATCTGCTCAATCAAAATTATGGTTTAACTCTGTTAACTGAATGCACAGATCAGAAAGAAGTTTCACCGAATGATTCTGTGTAGTTTATATTTGAAGACATTCCTTTTTCCACTATTACCCTCTTAGCGCTCCGAATCTCCACTTGCATTTTCTACAAAAAGAGTGTTTCATAACTGCTCAATCAAAAATATGTTTTATCTCGGTTAACTGAATTTACAGATAAGAAATATGTTTCACAGAATGCATCTGTGTAGTTTTTATTTGAAGATATTCTTTTTCCCAATGTAGGCCTCTTAGCGCTTAGCATGTCCAATTGCAGTTTCTACAGAAAGAGTGTTTCAGAACGGCTCAATCAAAAGTAAGGTTCAACTCTGTTAGTTGAATGCACAGAACAGAAAGAATTTTCACAGAATGCTACTGTGTAGTTTATATTGAATATATTCCTTTTTCCACTATTACCCTCTTAGCGCTCCGAATGTCCACTTGCATTTTCTACAGAAAGAGTGTTCAGAACTGCGCAATCAAAAGTATGGTTTAACTCTGTTAGCTTAATGAACATATCAGAAATAAGTTTCACACAATGCTTCTGTGTAGTTTTTATTTGAAGATATTATTTTTCCCAATAGAGGCCTCTTAGCGCTCAGAATGTCCAATTGCAGTTTCTACAGAAAGAGTGTTTCAGAAAGGCTCAATCAAAAGTAAGGTTCAACTCTGTTAGTTGAATGCACAGAACAGAAAGAAGTTTCATACAATGCTTCTGTGTAGTTTATATTTGAACATATTCTTTTTTCCACTATTACCCACTTAGCGCTACGAATGTCCAGTTGCATTTTCTACAGACAGAGTGTTTCAAAACTGCTCAATCAAAAGTATGGTTTAACTCTGTTAGCTGAATGCTCAGATCAGAAAGAAGTTTCACACAATGCTTCTGTGTAGTTTATATTTGAATATATTCCTTTTTCCACTACTAATCTCTTAGCGCTCCAAATGTCCAGTTGCATTTTCTACAGAAAGAGTGTTCAGATCTGCTCAATCAAAAGTATGTTTTAACTCTGTTAGCTGAATGCACAGATCAGAAAGAAGTTTCACAGAATTATTCTGTGTAGTTTATATTTGGACACATTCCTTTTTCCACTATTACCCTCTTAGCGCTCCGAATCTCCACTTGAATTTTCTACAGTAACAGTGTTTCAGAACGGCTCAATCAAAACTAAGGTTCAACTCTTTTAGTTGAACAAAGAGAACAGAAAGATGTTTCACACAATTCTTCTGTGTAGTTTTTATTTGTAGACATTCTTTTTCCCAATATAGGCCTCTTAGCGCTCAGAATGTCCAATTGCAGTTTCTACAGAAAGAGTGTTTCAGAACGACTCAATCAAAAGTAAGGTTCAACTCTGTTAGTTGAATGCACAGAACAGAAAGAAGTTTCATACAATGCTTCTGTTTAGTTTATATTTGAACATATATTTTGTCCACTATTACCCACTTAGCGCTACGAATGTCCAGTTGCATTTTCTACAGACAGAGTGTTTCAAAACTGCTCAATCAAAAGTATGGTTTAACTCTGTTAGCTGAATGCTCAGATCAGAAAGAAGTTTCACAGAATGCTTCTGTGTAGTTTATATTTGAATATATTCCTTTTTCCACTACTACTCTCTTAGCGCTCCAAATGTCCAGTTGCATTTTCTACAGAAAGAGTGTTCAGATCTGCTCAATCAAAAGTATGGTTTAACTCTGTTAGCTGAATGCACAGATCAGAAAGAAGTTTCACAGAATGATTCTGTGTAGTTTATATTTGGAGACATTCCTTTTTCCACTATTACCCTCTTAGCGCTCCGAATCTCCACTTGCATTTTCTACAGAAAGAGTGTTTCAGAACGGCTCAATCAAAACTAAGGTTCAACTCTTTTAGTTGAACAAACAGAACAGAAAGATGTTTCACACAATTCTTCTGTGTAGTTTTTATTTGTAGACATTCTTTTTCCCAATATAGGCCTCTTAGCGCTCAGAATGTCCAATTGCAGTTTCTACAGAAAGAGTGTTTCAGAACGGCTCAATCAAAAGTAAGGTTCAACTCTGTTAGTTGAATGCACAGAACAGAAAGAAGTTTCATACAATGATTCTGTGTAGTTTATATTTGAACATATTCTTCTGTCCACTATTACCCACTTAGGGCTACGAATGTCCAGTTGCATTTTCTACAGACAGAGTGTTTCAAAACTGCTCAATCAAAAGTATGGTTTAACTCTGTTAGCTGAATGCTCAGATCAGAAAGAAGTTTCACAGAATGCTTCTGTGTAGTTTATATTTGAATATATTCCTTTTTCCACTACTACGCTCTTAGCGCTCCAAATGTCCAGTTGCATTTTCTACAGAAAGAGTGTTCAGATCTGCTCAATCAAAAGTATGGTTTAACTCTGTTAGCTGAATGCACAGATCAGAAAGAAGTTTCACCGAATGATTCTGTGTAGTTTATATTTGAAGACATTCCGTTTTCCACTATTACCCTCTTAGCGCTCCGAATCTCCACTTGCATTTTCTACAAAAAGAGTGTTTCATAACTGCTCAATCAAAAATATATTTTATCTCTGTTAACTGAATTTACAGATCAGAAATAAGTTTCACAGAATGCATCTGTATAGTTTTTATTTGAAGATATTCTTTTTCCCAATGTAGGCCTCTTAGCGCTTAGCATGTCCAATTGCAGTTTCTACAGAAAGAGTGTTTCAGAACGGCTCAATCAAAAGTGAGGTTCAACTCTCTTAGTTGAATGCACAGAACAGAAAGAATTTTCACAGAATGCTACTGTGTAGTTTATATTTGAATATATTCCTTTTTCCACTATTACCCTCTTAGCGCTCCGAATGTCCACTTGCATTTTCTACAGAAAGAGTGTTCAGAACTGCGCAATCAAAAGTATGGTTTAACTCTGTTAGCTTAATGAACATATCAGAAATAAGTTTCACACAATGCTTCTGTGTAGTTTTTATTTGAAGATATTATTTTTCCCAATAGAGGCCTCTTAGCACTCAGAATGTCCAATTGCAGTTTCTACAGAAAGAGTGTTTCAGAAAGGCTCAATCAAAAGTAAGGTTCAACTCTGTTAGTTGAATGCACAGAACAGAAAGAAGTTTCATACAATGCTTCTGTGTAGTTTATATTTGAACATATTCTTTTTTCCACTATTACCCTCTTAGCGCTACGAATGTCCAGTTGCATTTTCTACAGACAGAGTGTTTCAAAACTGCTCAATCAAAAGTATGGTTTATCTCTGTTAGCTGAATGCTCAGATCAGAAAGAAGTTTCACAGAATGCTTCTGTGTAGTTTATATTTGAATATATTCCTTTTTCCACTACTACGCTCTTAGCGCTCCAAATGTCCAGTTGCATTTTCTACAGAAAGAGTGTTCAGATCTGCTCAATCAAAAGTATGGTTTAACTCTGTTAGCTGAATGCACAGATCAGAAAGAAGTTTCACAGAATGATTCTGTGTAGTTTATATTTGAAGACATTCCGTTTTCCACTATTACCCTCTTAGCGCTCCGAATCTCCACTTGCATTTTCTACAAAAAGAGTGTTTCATAACTGCTCAATCAAAAATATATTTTATCTCTGTTAACTGAATTTACAGATCAGAAATAAGTTTCACAGAATGCATCTGTATAGTTTTTATTTGAAGATATTCTTTTTCCCAATGTAGGCCTCTTAGCGCTTAGCATGTCAAATTGCAGTTTCTACAGAAAGAGTGTTTCAGAACGGCTCAATCAAAAGTGAGGTTCAACTCTCTTAGTTGAATGCACAGAACAGAAAGAATTTTCACAGAATGCTACTGTGTAGTTTATATTTGAATATATTCCTTTTTCCACTATTACCCTCTTAGCGCTCCGAATGTCCACTTGCATTTTCTACAGAAAGAGTGTTCAGAACTGCGCAATCAAAAGTATGGTTTAACTCTGTTAGCTTAATGAACATATCAGAAATAAGTTTCACACAATGCTTCTGTGTAGTTTTTATTTGAAGATATTATTTTTCCCAATAGAGGCCTCTTAGCACTCAGAATGTCCAATTGCAGTTTCTACAGAAAGAGTCTTTCAGAAAGGCTCAATCAAAAGTAAGGTTCAACTCTGTTAGTTGAATGCACAGAACAGAAAGAAGTTTCATACAATGCTTCTGTGTAGTTTATATTTGAACATATTCTTTTTTCCACTATTACCCACTTAGCGCTACGAATGTCCAGTTGCATTTTCTACAGACAGAGTGTTTCAAAACTGCTCAATCAAAAGTATGGTTTAACTCTGTTAGCTGAATGCTCAGATCAGAAAGAAGTTTCACAGAATGCTTCTGTGTAGTTTATATTTGAATATATTCCTTTTTCCACTACTACTCTCTTAGCGCTCCAAATGTCCAGTTGCATTTTCTACAGAAAGAGTGATCAGATCTGCTCAATCAAAAGTATGGTTTAACTCTGTTAGCTGAATGCACAGATCAGAAAGAAGTTTCACAGAATGATTCTTTGTAGTTTATATTTGGAGACATTACTTTTTCCACTATTACCCTCTTAGCGCTCCGAATCTCCACTTGCATTTTCTACAGAAAGAGTGTTTCAGAACGGCTCAATCAAAACTAAGGTTCAACTCTTTTAGTTGAACAAACAGAACAGAAAGAAGTTTCACACAATTCTTCTGTGTAGTTTTTATTTGTAGACATTCTTTTTCCCAATATAGGCCTCCTAGCGCTCAGAATGTCCAATTGCAGTTTCTACAGAAAGAGTGTTTCAGAACGGCTCAATCAAAAGTAAGGTTCAACTCTGTTAGTTGAATGCACAGAACAGAAAGAAGTTTCATACAATGCTTCTGTGTAGTTTATATTTGAACATATTCTTTTTTCCACTATTACCTACTTAGCGCTACGAATGTCCAGTTGCATTTTCTACAGACAGAGTTTTTCAAAACTGCTCAATCAAAAGTATGGTTTAACTCTGTTAGCTGAATGCTCAGATCAGAAAGAAGTTTCACAGAATGCTTCTGTGTAGTTTATATTTGAATATATTCCTTTTTCCACTACTACGCTCTTAGCGCTCCAAATGTCCAGTTGCATTTTCTACAGAAAGAGTGTTCAGATCTGCTCAATCAAAAGTATGGTTTAACTCTGTTAGCTGAATGCACAGATCAGAAAGAAGTTTCACAGAATGATTCTGTGTAGTTTATATTTGGAGACATTCCTTTTTCCACTATTACGCTCTTAGCGCTCCGAAACTCCACTTGCATTTTCTACAGAAAGAGTGTTTCAGAACGGCTCAATCAAAACTAAGGTTCAACTCTTTTAGTTGAACAAACAGAACAGAAAGAAGTTTCACACAATTCTTCTGAGTAGTTTTTATTTGTAGACATTCTTTTTCCCAATATAGGCCTCCTAGCGCTCAGAATGTCCAATTGCAGTTTCTACAGAGAGAGTGTTTCAGAACGGCTCAATCAAAAGTAAGGTTAAACTCTGTTAGTTGAATTCACAGAACAGAAAGAAGTTTCATACAATGCTTCTGTGTAGTTTATATTTAACATATTCTTTTGTCCACTATTACCCACTTAGCGCTACGAATGTCCAGTTGCATTTTCTACAGACAGAGTGTTTCAAAACTGCTCAATCAAAAGTATGGTTTAACTCTGTTAGCTGAATGCTCAGATCAGAAAGAAGTTTCACAGAATGATTCTGTGTAGTTTTTATTTGAATATATTCCTTTTTCCACTACTACTCTCTTAGCGCTCCAAATGTCCAGCTGCATTTTCTACAGAAAGAGTGATCAGATCTGCTCAATCAAAAGTATGGTTTAACTTTGTTAGCTGAATGCACAGATCAGAAAGAAGTTTCACAGAATGATTCTTTGTAGTTTATATTTGGAGACATTACTTTTTCCACTATTACCCTCTTAGCGCTCCGAATCTCCACTTGCATTTTCTACAGAAACAGTGTTTCAGAACGTCTCAATCAAAACTAAGGTTCAACTCTTTTAGTTGAACAAACAGAACAGAAAGAAGTTTCACACAATTCTTCTGTGTAGTTTTTATTTGTAGACATTCTTTTTCCCAATATAGGCCTCCTAGCGCTCAGAATGTCCAATTGCAGTTTCTACAGAAAGAGTGTTTCAGAACGGCTCAATCAAAAGTAAGGTTCAACTCTGTTAGTTGAATGCATAGAACAGAAAGAAGTTTCATACAATGCTTCTGTGTAGTTTATATTTGAACATATTCTTTTTTCCACTATTACCTACTTAGCGCTACGAATGTCCAGTTGCATTTTCTACAGACAGAGTGTTTCAAAACTGCTCAATCAAAAGTATGGTTTAACTCTGTTAGCTGAATGCTCAGATCAGAAAGAAGTTTCACAGAATGCTTCTGTGTAGTTTATATTTGAATATATTCCTTTTTCCACTACTACGCTCTTAGCGCTCCAAATGTCCAGTTGCATTTTCTACAGAAAGAGTGTTCAGATCTGCTCAATCAAAAGTATGGTTTAACTCTGTTAGCTGAATGCACAGATCAGAAAGAAGTTTCACAGAATGATTCTGTGTAGTTTATATTTGAAGACATTCCGTTTTCCACTATTACCCCCTTAGCGCTCCGAATCTCCACTTGCATTTTCTACAAAAAGAGTGTTTCATAACTGCTCAATCAAAAATATATTTTATCTCTGTTAACTGAATTTACAGATCAGAAATAAGTTTCACAGAATGCATCTGTATAGTTTTTATTTGAAGATATTCTTTTTCCCAATGTAGGCCTCTTAGCGCTTAGCATGTCCAATTGCAGTTTCTACAGAAAGAGTGTTTCAGAACGGCTCAATCAAAAGTGAGGTTCAACTCTCTTAGTTGAATGCACAGAACAGAAAGAATTTTCACAGAATGCTACTGTGTAGTTTATATTTGAATATATTCCTTTTTCCACTATTACCCTCTTAGCGCTCCGAATGTCCACTTGCATTTTCTACAGAAAGAGTGTTCAGAACTGCGCAATCAAAAGTATGGTTTAACTCTGTTAGCTTAATGAACATATCAGAAATAAGTTTCACACAATGCTTCTGTGTAGTTTTTATTTGAAGATATTATTTTTCCCAATAGAGGCCTCTTAGCGCTCAGAATGTCCAATTGCAGTTTCTACAGAAAGAGTCTTTCAGAAAGGCTCAATCAAAAGTAAGGTTCAACTCTGTTAGTTGAATGCACAGAACAGAAAGAAGTTTCATACAATGCTTCTGTGTAGTTTATATTTGAACATATTCTTTTTTCCACTATTACCCACTTAGCGCTACGAATGTCCAGTTGCATTTTCTACAGACAGAGTGTTTCAAAACTGCTCAATCAAAAGTATGGTTTAACTCTGTTAGCTGAATGCTCAGATCAGAAAGAAGTTTCACAGAATGCTTCTGTGTAGTTTATATTTGAATATATTCCTTTTTCCACTACTACTCTCTTAGCGCTCCAAATGTCCAGTTGCATTTTCTACAGAAAGAGTGATCAGATCTGCTCAATCAAAAGTATGGTTTAACTCTGTTAGCTGAATTCACAGATCAGAAAGAAGTTTCACAGAATGATTCTTTGTAGTTTATATTTGGAGACATTACTTTTTCCCCTATTACCCTCTTAGCGCTCCGAATCTCCACTTGCATTTTCTACAGAAAGAGTGTTTCAGAACGGCTCAATCAAAACTAAGGTTCAACTCTTTTAGTTGAACAAACAGAACAGAAAGAAGTTTCACACAATTCTTCTGTGTAGTTTTTATTTGTAGACATTCTTTTTCCCAATATAGGCCTCCTAGCGCTCAGAATGTCCAATTGCAGTTTCTACAGAAAGAGTGTTTCAGAACGGCTCAATCAAAAGTAAGGTTCAACTCTGTTAGTTGAATGCACAGAACAGAAAGAAGTTTCATACAATGCTTCTGTGTAGTTTATATTTGAACATATTCTTTTTTCCACTATTACCTACTTAGCGCTACGAATGTCCAGTTGCATTTTCTACAGACAGAGTGTTTCAAAACTGCTCAATCAAAAGTATGGTTTAACTCTGTTAGCTGAATGCTCAGATCAGAAAGAAGTTTCACAGAATGCTTCTGTGTAGTTTATATTTGGAGACATTACTTTTTCCACTATTACCCTCTTAGCGCTCCGAATCTCCACTTGCATTTTCTACAGAAACAGTGTTTCAGAACGTCTCAATCAAAACTAAGGTTCAACTCTTTTAGTTGAACAAACAGAACAGAAAGAAGTTTCACACAATTCTTCTGTGTAGTTTTTATTTGTAGACATTCTTTTTCCCAATATAGGCCTCCTAGCGCTCAGAATGTCCAATTGCAGTTTCTACAGAAAGAGTGTTTCAGAACGGCTCAATCAAAAGTAAGGTTCAACTCTGTTAGTTGAATGCATAGAACAGAAAGAAGTTTCATACAATGCTTCTGTGTAGTTTATATTTGAACATATTCTTTTTTCCACTATTACCTACTTAGCGCTACGAATGTCCAGTTGCATTTTCTACAGACAGAGTGTTTCAAAACTGCTCAATCAAAAGTATGGTTTAACTCTGTTAGCTGAATGCTCAGATCAGAAAGAAGTTTCACAGAATGCTTCTGTGTAGTTTATATTTGAATATATTCCTTTTTCCACTACTACGCTCTTAGCGCTCCAAATGTCCAGTTGCATTTTCTACAGAAAGAGTGTTCAGATCTGCTCAATCAAAAGTATGGTTTAACTCTGTTAGCTGAATGCACAGATCAGAAAGAAGTTTCACAGAATGATTCTGTGTAGTTTTATTTGAAGACATTCCGTTTTCCACTATTACCCTCTTAGCGCTCCGAATCTCCACTTGCATTTTCTACAAAAAGAGTGTTTCATAACTGCTCAATCAAAAATATATTTTATCTCTGTTAACTGAATTTACAGATCAGAAATAAGTTTCACAGAATGCATCTGTATAGTTTTTATTTGAAGATATTCTTTTTCCCAATGTAGGCCTCTTAGCGCTTAGCATGTCCAATTGCAGTTTCTACAGAAAGAGTGTTTCAGAACGGCTCAATCAAAAGTGAGGTTCAACTCTCTTAGTTGAATGCACAGAACAGAAAGAATTTTCACAGAATGCTACTGTGTAGTTTATATTTGAATATATTCCTTTTTCCACTATTACCCTCTTAGCGCTCCGAATGTCCACTTGCATTTTCTACAGAAAGAGTGTTCAGAACTGCGCAATCAAAAGTATGGTTTAACTCTGTTAGCTTAATGAACATATCAGAAATAAGTTTCACACAATGCTTCTGTGTAGTTTTTATTTGAAGATATTATTTTTCCCAATAGAGGCCTCTTAGCGCTCAGAATGTCCAATTGCAGTTTCTACAGAAAGAGTCTTTCAGAAAGGCTCAATCAAAAGTAAGGTTCAACTCTGTTAGTTGAATGCACAGAACAGAAAGAAGTTTCATACAATGCTTCTGTGTAGTTTATATTTGAACATATTCTTTTTTCCACTATTACCCACTTAGCGCTACGAATGTCCAGTTGCATTTTCTACAGACAGAGTGTTTCAAAACTGCTCAATCAAAAGTATGGTTTAACTCTGTTAGCTGAATGCTCAGATCAGAAAGAAGTTTCACAGAATGCTTCTGTGTAGTTTATATTTGAATATATTCCTTTTTCCACTACTACTCTCTTAGCGCTCCAAATGTCCAGTTGCATTTTCTACAGAAAGAGTGATCAGATCTGCTCAATCAAAAGTATGGTTTAACTCTGTTAGCTGAATGCACAGATCAGAAAGAAGTTTCACAGAATGATTCTTTGTAGTTTATATTTGGAGACATTACTTTTTCCACTATTACCCTCTTAGCGCTCCGAATCTCCACTTGCATTTTCTACAGAAAGAGTGTTTCAGAACGGCTCAATCAAAACTAAGGTTCAACTCTTTTAGTTGAACAAACAGAACAGAAAGAAGTTTCACACAATTCTTCTGTGTAGTTTTTATTTGTAGACATTCTTTTTCCCAATATAGGCCTCCTAGCGCTCAGAATGTCCAATTGCAGTTTCTACAGAAAGAGTGTTTCAGAACGGCTCAATCAAAAGTAAGGTTCAACTCTGTTAGTTGAATGCACAGAACAGAAAGAAGTTTCATACAATGCTTCTGTGTAGTTTATATTTGAACATATTCTTTTTTCCACTATTACCTACTTAGCGCTACGAATGTCCAGTTGCATTTTCTACAGACAGAGTGTTTCAAAACTGCTCAATCAAAAGTATGGTTTAACTCTGTTAGCTGAATGCTCAGATCAGAAAGAAGTTTCACAGAATGCTTCTGTGTAGTTTATATTTGAATATATTCCTTTTTCCACTACTACGCTCTTAGCGCTCCAAATGTCCAGTTGCATTTTCTACAGAAAGAGTGTTCAGATCTGCTCAATCAAAAGTATGGTTTAACTCTGTTAGCTGAATGCACAGATCAGAAAGAAGTTTCACAGAATGATTCTGTGTAGTTTATATTTGGAGACATTACTTTTTCCACTATTACGCTCTTAGCGCTCCGAAACTCCACTTGCATTTTCTACAGAAAGAGTGTTTCAGAACGGCTCAATCAAAACTAAGGTTCAACTCTTTTAGTTGAACAAACAGAACAGAAAGAAGTTTCACACAATTCTTCTGAGTAGTTTTTATTTGTAGACATTCTTTTTCCCAATATAGGCCTCCTAGCGCTCAGAATGTCCAATTGCAGTTTCTACAGAAAGAGTGTTTCAGAACGGCTCAATCAAAAGTAAGGTTAAACTCTGTTAGTTGAATGCACAGAACAGAAAGAAGTTTCATACAATGCTTCTGTGTAGTTTATATTTGAACATATTCTTTTGTCCACTATTACCCACTTAGCGCTACGAATGTCCAGTTGCATTTTCTACAGACAGAGTGTTTCAAAACTGCTCAATCAAAAGTATGGTTTAACTCTGTTAGCTGAATGCTCAGATCAGAAAGAAGTTTCACAGAATGCTTCTGTGTAGTTTATATATGAATATATTCCTTTTTCCACTACTACGCTCTTAGCGCTCCAAATGTCCAGTTGCATTTTCTACAGAAAGAGTGTTCAGATCTGCTCAATCAAAAGTATGGTTTAACTCTGTTAGCTGAATGCACAGATCAGAAATAAGTTTCACCGAATGATTCTGTGTAGTTTATATTTGAAGACATTCCTTTTTCCACTATTACCCTCTTAGCGCTCTGAATCTCCACTTGCATTTTCTACAAAAAGTGTGTTTCATAACTGCTCAATCAAAAATATGTTTTATCTCTGTTAACTGAAATTACAGATCAGAAATAAGTTTCACAGAATGCATCTGTGTAGTTTTTATTTGAAGATATTCTTTTTCCCAATGTAGGCCTCTTAGCGCTTAGCATGTCCAATTGCAGTTTCTACAGAAAGAGTGTTTCAGAACGGCTCAATCAAAAGTAAGGTTCAACTCTGTTAGTTGAATGCACAGAACAGAAAGAAGCTTCATACAATGCTTCTGTGTAGTTTATATTTGAACATATTCTTTTTTCCACTATTACCTACTTAGCGCTACGAATGTCCAGTTGCATTTTCTACAGACAGAGTGTTTCAAAACTGCTCAATCAAAAGTATGGTTTAACTCTGTTAGCTGAATGCTCAGATCAGAAAGAATTTTCACAGAATGCTTCTGTGTAGTTTATATTTGAATATATTCCTTTTTCCACTGCTACGCTCTTAGCGCTCCGAATGTCCAGTTGCATTTTCTACAGAAAGAGTGTTCAGATCTGCTCAATCAAAAGTATGGTTTAACTCTGTTAGCTGAATGCACAGATCAGAAAGAAGTTTCACCGAATGATTCTGTGTAGTTTATATTTGAAGACATTCCTTTTTCCACTATTACCCTCTTAGCGCTCCGAATCTCCACTTGCATTTTCTACAAAAAGAGTGTTTCATAACTGCTCAATCAAAAATATGTTTTATCTCGGTTAACTGAATTTACAGATCAGAAATAAGTTTCACAGAATGCATCTGTGTAGTTTTCATTTGAAGATATTCTTTTTCCCAATGTAGGCCTCTTAGCGCTTAGCATGTCCAATTGCAGTTTCTACAGAAAGAGTGTTTCAGAACGGCTCAATCAAAAGTGAGGTTCAACTCTCTTAGTTGAATGCACAGAACAGAAAGAATTTTCACAGAATGCTACTGTGTAGTTTATATTTGAATATATTCCTTTTTCCACTATTACCCTCTTAGCGCTCCGAATGTCCACTTGCATTTTCTACAGAAAGAGTGTTCAGAACTGCGCAATCAAAAGTATGGTTTAACTCTGTTAGCTTAATGAACATATCAGAAATAAGTTTCACACAATGCTTCTGTGTAGTTTTTATTTGAAGATATTATTTTTCCCAATAGAGGCCTCTTAGCACTCAGAATGTCCAATTGCAGTTTCTACAGAAAGAGTGTTTCAGAAAGGCTCAATCAAAAGTAAGGTTCAACTCTGTTAGTTGAATGCACAGAACAGAAAGAAGTTTCATACAATGCTTCTGTGTAGTTTATATTTGAACATATTCTTTTTTCCACTATTACCCTCTTAGCGCTACGAATGTCCAGTTGCATTTTCTACAGACAGAGTGTTTCAAAACTGCTCAATCAAAAGTATGGTTTAACTCTGTTAGCTGAATGCTCAGATCAGAAAGAAGTTTCACAGAATGATTCTGTGTAGTTTTTATTTGAATATATTCCTTTTTCCACTACTACTCTCTTAGCGCTCCAAATGTCCAGTTGCATTTTCTACAGAAAGAGTGATCAGATCTGCTCAATCAAAAGTATGGTTTAACTCTGTTAGCTGAATGCACAGATCAGAAAGAAGTTTCACAGAATGATTCTGTGTAGTTTATATTTGGAGACATTCCTTTTTCCACTATTACCCTCTTAGCGCACCGAATCTCCACTTGCATTTTCTACAGAAAGAGTGTTTCAGAACGGCTCAATCAAAACTAAGGTTCAACTCTTTTAGTTGAACAAACAGAACAGAAAGAAGTTTCACAAAATTCTTCTGTGTAGTTTTTATTTGTAGACATTCTTTTTCCCAATATAGGCCTCCTAGCGCTCAGAATGTCCAATTGCAGTTTCTACAGAAAGAGTGTTTCAGAACGGCTCAATCAAAAGTAAGGTTCAACTCTGTTAGTTGAATGCCCAGAAGAGAAAGTAGTTTCATACAATGCTTCTGTGTAGTTTATATTTGAACATATTCTTTTGTCCACTATTACCCACTTAGCGCTAGGAATGTCCAGTTGCATTTTCTACAGACAGAGTGTTTCAAAACTGCTCAATCAAAAGTATGGTTTAACTCTGTTAGCTGAATGCTCAGATCAGAAAGAAGTTTCACAGAATGCTTCTGTGTCGTTTATATTTGAATATATTCCTTTTTCCACTACTACGCTCTTAGCGCTCCAAATGTCCAGTTGCATTTTCTATAGAAAGAGTGTTCAGATCTGCTCAATCAAAAATATGGTTTAACTCTGTTAGCTGAATGCACAGATCAGAAAGAAGTTTCACCGAATGATTCTGTGTAGTTTATATTTGGAGAAATTCCTTTTTCCACTATTACCCTCTTAGCGCTCGGAATCTCCACTTGCATTTTCTACAAAAAGAGTGTTTCATAACTGCTCAATCAAAAATATGTTTTATCTCTGTTAACTGAATTTACAGATCAGAAATAATTTTCACAGAATGCATCTGTGTAGTTTTTATTTGAAGATATTCTTTTTCCCAATGTAGGCCTCTTAGCGCTTAGCATGTCCAATTGCAGTTTCTACAGAAAGAGTGTTTCAGGACGGCTCAATCAAAAGTAAGGTTCAATTCTGTTAGTTGAATGCACAGAACAGAAAGAATTTTCACAGAATGCTACTGTGTAGTTTATATTTGAATATATTCCTTTTTCCACTATTACCCTCTTAACGCTCCGAATGTCCACTTGCATTTTCTACAGAAAGAGGGTTCAGAACTGCGCAATCAAAAGTATGGTTTAACTCTGTTAGCTTAATGAACATATCAGAAATAAGTTTCACACAATGCTTCTGTGTAGTTTTTATTTGAAGATATTATTTTTCCCAATAGAGGCCTCTTAGCGCTCAGAATGTCCAATTGCAGTTTCTACAGAAAGAGTGTTTCAGAAAGGCTCAATCAAAAGTAAGGTTCAACTCTGTTAGTTGAAAGCACAGAACAGAAAGAAGTTTCATACAATGCTTCTGTGTAGTTTATATTTGAACATATCCTTTTTTCCACTATTACCCACTTAGCGCTACGAATGTCCAGTTGCATTTTCTACAGACAGAGTGTTTCAAAACTGCTCAATCAAAAGTATGGTTTAACTCTGTTAGCTGAATGCTCAGATCAGAAATAAGTTTCACAGAATGCTTCTGTGTAGTTTATATTTGAATATATTCCTTTTTCCACTACTACTCTCTTAGCGCTCCAAATGTCCAGTTGCATTTTCTACAGAAAGAGTGTTCAGATCTGCTCAATCAAAAGTATGGTTTAACTCAGTTAGCTGAATGCAAAGATCAGAAAGAAGTTTCACAGAATGATTCTGTGTAGTTTATATTTGGAGACATTCCTTTTTCCACTATTACGCTCTTAGCGCTCCGAATCTCCACTTGCATTTTCTACAGAAAGAGTGTTTCAGAACGGCTCAATCAAAACTAAGGTGCAACTCTTTTAGTTGAACAAACAGAACAGAAAGAAGTTTCACACAATTCTTCTGTGTAGTTTTTATTTGTAGACATTCTTTTTCCCAATATAGGCCTCCTAACGCTCAGAATGTCCAATTGCAGTTTCTACAGAAAGAGTGTTTCAGAACGGCTCAATCAAAAGTAAGGTTCAACTCTGTTAGTTGAATGCACAGAACAGAAAGAAGTTTCATACAATGGTTCTGTGTAGTTTATATTTGAACATATTCTTTTTTCCACTATTACCCACTTAGCGCTACGAATGTCCAGTTGCATTTTCTACAGACAGGGTGTTTCAAAACTGCTCAATCAAAAGTATGGTTTAACTCTGTTAGCTGAATGCTCAGATCAGAAAATGTTTCACAGAATGCTTCTGTGTAGTTTATATTTGAATATATTCCTTTTTCCACTACTACGCTCTTAGCGCTCCAAATGTCCAGTTGCATTTTCTACAGAAAGAGTGTTCAGATCTGCTCAATCAAAAGTATGGTTTAACTCTGTTAGCTGAATGCACAGATCAGAAAGAAGTTTCACCGAATGATTCTGTGTAGTTTATATTTGAAGACATTCCTTTTTCCACTATTACCCTCTTAGCGCTCCGAATCTCCACTTGCATTTTCTACAAAAAGAGTGTTTCATAACTGCTCAATCAAAAATATGTTTTATCTCTGTTAACTGAATTTACAGATCAGAAATAAGTTTCACAGAATGCATCTGTGTAGTTTTTATTTGAAGATATTCTTTTCCCCAATGTAGGCCTCTTAGCGCATAGCATGTCCAATTGCAGTTTCTACAGAAAGAGTGTTTCAGAACGGCTCAATCAAAAGTAAGGTTCAACTCTGTTAGTTGAATGCACAGAACAGAAAGTATTTTCACAGAATGCTACTGTGTAGTTTATATTTGAATATATTCCTTTTTCCACTATTACCCTCTTAGCGCTCCGATTGTCCACTTGCATTTTCTACAGAAAGTGTGTTCAGAACTGCGCAATCAAAAGTATGGTTTAACTCTGTTAGCTTAATGAACATATCAGAAATAAGTTTCACACAATGCTTCTGTGTAGTTTTTATTTGAAGATATTATTTTTCCCAATAGAGGCCTCTTAGCGCTCAGAATGTCCAATTGCAGTTTCTACAGAAAGAGTGTTTCAGAAAGGCTCAATCAAAAGTAAGGTTCAACTCTGTTAGTTGAATGCACAGAACAGAAAGGAGTTTCATACAATGCTTCTGTGTAGTTTATATTTGAACATATTCTTTTTTCCACTATTACCCACTTAGCGCTACGAATGTCCAGTTGCATTTTCTACAGACAGAGTGTTTCAAAACTGCTCAATCAAAAGTATGGTTTAACTCTGTTAGCTGAATGCTCAGATCAGAAAGAAGTTTCACAGAATGCTTCTGTGTAGTTTATATTTGAATATATTCCTTTTTCCACTACTACTCTCTTAGCGCTCCAAATGTCCAGTTGCATTTTCTACAGAAAGAGTGATCAGATCTGCTCAATCAAAAGTATGGTTTAACTCTGTTAGCTGAATGCACAGATCAGAAAGAAGTTTCACAGAATGATTCTTTGTAGTTTATATTTGGAGACATTACATTTTCCACTATTACCCTCTTAGCGCTCCGAATCTCCACTTGCATTTTCTACAGAAAGAGTGTTTCAGAACGGATCAATCAAAACTAAGGTTCAACTCTTTTAGTTGAACAAACAGAACAGAAAGAAGTTTCACACAATTCTTCTGTGTAGTTTTTATTTGTAGACATTCTTTTTCCCAATATAGGCCTCCTAGCGCTCAGAATGTCCAATTGCAGTTTCTACAGAAAGAGTGTTTCAGAACGGCTCAATCAAAAGTAACGTTCAACTCTGTTAGTTAAATGCACAGAACAGAAAGAAGTTTCATACAATGCTTCTGTGTAGTTTATATTTGAACATATTCTTTTTTCCACTATTACCTACTTAGCGCTACGAATGTCCAGTTGCATTTTCTACAGACAGAGTGTTTCAAAACTGCTCAATCAAAAGTATGGTTTAACTCTGTTAGCTGAATGCTCAGATCAGAAAGAAGTTTCACAGAATGCTTCTGTGTAGTTTATATTTGAATATATTCCTTTTTCCACTACTACGCTCTTAGCGCTCCAAATGTCCAGTTGCATTTTCTACAGAAAGAGTGTTCAGATCTGCTCAATCAAAAGTATGGTTTAACTCTGTTAGCTGAATGCACAGATCAGAAAGAAGTTTCACAGAATGATTCTGTGTAGTTTATATTTGAAGACATTCCTTTTTCCACTATTACCCTCTTAGCGCTCCGAATCTCCACTTGCATTTTCTACAAAAAGAGTGTTTCATAACTGCTCAATCAAAAATATGTTTTATCTCGGTTAACTGAATTTACAGATCAGAAATAAGTTTCACAGAATGCATCTGTGTAGTTTTTATTTGAAGATATTCTTTTTCCCAATGTAGGACTCTTAGCGCTTAGCATGTCCAATTGCAGTTTCTACAGAAAGAGTGTTTCAGAACGGCTCAATCAAAAGTAAGGTTCAACTCTGTTAGTTGAATGCACAGAACAGAAAGAATTTTCACAGAATGCTACTGTGTAGTTTATATTTGAATATATTCCTTTTTCCACTATTACCCTCTTAGCGCTCCGAATGTCCACTTGCATTTTCTACAGAAAGAGTGTTCAGAACTGCGCAATCAAAAGTATGGTTTAACTCTGTTAGCTTAATGAACATATCAGAAATAAGTTTCACACAATGCTTCTGTGTAGTTTTTATTTGAAGACATTATTTTTCCCAATAGAGGCCTCTTAGCTCTCAGAATGTCCAATTGCAGTTTCTACAGAAAGAGTGTTTCAGAAAGGCTCAATAAAAAGTAAGGTTCAACTCTGTTAGTTGAATGCACAGAACAGAAAGGAGTTTCATACAATGCTTCTGTGTAGTTTATATTTGAACATATTCTTTTTTCCACTATTACCCACTTAGCGCTACGAATGTCCAGTTGCATTTTCTACAGACAGAGTGTTTCAAAACTGCTCAATCAAAAGTATGGTTTAACTCTGTTAGCTGAATGCTCAGATCAGAAAGAAGTTTCACAGAATGCTTCTGTGTAGTTTATATTTGAATATATTCCTTTTTCCACTACTACTCTCTTAGCGCTCCAAATGTCCAGTTGCATTTTCTACAGAAAGAGTGATCAGATCTGCTCAATCAAAAGTATGGTTTAACTCTGTTAGCTGAATGCACAGATCAGAAAGAAGTTTCACAGAATGATTCTTTGTAGTTTATATTTGGAGACATTACATTTTCCACTATTACCCTCTTAGCGCTCCGAATCTCCACTTGCATTTTCTACAGAAAGAGTGTTTCAGAACGGATCAATCAAAACTAAGGTTCAACTCTTTTAGTTGAACAAACAGAACAGAAAGAAATTTCACACAATTCTTCTGTGTAGTTTTTATTTGTAGACATTCTTTTTCCCAATATAGTCCTCCTAGCGCTCAGAATGTCCAATTGCAGTTTCTACAGAAAGAGTGTTTCAGAACGGCTCAATCAAAAGTAAGGTTCAACTCTGTTAGTTGAATGCACAGAACAGAAAGAATTTTCACAGAATGCTACTGTGTAGTTTATATTTGAATATATTCCTTTTTCCACTATTACCCTCTTAGCGCTCCGAATGTCCACTTGCATTTTCTACAGAAAGAGTGTTCAGAACTGCGCAATCAAAAGTATGGTTTAACTCTGTTAGCTTAATGAACATATCAGAAATAAGTTTCACACAATGCTTCTGTGTAGTTTTTATTTGAAGATATTATTTTTCCCAATAGAGGCCTCTTAGCGCTCAGAATGTCCAATTGCAGTTTCTACAGAAAGAGTGTTTCAGAAAGGCTCAATCAATGGTAAGGTTCAACTCTGTTAGTTGAATGCACAGAACAGAAAGTAGTTTCGTACAATGCTTCTGTGTAGTTTATATTTGAACATATTCTTTTGTCCACTGTTACCCACTTAGCGCTACGAATGTCCAGTTGCATTTTCTACAGACAGAGTGTTTCAAAACTGCTCAATCAAAAGTATGGTTTAACTCTGTTAGCTGAATGCTCAGATCAGAAAGAAGTTTCACAGAATGCTTCTGTGTAGTTTATATTTGAATATATTCCTTTTTCCACTACTACGCTCTTAGCGCTCCAAATGTCCAGTTGCATTTTCTACAGAAAGAGTGTTCAGATCTGCTCAATCAAAAGTATGGTTTAACCCTGTTAGCTGAATGCACAGATCAGAAAGAAGTTTCACCGAATGATTCTGTGTAGTTTATATTTGAAGACATTCCTTTTTCCACTATTACCTTCTTAGCGCTCCGAATCTCCACTTGCATTTTCTACAAAAAGAGTGTTTCATAACTGCTCAATCAAAAATATGTTTTATCTCGGTTAACTGAATTTACAGATCAGAAATAAGTTTCACAGAATGCATCTGTGTAGTTTTTATTTGAAGATATTCTTTTTCCCAATGTAGTCCTCTTAGTGCTTAGCATGTCCAATTGCAGTTTCTACAGAAAGAGTGTTTCAGAACGGCTCAATCAAAAGTAAGGTTCAACTCTGTTAGTTGAATGCACAGAACAGAAAGAATTTTCACAGAATGCTACTGTGTAGTTTATATTTGAATATATTCCTTTTTCCACTATTACCCTCTTAGCGCTCCGAATGTCCACTTGCATTTTCTACAGAAAGAGTGTTCAGAACTGCGCAATCAAAAGTATGGTTTAACTCTGTTAGCTTAATGAACATATCAGAAATAAGTTTCACACAATGCTTCTGTGTAGTTTTTATTTGAAGATATTATTTTTCCCAATAGGGGCCTCTTAGCGCTCAGAATGTCCAATTGCAGTTTCTACAGAAAGAGTGGTTCAGAAAGGCTCAATCAAAAGTAAGGTTCAACTCTTTTAGTTGAATGCACAGAACAGAAAGAAGTTTCATACAATGCTTCTGTGTAGTTTATATTTGAACATATTCTTTTTTCCACTATTACCCACTTAGCGCTACGAATGTCCAGTTGCATTTTCTACAGACAGAGTGTTTCAAAACTACTCAATCAAAAGTATGGTTTAACTCTGTTAGCTGAATGCTCAGATCAGAAAGAAGTTTCACAGAATGCTTCTGTGTAGTTTATATTTGAATATATTCCTTTTTCCACTACTACTCTCTTAGCGCTCCAAATGTCCAGTTGCATTTTCTACAGAAAGAGTGTTCAGATCTGCTCAATCAAAAGTATGCTTTAACTCTGTTAGCTGAATGCACAGATCAGAAAGAAGTTTCACGGAATGATTCTGTGTAGTTTATATTTGGAGACATTCCTTTTTCCACTATTACACTCTTAGCGCTCCGAATCTCCACTTGCATTTTCTACAGAAACAGTGTTTCAGAACGGCTCAATCAAAACTAAGGCTCAACTCTTTAGTTGAACAAACAGAACAGAAAGATGTTTCACACAATTCTTCTGTGTAGTTTTTATTTGAAGATATTATTTTTCCCAATAGAGGCCTCTTAGCGCTCAGAATGTCCAATTGCAGTTTCTACAGAAAGAGTGTTTCAGAAAGGCTCAATAAAAAGTAAGGTTCAACTCTGTTAGTTGAATGCACAGAACAGAAAGGAGTTTCATACAATGCTTCTGTGTACTTTATATTTGAACATATTCTTTTTTCCACTATTACCCACTTAGCGCTACGAATGTCCAGTTGCATTTTCTACAGACAGAGTGTTTCAAAACTGCTCAATCAAAAGTATGGTTTAACTCTGTTAGCTGAATGCTCAGATCAGAAAGAAGTTTCACAGAATGCTTCTGTGTAGTTTATATTTGAATATATTCCTTTTTCCACTACTACTCTCTTAGCGCTCCAAATGTCCAGTTGCATTTTCTACAGAAAGAGTGATCAGATCTGCTCAATCAAAAGTATGGTTTAACTCTGTTAGCTGAATGCACAGATCAGAAAGAAGTTTCACAGAATGATTCTTTGTAGTTTATATTTGGAGACATTACATTTTCCACTATTACCCTCTTAGCGCTCCGAATCTCCACTTGCATTTTCTACAGAAAGAGTGTTTCAGAACGGATCAATCAAAACTAAGGTTCAACTCTTTTAGTTGAACAAACAGAACAGAAAGAAATTTCACACAATTCTTCTGTGTAGTTTTTATTTGTAGACATTCTTTTTCCCAATATAGTCCTCCTAGCGCTCAGAATGTCCAATTGCAGTTTCTACAGAAAGAGTGTTTCAGAACGGCTCAATCAAAAGTAAGGTTCAACTCTGTTAGTTGAATGCACAGAACAGAAAGAATTTTCACAGAATGCTACTGTGTAGTTTATATTTGAATATATTCCTTTTTCCACTATTACCCTCTTAGCGCTCCGAATGTCCACTTGCATTTTCTACAGAAAGAGTGTTCAGAACTGCGCAATCAAAAGTATGGTTTAACTCTGTTAGCTTAATGAACATATCAGAAATAAGTTTCACACAATGCTTCTGTGTAGTTTTTATTTGAAGATATTATTTTTCCCAATAGAGGCCTCTTAGCGCTCAGAATGTCCAATTGCAGTTTCTACAGAAAGAGTGTTTCAGAAAGGCTCAATCAATGGTAAGGTTCAACTCTGTTAGTTGAATGCACAGAACAGAAAGTAGTTTCGTACAATGCTTCTGTGTAGTTTATATTTGAACATATTCTTTTGTCCACTGTTACCCACTTAGCGCTACGAATGTCCAGTTGCATTTTCTACAGACAGAGTGTTTCAAAACTGCTCAATCAAAAGTATGGTTTAACTCTGTTAGCTGAATGCTCAGATCAGAAAGAAGTTTCACAGAATGCTTCTGTGTAGTTTATATTTGAATATATTCCTTTTTCCACTACTACGCTCTTAGCGCTCCAAATGTCCAGTTGCATTTTCTACAGAAAGAGTGTTCAGATCTGCTCAATCAAAAGTATGGTTTAACCCTGTTAGCTGAATGCACAGATCAGAAAGAAGTTTCACCGAATGATTCTGTGTAGTTTATATTTGAAGACATTCCTTTTTCCACTATTACCTTCTTAGCGCTCCGAATCTCCACTTGCATTTTCTACAAAAAGAGTGTTTCATAACTGCTCAATCAAAAATATGTTTTATCTCGGTTAACTGAATTTACAGATCAGAAATAAGTTTCACAGAATGCATCTGTGTAGTTTTTATTTGAAGATATTCTTTTTCCCAATGTAGTCCTCTTAGTGCTTAGCATGTCCAATTGCAGTTTCTACAGAAAGAGTGTTTCAGAACGGCTCAATCAAAAGTAAGGTTCAACTCTGTTAGTTGAATGCACAGAACAGAAAGAATTTTCACAGAATGCTACTGTGTAGTTTATATTTGAATATATTCCTTTTTCCACTATTACCCTCTTAGCGCTCCGAATGTCCACTTGCATTTTCTACAGAAAGAGTGTTCAGAACTGCGCAATCAAAAGTATGGTTTAACTCTGTTAGCTTAATGAACATATCAGAAATAAGTTTCACACAATGCTTCTGTGTAGTTTTTATTTGAAGATATTATTTTTCCCAATAGGGGCCTCTTAGCGCTCAGAATGTCCAATTGCAGTTTCTACAGAAAGAGTGGTTCAGAAAGGCTCAATCAAAAGTAAGGTTCAACTCTTTTAGTTGAATGCACAGAACAGAAAGAAGTTTCATACAATGCTTCTGTGTAGTTTATATTTGAACATATTCTTTTTTCCACTATTACCCACTTAGCGCTACGAATGTCCAGTTGCATTTTCTACAGACAGAGTGTTTCAAAACTACTCAATCAAAAGTATGGTTTAACTCTGTTAGCTGAATGCTCAGATCAGAAAGAAGTTTCACAGAATGCTTCTGTGTAGTTTATATTTGAATATATTCCTTTTTCCACTACTACTCTCTTAGCGCTCCAAATGTCCAGTTGCATTTTCTACAGAAAGAGTGTTCAGATCTGCTCAATCAAAAGTATGCTTTAACTCTGTTAGCTGAATGCACAGATCAGAAAGAAGTTTCACGGAATGATTCTGTGTAGTTTATATTTGGAGACATTCCTTTTTCCACTATTACACTCTTAGCGCTCCGAATCTCCACTTGCATTTTCTACAGAAACAGTGTTTCAGAACGGCTCAATCAAAACTAAGGCTCAACTCTTTAGTTGAACAAACAGAACAGAAAGATGTTTCACACAATTCTTCTGTGTAGTTTTTATTTGAAGATATTATTTTTCCCAATAGAGGCCTCTTAGCGCTCAGAATGTCCAATTGCAGTTTCTACAGAAAGAGTGTTTCAGAAAGGCTCAATCAATGGTAAGGTTCAACTCTGTTAGTTGAATGCACAGAACAGAAAGTAGTTTCGTACAATGCTTCTGTGTAGTTTATATTTGAACATATTCTTTTGTCCACTGTTACCCACTTAGCGCTACGAATGTCCAGTTGCATTTTCTACAGACAGAGTGTTTCAAAACTGCTCAATCAAAAGTATGGTTTAACTCTGTTAGCTGAATGCTCAGATCAGAAAGAAGTTTCACAGAATGCTTCTGTGTAGTTTATATTTGAATATATTCCTTTTTCCACTACTACGCTCTTAGCGCTCCAAATGTCCAGTTGCATTTTCTACAGAAAGAGTGTTCAGATCTGCTCAATCAAAAGTATGGTTTAACTCTGTTAGCTGAATGCACAGATCAGAAAGAAGTTTCACCGAATGATTCTGTGTAGTTTATATTTGAAGACATTCCTTTTTCCACTATTACCTTCTTAGCGCTCCGAATCTCCACTTGCATTTTCTACAAAAAGAGTGTTTCATAACTGCTCAATCAAAAATATGTTTTATCTCGGTTAACTGAATTTACAGATCAGAAATAAGTTTCACAGAATGCATCTGTGTAGTTTTTATTTGAAGATATTCTTTTTCCCAATGTAGTCCTCTTAGTGCTTAGCATGTCCAATTGCAGTTTCTACAGAAAGAGTGTTTCAGAACGGCTCAATCAAAAGTAAGGTTCAACTCTGTTAGTTGAATGCACAGAACAGAAAGAATTTTCACAGAATGCTACTGTGTAGTTTATATTTGAATATATTCCTTTTTCCACTATTACCCTCTTAGCGCTCCGAATGTCCACTTGCATTTTCTACAGAAAGAGTGTTCAGAACTGCGCAATCAAAAGTATGGTTTAACTCTGTTAGCTTAATGAACATATCAGAAATAAGTTTCACACAATGCTTCTGTGTAGTTTTTATTTGAAGATATTATTTTTCCCAATAGGGGCCTCTTAGCGCTCAGAATGTCCAATTGCAGTTTCTACAGAAAGAGTGGTTCAGAAAGGCTCAATCAAAAGTAAGGTTCAACTCTTTTAGTTGAATGCACAGAACAGAAAGAAGTTTCATACAATGCTTCTGTGTAGTTTATATTTGAACATATTCTTTTTTCCCCTATTACCCACTTAGCGCTACGAATGTCCAGTTGCATTTTCTACAGACAGAGTGTTTCAAAACTACTCAATCAAAAGTATGGTTTAACTCTGTTAGCTGAATGCTCAGATCAGAAAGAAGTTTCACAGAATGCTTCTGTGTAGTTTATATTTGAATATATTCCTTTTTCCACTACTACTCTCTTAGCGCTCCAAATGTCCAGTTGCATTTTCTACAGAAAGAGTGTTCAGATCTGCTCAATCAAAAGTATGGTTTAACTCTGTTAGCTGAATGTACAGATCAGAAAGAAGTTTCACGGAATGATTCTGTGTAGTTTATATTTGGAGACATTCCTTTTTCCACTATTACACTCTTAGCGCTCCGAATCTCCACTTGCATTTTCTACAGAAACAGTGTTTCAGAACGGCTCAATCAAAACTAAGGCTCAACTCTTTAGTTGAACAAACAGAACAGAAAGATGTTTCACACAATTCTTCTGTGTAGTTTTTATTTGTAGACATTCTTTTTCCCAATATAGGCCTCTTAGCGCTCAGAATGTCCAATTGCAGTTTCTACAGAAAGAGTGTTTCAGAACGGCTCAATCAAAAGTAAGGTTCAACTCTGTTAGTTGAATGCACAGAACAGAAAGAAGTTTCATACAATGCTTCTGTGTAGTTTATATTTGAACATATTCTTTTGTCCACTATTACCCACTTAGCGCTACGAATATCCAGTTGCATTTTCTACAGACAGAGTGTTTCAAAACTGCTCAATCAAAAGTATGGTTTAACTCTGTTAGCTGAATGCTCAGATCAGAAAGAAGTTTCACAGAATGCTTCTGTGTAGTTTATATTTGAATATATTCCTTTTTCCACTACTACTCTCTTAGCGCTCCAAATGTCCAGTTGCATTTTCTACAGAAAGAGTGTTCAGATCTGCTCAATCAAAAGTATGGTTTAACTCTGTTAGCTGAATGCACAGATAAGAAAGAAGTTTCACCGAATGATTCTGTGTAGTTTATATTTGAAGACATTCCTTTTTCCACTATTACCCTCTTAGCGCTCCGAATCTCCACTTGCATTTTCTACAAAAAGAGTGTTTCATAACTGCTCAATCAAAAATATGTTTTATCTCGGTTAACTGAATTTACAGATCAGAAATAAGTTTCACAGAATGCATCTGTGTAGTTTTTATTTGAAGATATTCTTTTTCCCAATGTAGGCCTCTTAGCGCTTAGCATGTCCAATTGCAGTTTCTACAGAAAGAGTGTTTCAGAACGGCTCAATCAAAAGTAAGGTTCAACTCTGTTAGTTGAATGCACAGAACAGAAAGAATTTTCACAGAATGCTACTGTGTAGTTTATATTTGAATATATTCCTTTTTCCACTATTACCCTCTTAGCGCTCCGAATGTCCACTTGCATTTTCTACAGAAAGAGTGTTCAGAACTGCGCAATCAAAAGTATGGTTTAACTCTGTTAGCTTAATGAACATATCAGAAATAAGTTTCACACAATGCTTCTGTGTAGTTTTTATTTGAAGATATTATTTTTCCCAATAGAGGCCTCTTAGCGCTCAGAATGTCCAATTGCAGTTTCTACAGAAAGAGTGTTTCAGAAAGGCTCAATCAATGGTAAGGTTCAACTCTGTTAGTTGAATGCACAGAACAGAAAGTTGTTTCGTACAATGCTTCTGTGTAGTTTATATTTGAACATATTCTTTTTTCCACTATTACCCACTTAGCGCTACGAATGTCCAGTTGCATTTTCTACAGACAGAGTGTTTCAAAACTGCTCAATCAAAAGTATGGTTTAACTCTGTTAGCTGAATGCTCAGATCAGAAAGAAGTTTCACAGAATGCTTCTGTGTAGTTCATATTTGAATATATTCCTTTTTCCACTACTACTCTCTTAGCGCTCCAAATGTCCAGTTGCATTTTCTACAGAAAGAGTGATCAGATCTGCTCAATCAAAAGTATGGTTTAACTCTGTTAGCTGAATGCACAGATCAGAAAGAAGTTTCACAGAATGATTCTTTGTAGTTTATATTTGGAGACATTACATTTTCCACTATTACCCTCTTAGCGCTCCGAATCTCCACTTGCATTTTCTACAGAAAGAGTGTTTCAGAACGGATCAATCAAAACTAAGGTTCAACTCTTTTAGTTGAACAAACAGAACAGAAAGAAATTTCACACAATTCTTCTGTGTAGTTTTTATTTGTAGACATTCTTTTTCCCAATATAGTCCTCCTAGCGCTCAGAATGTCCAATTGCAGTTTCTACAGAAAGAGTGTTTCAGAACGGCTCAATCAAAAGTAAGGTTCAACTCTGTTAGTTGAATGCACAGAACAGAAAGAATTTTCACAGAATGCTACTGTGTAGTTTATATTTGAATATATTCCTTTTTCCACTATTACCCTCTTAGCGCTCCGAATGTCCACTTGCATTTTCTACAGAAAGAGTGTTCAGAACTGCGCAATCAAAAGTATGGTTTAACTCTGTTAGCTTAATGAACATATCAGAAATAAGTTTCACACAATGCTTCTGTGTAGTTTTTATTTGAAGATATTATTTTTCCCAATAGAGGCCTCTTAGCGCTCAGAATGTCCAATTGCAGTTTCTACAGAAAGAGTGTTTCAGAAAGGCTCAATCAATGGTAAGGTTCAACTCTGTTAGTTGAATGCACAGAACAGAAAGTAGTTTCGTACAATGCTTCTGTGTAGTTTATATTTGAACATATTCTTTTGTCCACTGTTACCCACTTAGCGCTACGAATGTCCAGTTGCATTTTCTACAGACAGAGTGTTTCAAAACTGCTCAATCAAAAGTATGGTTTAACTCTGTTAGCTGAATGCTCAGATCAGAAAGAAGTTTCACAGAATGCTTCTGTGTAGTTTATATTTGAATATATTCCTTTTTCCACTACTACGCTCTTAGCGCTCCAAATGTCCAGTTGCATTTTCTACAGAAAGAGTGTTCAGATCTGCTCAATCAAAAGTATGGTTTAACCCTGTTAGCTGAATGCACAGATCAGAAAGAAGTTTCACCGAATGATTCTGTGTAGTTTATATTTGAAGACATTCCTTTTTCCACTATTACCTTCTTAGCGCTCCGAATCTCCACTTGCATTTTCTACAAAAAGAGTGTTTCATAACTGCTCAATCAAAAATATGTTTTATCTCGGTTAACTGAATTTACAGATCAGAAATAAGTTTCACAGAATGCATCTGTGTAGTTTTTATTTGAAGATATTCTTTTTCCCAATGTAGTCCTCTTAGTGCTTAGCATGTCCAATTGCAGTTTCTACAGAAAGAGTGTTTCAGAACGGCTCAATCAAAAGTAAGGTTCAACTCTGTTAGTTGAATGCACAGAACAGAAAGAATTTTCACAGAATGCTACTGTGTAGTTTATATTTGAATATATTCCTTTTTCCACTATTACCCTCTTAGCGCTCCGAATGTCCACTTGCATTTTCTACAGAAAGAGTGTTCAGAACTGCGCAATCAAAAGTATGGTTTAACTCTGTTAGCTTAATGAACATATCAGAAATAAGTTTCACACAATGCTTCTGTGTAGTTTTTATTTGAAGATATTATTTTTCCCAATAGGGGCCTCTTAGCGCTCAGAATGTCCAATTGCAGTTTCTACAGAAAGAGTGGTTCAGAAAGGCTCAATCAAAAGTAAGGTTCAACTCTTTTAGTTGAATGCACAGAACAGAAAGAAGTTTCATACAATGCTTCTGTGTAGTTTATATTTGAACATATTCTTTTTTCCACTATTACCCACTTAGCGCTACGAATGTCCAGTTGCATTTTCTACAGACAGAGTGTTTCAAAACTACTCAATCAAAAGTATGGTTTAACTCTGTTAGCTGAATGCTCAGATCAGAAAGAAGTTTCACAGAATGCTTCTGTGTAGTTTATATTTGAATATATTCCTTTTTCCACTACTACTCTCTTAGCGCTCCAAATGTCCAGTTGCATTTTCTACAGAAAGAGTGTTCAGATCTGCTCAATCAAAAGTATGCTTTAACTCTGTTAGCTGAATGCACAGATCAGAAAGAAGTTTCACGGAATGATTCTGTGTAGTTTATATTTGGAGACATTCCTTTTTCCACTATTACACTCTTAGCGCTCCGAATCTCCACTTGCATTTTCTACAGAAACAGTGTTTCAGAACGGCTCAATCAAAACTAAGGCTCAACTCTTTAGTTGAACAAACAGAACAGAAAGATGTTTCACACAATTCTTCTGTGTAGTTTTTATTTGAAGATATTATTTTTCCCAATAGAGGCCTCTTAGCGCTCAGAATGTCCAATTGCAGTTTCTACAGAAAGAGTGTTTCAGAAAGGCTCAATCAATGGTAAGGTTCAACTCTGTTAGTTGAATGCACAGAACAGAAAGTAGTTTCGTACAATGCTTCTGTGTAGTTTATATTTGAACATATTCTTTTGTCCACTGTTACCCACTTAGCGCTACGAATGTCCAGTTGCATTTTCTACAGACAGAGTGTTTCAAAACTGCTCAATCAAAAGTATGGTTTAACTCTGTTAGCTGAATGCTCAGATCAGAAAGAAGTTTCACAGAATGCTTCTGTGTAGTTTATATTTGAATATATTCCTTTTTCCACTACTACGCTCTTAGCGCTCCAAATGTCCAGTTGCATTTTCTACAGAAAGAGTGTTCAGATCTGCTCAATCAAAAGTATGGTTTAACTCTGTTAGCTGAATGCACAGATCAGAAAGAAGTTTCACCGAATGATTCTGTGTAGTTTATATTTGAAGACATTCCTTTTTCCACTATTACCTTCTTAGCGCTCCGAATCTCCACTTGCATTTTCTACAAAAAGAGTGTTTCATAACTGCTCAATCAAAAATATGTTTTATCTCGGTTAACTGAATTTACAGATCAGAAATAAGTTTCACAGAATGCATCTGTGTAGTTTTTATTTGAAGATATTCTTTTTCCCAATGTAGTCCTCTTAGTGCTTAGCATGTCCAATTGCAGTTTCTACAGAAAGAGTGTTTCAGAACGGCTCAATCAAAAGTAAGGTTCAACTCTGTTAGTTGAATGCACAGAACAGAAAGAATTTTCACAGAATGCTACTGTGTAGTTTATATTTGAATATATTCCTTTTTCCACTATTACCCTCTTAGCGCTCCGAATGTCCACTTGCATTTTCTACAGAAAGAGTGTTCAGAACTGCGCAATCAAAAGTATGGTTTAACTCTGTTAGCTTAATGAACATATCAGAAATAAGTTTCACACAATGCTTCTGTGTAGTTTTTATTTGAAGATATTATTTTTCCCAATAGGGGCCTCTTAGCGCTCAGAATGTCCAATTGCAGTTTCTACAGAAAGAGTGGTTCAGAAAGGCTCAATCAAAAGTAAGGTTCAACTCTTTTAGTTGAATGCACAGAACAGAAAGAAGTTTCATACAATGCTTCTGTGTAGTTTATATTTGAACATATTCTTTTTTCCCCTATTACCCACTTAGCGCTACGAATGTCCAGTTGCATTTTCTACAGACAGAGTGTTTCAAAACTACTCAATCAAAAGTATGGTTTAACTCTGTTAGCTGAATGCTCAGATCAGAAAGAAGTTTCACAGAATGCTTCTGTGTAGTTTATATTTGAATATATTCCTTTTTCCACTACTACTCTCTTAGCGCTCCAAATGTCCAGTTGCATTTTCTACAGAAAGAGTGTTCAGATCTGCTCAATCAAAAGTATGGTTTAACTCTGTTAGCTGAATGTACAGATCAGAAAGAAGTTTCACGGAATGATTCTGTGTAGTTTATATTTGGAGACATTCCTTTTTCCACTATTACACTCTTAGCGCTCCGAATCTCCACTTGCATTTTCTACAGAAACAGTGTTTCAGAACGGCTCAATCAAAACTAAGGCTCAACTCTTTAGTTGAACAAACAGAACAGAAAGATGTTTCACACAATTCTTCTGTGTAGTTTTTATTTGTAGACATTCTTTTTCCCAATATAGGCCTCTTAGCGCTCAGAATGTCCAATTGCAGTTTCTACAGAAAGAGTGTTTCAGAACGGCTCAATCAAAAGTAAGGTTCAACTCTGTTAGTTGAATGCACAGAACAGAAAGAAGTTTCATACAATGCTTCTGTGTAGTTTATATTTGAACATATTCTTTTGTCCACTATTACCCACTTAGCGCTACGAATATCCAGTTGCATTTTCTACAGACAGAGTGTTTCAAAACTGCTCAATCAAAAGTATGGTTTAACTCTGTTAGCTGAATGCTCAGATCAGAAAGAAGTTTCACAGAATGCTTCTGTGTAGTTTATATTTGAATATATTCCTTTTTCCACTACTACTCTCTTAGCGCTCCAAATGTCCAGTTGCATTTTCTACAGAAAGAGTGTTCAGATCTGCTCAATCAAAAGTATGGTTTAACTCTGTTAGCTGAATGCACAGATAAGAAAGAAGTTTCACCGAATGATTCTGTGTAGTTTATATTTGAAGACATTCCTTTTTCCACTATTACCCTCTTAGCGCTCCGAATCTCCACTTGCATTTTCTACAAAAAGAGTGTTTCATAACTGCTCAATCAAAAATATGTTTTATCTCGGTTAACTGAATTTACAGATCAGAAATAAGTTTCACAGAATGCATCTGTGTAGTTTTTATTTGAAGATATTCTTTTTCCCAATGTAGGCCTCTTAGCGCTTAGCATGTCCAATTGCAGTTTCTACAGAAAGAGTGTTTCAGAACGGCTCAATCAAAAGTAAGGTTCAACTCTGTTAGTTGAATGCACAGAACAGAAAGAATTTTCACAGAATGCTACTGTGTAGTTTATATTTGAATATATTCCTTTTTCCACTATTACCCTCTTAGCGCTCCGAATGTCCACTTGCATTTTCTACAGAAAGAGTGTTCAGAACTGCGCAATCAAAAGTATGGTTTAACTCTGTTAGCTTAATGAACATATCAGAAATAAGTTTCACACAATGCTTCTGTGTAGTTTTTATTTGAAGATATTATTTTTCCCAATAGAGGCCTCTTAGCGCTCAGAATGTCCAATTGCAGTTTCTACAGAAAGAGTGTTTCAGAAAGGCTCAATCAATGGTAAGGTTCAACTCTGTTAGTTGAATGCACAGAACAGAAAGTTGTTTCGTACAATGCTTCTGTGTAGTTTATATTTGAACATATTCTTTGTCCACTATTACCCACTTAGCGCTACGAATGTCCAGTTGCATTTTCTACAGACAGAGTGTTTCAAAACTGCTCAATCAAAAGTATGGTTTAACTCTGTTAGCTGAATGCTCAGATCAGAAAGAAGTTTCACAGAATGCTTCTGTGTAGTTTATATTTGAATATATTCCTTTTTCCACTACTACGCTCTTAGCGCTCCAAATGTCCAGTTGCATTTTCTACAGAAAGAGTGTTCAGATCTGCTCAATCAAAATTATGGTTTAACTCTGTTAACTGAATGCACAGATCAGAAAGAAGTTTCACCGAATGATTCTGTGTAGTTTATATTTGAAGACATTCCTTTTTCCACTATTACCCTCTTAGCGCTCCGAATCTCCACTTGCATTTTCTACAAAAAGAGTGTTTCATAACTGCTCAATCAAAAATATGTTTTATCTCGGTTAACTGAATTTACAGATAAGAAATATGTTTCACAGAATGCATCTGTGTAGTTTTTATTTGAAGATATTCTTTTTCCCAATGTAGGCCTCTTAGCGCTTAGCATGTCCAATTGCAGTTTCTACAGAAAGAGTGTTTCAGAACGGCTCAATCCAAAGTAAGGTTCAACTCTGTTAGTTGAATGCACAGAACAGAAAGAATTTTCACAGAATGCTACTGTGTAGTTTATATTGAATATATTCCTTTTTCCACTATTACCCTCTTAGCGCTCCGAATGTCCACTTGCATTTTCTACAGAAAGAGTGTTCAGAACTGCGCAATCAAAAGTATGGTTTAACTCTGTTAGCTTAATGAACATATCAGAAATAAGTTTCACACAATGCTTCTGTGTAGTTTTTATTTGAAGATATTATTTTTCCCAATAGAGGCCTCTTAGCGCTCAGAATGTCCAATTGCAGTTTCTACAGAAAGAGTGTTTCAGAAAGGCTCAATCAAAAGTAAGGTTCAACTCTGTTAGTTGAATGCACAGAACAGAAAGAAGTTTCATACAATGCTTCTGTGTAGTTTATATTTGAACATATTCTTTTTTCCACTATTACCCACTTAGCGCTACGAATGTCCAGTTGCATTTTCTACAGACAGAGTGTTTCAAAACTGCTCAATCAAAAGTATGGTTTAACTCTGTTAGCTGAATGCTCAGATCAGAAAGAAGTTTCACACAATGCTTCTGTGTAGTTTATATTTGAATATATTCCTTTTTCCACTACTAATCTCTTAGCGCTCCAAATGTCCAGTTGCATTTTCTACAGAAAGAGTGTTCAGATCTGCTCAATCAAAAGTATGTTTTAACTCTGTTAGCTGAATGCACAGATCAGAAAGAAGTTTCACAGAATTATTCTGTGTAGTTTATATTTGGACACATTCCTTTTTCCACTATTACCCTCTTAGCGCTCCGAATCTCCACTTGAATTTTCTACAGTAACAGTGTTTCAGAACGGCTCAATCAAAACTAAGGTTCAACTCTTTTAGTTGAACAAAGAGAACAGAAAGATGTTTCACACAATTCTTCTGTGTAGTTTTTATTTGTAGACATTCTTTTTCCCAATATAGGCCTCTTAGCGCTCAGAATGTCCAATTGCAGTTTCTACAGAAAGAGTGTTTCAGAACGACTCAATCAAAAGTAAGGTTCAACTCTGTTAGTTGAATGCACAGAACAGAAAGAAGTTTCATACAATGCTTCTGTTTAGTTTATATTTGAACATATATTTTGTCCACTATTACCCACTTAGCGCTACGAATGTCCAGTTGCATTTTCTACAGACAGAGTGTTTCAAAACTGCTCAATCAAAAGTATGGTTTAACTCTGTTAGCTGAATGCTCAGATCAGAAAGAAGTTTCACAGAATGCTTCTGTGTAGTTTATATTTGAATATATTCCTTTTTCCACTACTACTCTCTTAGCGCTCCAAATGTCCAGTTGCATTTTCTACAGAAAGAGTGTTCAGATCTGCTCAATCAAAAGTATGGTTTAACTCTGTTAGCTGAATGCACAGATCAGAAAGAAGTTTCACAGAATGATTCTGTGTAGTTTATATTTGGAGACATTCCTTTTTCCACTATTACCCTCTTAGCGCTCCGAATCTCCACTTGCATTTTCTACAGAAAGAGTGTTTCAGAACGGCTCAATCAAAACTAAGGTTCAACTCTTTTAGTTGAACAAACAGAACAGAAAGATGTTTCACACAATTCTTCTGTGTAGTTTTTATTTGTAGACATTCTTTTTCCCAATATAGGCCTCTTAGCGCTCAGAATGTCCAATTGCAGTTTCTACAGAAAGAGTGTTTCAGAACGGCTCAATCAAAAGTAAGGTTCAACTCTGTTAGTTGAATGCACAGAACAGAAAGAAGTTTCATACAATGATTCTGTGTAGTTTATATTTGAACATATTCTTCTGTCCACTATTACCCACTTAGGGCTACGAATGTCCAGTTGCATTTTCTACAGACAGAGTGTTTCAAAACTGCTCAATCAAAAGTATGGTTTAACTCTGTTAGCTGAATGCTCAGATCAGAAAGAAGTTTCACAGAATGCTTCTGTGTAGTTTATATTTGAATATATTCCTTTTTCCACTACTACGCTCTTAGCGCTCCAAATGTCCAGTTGCATTTTCTACAGAAAGAGTGTTCAGATCTGCTCAATCAAAAGTATGGTTTAACTCTGTTAGCTGAATGCACAGATCAGAAAGAAGTTTCACCGAATGATTCTGTGTAGTTTATATTTGAAGACATTCCGTTTTCCACTATTACCCTCTTAGCGCTCCGAATCTCCACTTGCATTTTCTACAAAAAGAGTGTTTCATAACTGCTCAATCAAAAATATATTTTATCTCTGTTAACTGAATTTACAGATCAGAAATAAGTTTCACAGAATGCATCTGTATAGTTTTTATTTGAAGATATTCTTTTTCCCAATGTAGGCCTCTTAGCGCTTAGCATGTCCAATTGCAGTTTCTACAGAAAGAGTGTTTCAGAACGGCTCAATCAAAAGTGAGGTTCAACTCTCTTAGTTGAATGCACAGAACAGAAAGAATTTTCACAGAATGCTACTGTGTAGTTTATATTTGAATATATTCCTTTTTCCACTATTACCCTCTTAGCGCTCCGAATGTCCACTTGCATTTTCTACAGAAAGAGTGTTCAGAACTGCGCAATCAAAAGTATGGTTTAACTCTGTTAGCTTAATGAACATATCAGAAATAAGTTTCACACAATGCTTCTGTGTAGTTTTTATTTGAAGATATTATTTTTCCCAATAGAGGCCTCTTAGCACTCAGAATGTCCAATTGCAGTTTCTACAGAAAGAGTGTTTCAGAAAGGCTCAATCAAAAGTAAGGTTCAACTCTGTTAGTTGAATGCACAGAACAGAAAGAAGTTTCATACAATGCTTCTGTGTAGTTTATATTTGAACATATTCTTTTTTCCACTATTACCCTCTTAGCGCTACGAATGTCCAGTTGCATTTTCTACAGACAGAGTGTTTCAAAACTGCTCAATCAAAAGTATGGTTTATCTCTGTTAGCTGAATGCTCAGATCAGAAAGAAGTTTCACAGAATGCTTCTGTGTAGTTTATATTTGAATATATTCCTTTTTCCACTACTACGCTCTTAGCGCTCCAAATGTCCAGTTGCATTTTCTACAGAAAGAGTGTTCAGATCTGCTCAATCAAAAGTATGGTTTAACTCTGTTAGCTGAATGCACAGATCAGAAAGAAGTTTCACAGAATGATTCTGTGTAGTTTATATTTGGAGACATTACTTTTTCCACTATTACGCTCTTAGCGCTCCGAAACTCCACTTGCATTTTCTACAGAAAGAGTGTTTCAGAACGGCTCAATCAAAACTAAGGTTCAACTCTTTTAGTTGAACAAACAGAACAGAAAGAAGTTTCACACAATTCTTCTGAGTAGTTTTTATTTGTAGACATTCTTTTTCCCAATATAGGCCTCCTAGCGCTCAGAATGTCCAATTGCAGTTTCTACAGAAAGAGTGTTTCAGAACGGCTCAATCAAAAGTAAGGTTAAACTCTGTTAGTTGAATGCACAGAACAGAAAGAAGTTTCATACAATGCTTCTGTGTAGTTTATATTTGAACATATTCTTTTGTCCACTATTACCCACTTAGCGCTACGAATGTCCAGTTGCATTTTCTACAGACAGAGTGTTTCAAAACTGCTCAATCAAAAGTATGGTTTAACTCTGTTAGCTGAATGCTCAGATCAGAAAGAAGTTTCACAGAATGCTTCTGTGTAGTTTATATATGAATATATTCCTTTTTCCACTACTACGCTCTTAGCGCTCCAAATGTCCAGTTGCATTTTCTACAGAAAGAGTGTTCAGATCTGCTCAATCAAAAGTATGGTTTAACTCTGTTAGCTGAATGCACAGATCAGAAATAAGTTTCACCGAATGATTCTGTGTAGTTTATATTTGAAGACATTCCTTTTTCCACTATTACCCTCTTAGCGCTCTGAATCTCCACTTGCATTTTCTACAAAAAGTGTGTTTCATAACTGCTCAATCAAAAATATGTTTTATCTCTGTTAACTGAAATTACAGATCAGAAATAAGTTTCACAGAATGCATCTGTGTAGTTTTTATTTGAAGATATTCTTTTTCCCAATGTAGGCCTCTTAGCGCTTAGCATGTCCAATTGCAGTTTCTACAGAAAGAGTGTTTCAGAACGGCTCAATCAAAAGTAAGGTTCAACTCTGTTAGTTGAATGCACAGAACAGAAAGAAGCTTCATACAATGCTTCTGTGTAGTTTATATTTGAACATATTCTTTTTTCCACTATTACCTACTTAGCGCTACGAATGTCCAGTTGCATTTTCTACAGACAGAGTGTTTCAAAACTGATCAATCAAAAGTATGGTTTAACTCTGTTAGCTGAATGCTCAGATCAGAAAGAATTTTCACAGAATGCTTCTGTGTAGTTTATATTTGAATATATTCCTTTTTCCACTGCTACGCTCTTAGCGCTCCGAATGTCCAGTTGCATTTTCTACAGAAAGAGTGTTCAGATCTGCTCAATCAAAAGTATGGTTTAACTCTGTTAGCTGAATGCACAGATCAGAAAGAAGTTTCACCGAATGATTCTGTGTAGTTTATATTTGAAGACATTCCTTTTTCCACTATTACCCTCTTAGCGCTCCGAATCTCCACTTGCATTTTCTACAAAAAGAGTGTTTCATAACTGCTCAATCAAAAATATGTTTTATCTCGGTTAACTGAATTTACAGATCAGAAATAAGTTTCACAGAATGCATCTGTGTAGTTTTCATTTGAAGATATTCTTTTTCCCAATGTAGGCCTCTTAGCGCTTAGCATGTCCAATTGCAGTTTCTACAGAAAGAGTGTTTCAGAACGGCTCAATCAAAAGTGAGGTTCAACTCTCTTAGTTGAATGCACAGAACAGAAAGAATTTTCACAGAATGCTACTGTGTAGTTTATATTTGAATATATTCCTTTTTCCACTATTACCCTCTTAGCGCTCCGAATGTCCACTTGCATTTTCTACAGAAAGAGTGTTCAGAACTGCGCAATCAAAAGTATGGTTTAACTCTGTTAGCTTAATGAACATATCAGAAATAAGTTTCACACAATGCTTCTGTGTAGTTTTTATTTGAAGATATTATTTTTCCCAATAGAGGCCTCTTAGCACTCAGAATGTCCAATTGCAGTTTCTACAGAAAGAGTGTTTCAGAAAGGCTCAATCAAAAGTAAGGTTCAACTCTGTTAGTTGAATGCACAGAACAGAAAGAAGTTTCATACAATGCTTCTGTGTAGTTTATATTTGAACATATTCTTTTTTCCACTATTACCCTCTTAGCGCTACGAATGTCCAGTTGCATTTTCTACAGACAGAGTGTTTCAAAACTGCTCAATCAAAAGTATGGTTTAACTCTGTTAGCTGAATGCTCAGATCAGAAAGAAGTTTCACAGAATGATTCTGTGTAGTTTTTATTTGAATATATTCCTTTTTCCACTACTACTCTCTTAGCGCTCCAAATGTCCAGTTGCATTTTCTACAGAAAGAGTGATCAGATCTGCTCAATCAAAAGTATGGTTTAACTCTGTTAGCTGAATGCACAGATCATTAAGAAGTTTCACAGAATGATTCTTTGTAGTTTATATTTGGAGACATTACTTTTTCCACTATTACCCTCTTAGCGCTCCGAATCTCCACTTGCATTTTCTACAGAAACAGTGTTTCAGAACGGCTCAATCAAAACTAAGGTTCAACTCTTTTAGTTGAACAAACAGAACAGAAAGAAGTTTCACACAATTCTTCTGTGTAGTTTTTATTTGTAGACATTCTTTTTCCCAATATAGGCCTCCTAGCGCTCAGAATGTCCAATTGCAGTTTCTACAGAAAGAGTGTTTCAGAACGGCTCAATCAAAAGTAAGGTTCAACTCTGTTAGTTGAATGCACAGAACAGAAAGAAGTTTCATACAATGCTTCTGTGTAGTTTATATTTGAACATATTCTTTTTTCCACTATTACCTACTTAGCGCTACGAATGTCCAGTTGCATTTTCTACAGACAGAGTGTTTCAAAACTGCTCAATCAAAAGTATGGTTTAACTCTGTTAGCTGAATGCTCAGATCAGAAAGAAGTTTCACAGAATGCTTCTGTGTAGTTTATATTTGAATATATTCCTTTTTCCACTACTACGCTCTTAGCGCTCCAAATGTCCAGTTGCATTTTCTACAGAAAGAGTGTTCAGATCTGCTCAATCAAAAGTATGGTTTAACTCTGTTAGCTGAATGCACAGATCAGAAAGAAGTTTCACAGAATGATTCTGTGTAGTTTATATTTGAAGACATTCCGTTTTCCACTATTACCCTCTTAGCGCTCCGAATCTCCACTTGCATTTTCTACAAAAAGAGTGTTTCATAACTGCTCAATCAAAAATATATTTTATCTCTGTTAACTGAATTTACAGATCAGAAATAAGTTTCACAGAATGCATCTGTATAGTTTTTATTTGAAGATATTCTTTTTCCCAATGTAGGCCTCTTAGCGCTTAGCATGTCCAATTGCAGTTTCTACAGAAAGAGTGTTTCAGAACGGCTCAATCAAAAGTGAGGTTCAACTCTCTTAGTTGAATGCACAGAACAGAAAGAATTTTCACAGAATGCTACTGTGTAGTTTATATTTGAATATATTCCTTTTTCCACTATTACCCTCTTAGCGCTCCGAATGTCCACTTGCATTTTCTACAGAAAGAGTGTTCAGAACTGCGCAATCAAAAGTATGGTTTAACTCTGTTAGCTTAATGAACATATCAGAAATAAGTTTCACACAATGCTTCTGTGTAGTTTTTATTTGAAGATATTATTTTTCCCAATAGAGGCCTCTTAGCGCTCAGAATGTCCAATTGCAGTTTCTACAGAAAGAGTCTTTCAGAAAGGCTCAATCAAAAGTAAGGTTCAACTCTGTTAGTTGAATGCACAGAACAGAAAGAAGTTTCATACAATGCTTCTGTGTAGTTTATATTTGAACATATTCTTTTTTCCACTATTACCCACTTAGCGCTACGAATGTCCAGTTGCATTTTCTACAGACAGAGTGTTTCAAAACTGCTCAATCAAAAGTATGGTTTAACTCTGTTAGCTGAATGCTCAGATCAGAAAGAAGTTTCACAGAATGCTTCTGTGTAGTTTATATTTGAATATATTCCTTTTTCCACTACTACTCTCTTAGCGCTCCAAATGTCCAGTTGCATTTTCTACAGAAAGAGTGATCAGATCTGCTCAATCAAAAGTATGGTTTAACTCTGTTAGCTGAATGCACAGATCAGAAAGAAGTTTCACAGAATGATTCTTTGTAGTTTATATTTGGAGACATTACTTTTTCCACTATTACCCTCTTAGCGCTCCGAATCTCCACTTGCATTTTCTACAGAAACAGTGTTTCAGAACGGCTCAATCAAAACTAAGGTTCAAATCTTTTAGTTGAACAAACAGAACAGAAAGAAGTTTCACACAATTCTTCTGTGTAGTTTTTATTTGTAGACATTCTTTTTCCCAATATAGGCCTCCTAGCGCTCAGAATGTCCAATTGCAGTTTCTACAGAAAGAGTGTTTCAGAACGGCTCAATCAAAAGTAAGGTTAAACTCTGTTAGTTGAATGCACAGAACAGAAAGAAGTTTCATACAATGCTTCTGTGTAGTTTATATTTGAACATATTCTTTTGTCCACTATTACCCACTTAGCGCTACGAATGTCCAGTTGCATTTTCTACAGACAGAGTGTTTCAAAACTGCTCAATCAAAAGTATGGTTTAACTCTGTTAGCTGAATGCTCAGATCAGAAAGAAGTTTCACAGAATGCTTCTGTGTAGTTTATATTTGAATATATTCCTTTTTCCACTACTACGCTCTTAGCGCTCCAAATGTCCAGTTGCATTTTCTACAGAAAGAGTGTTCAGATCTGCTCAATCAAAAGTATGGTTTAACTCTGTTAGCTGAATGCACAGATCAGAAATAAGTTTCACCGAATGATTCTGTGTAGTTTATATTTGAAGACATTCCTTTTTCCACTATTACCCTCTTAGCGCTCTGAATCTCCACTTGCATTTTCTACAAAAAGTGTGTTTCATAACTGCTCAATCAAAAATATGTTTTATCTCTGTTAACTGAAATTACAGATCAGAAATAAGTTTCACAGAATGCATCTGTGTAGTTTTTATTTGAAGATATTCTTTTTCCCAATGTAGGCCTCTTAGCGCTTAGCATGTCCAATTGCAGTTTCTACAGAAAGAGTGTTTCAGAACGGCTCAATCAAAAGTAAGGTTCAACTCTGTTAGTTGAATGCACAGAAGAGAAAGAAGTTTCATACAATGCTTCTGTGTAGTTTATATTTGAACATATTCTTTTTTCCACTATTACCTACTTAGCGCTACGAATGTCCAGTTGCATTTTCTACAGACAGAGTGTTTCAAAACTGCTCAATCAAAAGTATGGTTTAACTCTGTTAGCTGAATGCTCAGATCAGAAGGAAGTTTCACAGAATGCTTCTGTGTAGTTTATATTTGAATATATTCCTTTTTCCACTACTACGCTCTTAGCGCTCCGAATGTCCAGTTGCATTTTCTACAGAAAGAGTGTTCAGATCTGCTCAATCAAAAGTATGGTTTAACTCTGTTAGCTGAATGCACAGATCAGAAAGAAGTTTCACCGAATGATTCTGTGTAGTTTATATTTGAAGACATTCCTTTTTCCACTATTACCCTCTTAGCGCTCCGAATCTCCACTTGCATTTTCTACAAAAAGAGTGTTTCATAACTGCTCAATCAAAAATATGTTTTATCTCGGTTAACTGAATTTACAGGTCAGAAATAAGTTTCACAGAATGCATCTGTGTAGTTTTTATTTGAAGATATTCTTTTTCCCAATGTAGTCCTCTTAGTGCTTAGCATGTCCAACTGCAGTTTCTACAGAAAGAGTGTTTCAGAACGGCTCAATCAAAAGTAAGGTTCAACTCTGTTAGTTGAATGCACAGAACAGAAAGAATTTTCACAGAATGCTACTGTGTAGTTTATATTTGAATATATTCCTTTTTCCACTATTACCCTCTTAGCGCTCCGAATGTCCACTTGCATTTTCTACAGAAAGAGTGTTCGGAACTGCGCAATCAAAAGTATGGTTTAACTCTGTTAGCTTAATGAACATATCAGAAATAAGTTTCACACAATGCTTCTGTGTAGTTTTTATTTGAAGATATTATTTTTCCCAATAGAGGCCTCTTAGCGCTCAGAATGTCCAATTGCAGTTTCTACAGAAAGAGTGTTTCAGAAAGGCTCAATCAAAGTTAAGGTTCAACTCTCTTAGTTGAATGCACAGAACAGAAAAAAGTTTCATACAATGCTTCTGTGTAGTTTATATTTGAACATATTCTTTTTTCCACTATTACCCACTTAGCGCTACGAATGTCCAGTTGCATTTTCTACAGACAGAGTGTTTCAAAACTGCTCAATCAAAAGTATGCTTTAACTCTGTTAGCTGAATGCTCAGATCAGAAAGAAGTTTCACAGAATGCTTCTGTGTAGTTTATATTTGAATATATTCCTTTTTCCACTACTACTCTCTTAGCGCTCCAAATGTCCAGTTGCATTTTCTACAGAAAGAGTGTTCAGATCTGCTCAATCAAAAGTATGGTTTAACTCTGTTAGCTGAATGCACAGATCAGAAAGAAGTTTCACAGAATGATTCTGTGTAGTTTATATTTGGAGACATTCCTTTTTCCACTATTACCCTCTTAGCGCTCCGAATCTCCACTTGCATTTTCTACAGAAAGAGTGTTTCAGAACGGCTCAATCAAAACTAAGGTTCAACTCTTTTAGTTGAACAAACAGAACAGAAAGAAGTTTCACACAATTCTTCTGTGTAGTTTTTATTTGTAGACATTCTTTTTCCCAATATAGGCCTCTTAGCGCTCAGAATGTCCAATTGCAGTTTCTACAGAAAGAGTGTTTCAGAACGGCTCAATCAAATGTAAGGTTCAACTCTGTTAGTTGAATGCACAGAACAGAAAGTAGTTTCGTACAATGCTTCTGTGTAGTTTATATTTGAACATATTCTTTTGTCCACTATTACCCACTTAGCGCTACGAATGTCCAGTTGCATTTTCTACAGACAGAGTGTTTCAAAACTGCTCAATCAAAAGTATGGTTTAACTCTGTTAGCTGAATGCTCAGATCAGAAAGATGTTTCACAGAATGCTTCTGTGTAGTTTATATTTGAATATATTCCTTTTTCCACTACTACGCTCTTAGCGCTCCAAATGTCCAGTTGCATTTTCTACAGAAAGAGTGTTCAGATCTGCTCAATCAAAAGTATGGTTTAACTCTGTTAACTGAATGCACAGATCAGAAAGAAGTTTCACCGAATGAATCTGTGTAGTTTATATTTGAAGACATTCCTTTTTCCACTATTACCCTCTTAGCGCTCCGAATCTCCACTTGCATTTTCTACAAAAAGAGTGTTTCATAACTGCTCAATCAAAAATATGTTTTATCTCGGTTAACTGAATTTACAGATCAGAAATATGTTTCACAGAATGAATCTGTGTAGTTTTTATTTGAAGATATTCTTTTTCCCAATGTAGGCCTCTTAGCGCTTAGCATGTCCAATTGCAGTTTCTACAGAAAGAGTGTTTCAGAACGGCTCAATCAAAAGTAAGGTTCAACTCTGTTAGTTGAATGCACAGAACAGAAAGAATTTTCACAGAATGCTACTGTGTAGTTTATATTGAATATATTCCGTTTTCCACTATTACCCTCTTAGCGCTCCGAATGTCCACTTGCATTTTCTACAGAAAGAGTGTTCAGAACTGCGCAATCAAAAGTATGGTTTAACTCTGTTAGCTTAATGAACATATCAGAAATAAGTTTCACACAATGCTTCTGTGTAGTTTTTATTTGAAGATATTATTTTTCCCAATAGAGGCCTCTTAGCGCTCAGAATGTCCAATTGCAGTTTCTACAGAAAGAGTGTTTCAGAAAGGCTCAATCAAAAGTAAGGTTCAACTCTGTTAGTTGTATGCACAGAACAGAAACAAGTTTCATTCAATGCTTCTGTGTAGTTTATATTTGAACATATACTTTTTTCCACTATTACCCACTTAGCGCTACGAATGTCCAGTTGCATTTTCTACAGACAGAGTGTTTCAAAACTGCTCAATCAAAAGTATGGTTTAACTCTGTTAGCTGAATGCTCAGATCAGAAAGAAGTTTCACAGAATGCTTCTGCGTAGTTTATATTTGAATATATTCCTTTTTCCACTACTACGCTCTTAGCGCTCCAAATGTCCAGTTGCATTTTCTACAGAAAGAGTGTTCAGATCTGCTCAATCAAAAGTATGGTTTAACTCTGTTAGCCGAATGCACTGATCAGAAAGAAGTTTCACCGAATGATTCTGTGTAGTTTATATTTGAAGACATTCCTTTTTCCACTATTACCCCCTTAGCGCTCCGAATCTCCACTTGCATTTTCTACAAAAAGAGTGTTTCATAACTGCTCAATCAAAAATATGTTTTATCTCTGTTAACTGAATTTACAGATCAGAAATAAGTTTCACAGAATGCATCTGTGTAGTTTTTATTTGAAGATATTCTTTTTCCCAATGTAGGCCTCTTAGCGCTTAGCATGTCCAATTGCAGTTTCTACAGAAAGATTGTTTCAGAACGGCTCAATCAAAAGTAAGGTTCAACTCTGTTAGTTGAATGCACAGAACAGAAAGAATTTTCACAGAATGCTACTGTGTAGTTTATATTTGAATATATTCCTTTTTCCACTATTACCCTCTTAGCGCTCAGAATGTCCAATTGCATTTTCTACAGAAAGAGTGATCAGATCTGCTCAATCAAAAGTATGGTTTAACTCTGTTAGCTGAATGCACAGATCAGAAAGAAGTTTCACAGAATGATTCTTTGTAGTTTATATTTGGAGACATTACTTTTTCCACTATTACCCTCTTAGCGCTCCGAATCTCCACTTGCATTTTCTACAGAAACAGTGTTTCAGAACGGCTCAATCAAAACTAAGGTTCAAATCTTTTAGTTGAACAAACAGAACAGAAAGAAGTTTCACACAATTCTTCTGTGTAGTTTTTATTTGTAGACATTCTTTTTCCCAATATAGGCCTCCTAGCGCTCAGAATGTCCAATTGCAGTTTCTACAGAAAGAGTGTTTCAGAACGGCTCAATCAAAAGTAAGGTTAAACTCTGTTAGTTGAATGCACAGAACAGAAAGAAGTTTCATACAATGCTTCTGTGTAGTTTATATTTGAACATATTCTTTTGTCCACTATTACCCACTTAGCGCTACGAATGTCCAGTTGCATTTTCTACAGACAGAGTGTTTCAAAACTGCTCAATCAAAAGTATGGTTTAACTCTGTTAGCTGAATGCTCAGATCAGAAAGAAGTTTCACAGAATGCTTCTGTGTAGTTTATATTTGAATATATTCCTTTTTCCACTACTACGCTCTTAGCGCTCCAAATGTCCAGTTGCATTTTCTACAGAAAGAGTGTTCAGATCTGCTCAATCAAAAGTATGGTTTAACTCTGTTAGCTGAATGCACAGATCAGAAATAAGTTTCACCGAATGATTCTGTGTAGTTTATATTTGAAGACATTCCTTTTTCCACTATTACCCTCTTAGCGCTCTGAATCTCCACTTGCATTTTCTACAAAAAGTGTGTTTCATAACTGCTCAATCAAAAATATGTTTTATCTCTGTTAACTGAAATTACAGATCAGAAATAAGTTTCACAGAATGCATCTGTGTAGTTTTTATTTGAAGATATTCTTTTTCCCAATGTAGGCCTCTTAGCGCTTAGCATGTCCAATTGCAGTTTCTACAGAAAGAGTGTTTCAGAACGGCTCAATCAAAAGTAAGGTTCAACTCTGTTAGTTGAATGCACAGAAGAGAAAGAAGTTTCATACAATGCTTCTGTGTAGTTTATATTTGAACATATTCTTTTTTCCACTATTACCTACTTAGCGCTACGAATGTCCAGTTGCATTTTCTACAGACAGAGTGTTTCAAAACTGCTCAATCAAAAGTATGGTTTAACTCTGTTAGCTGAATGCTCAGATCAGAAGGAAGTTTCACAGAATGCTTCTGTGTAGTTTATATTTGAATATATTCCTTTTTCCACTACTACGCTCTTAGCGCTCCGAATGTCCAGCTGCATTTTCTACAGAAAGAGTGTTCAGATCTGCTCAATCAAAAGTATGGTTTAACTCTGTTAGCTGAATGCACAGATCAGAAAGAAGTTTCACCGAATGATTCTGTGTAGTTTATATTTGAAGACATTCCTTTTTCCACTATTACCCTCTTAGCGCTCCGAATCTCCACTTGCATTTTCTACAAAAAGAGTGTTTCATAACTGCTCAATCAAAAATATGTTTTATCTCGGTTAACTGAATTTACAGGTCAGAAATAAGTTTCACAGAATGCATCTGTGTAGTTTTTATTTGAAGATATTCTTTTTCCCAATGTAGTCCTCTTAGTGCTTAGCATGTCCAACTGCAGTTTCTACAGAAAGAGTGTTTCAGAACGGCTCAATCAAAAGTAAGGTTCAACTCTGTTAGTTGAATGCACAGAACAGAAAGAATTTTCACAGAATGCTACTGTGTAGTTTATATTTGAATATATTCCTTTTTCCACTATTACCCTCTTAGCGCTCCGAATGTCCACTTGCATTTTCTACAGAAAGAGTGTTCGGAACTGCGCAATCAAAAGTATGGTTTAACTCTGTTAGCTTAATGAACATATCAGAAATAAGTTTCACACAATGCTTCTGTGTAGTTTTTATTTGAAGATATTATTTTTCCCAATAGAGGCCTCTTAGCGCTCAGAATGTCCAATTGCAGTTTCTACAGAAAGAGTGTTTCAGAAAGGCTCAATCAAAGTTAAGGTTCAACTCTCTTAGTTGAATGCACAGAACAGAAAAAAGTTTCATACAATGCTTCTGTGTAGTTTATATTTGAACATATTCTTTTTTCCACTATTACCCACTTAGCGCTACGAATGTCCAGTTGCATTTTCTACAGACAGAGTGTTTCAAAACTGCTCAATCAAAAGTATGCTTTAACTCTGTTAGCTGAATGCTCAGATCAGAAAGAAGTTTCACAGAATGCTTCTGTGTAGTTTATATTTGAATATATTCCTTTTTCCACTACTACTCTCTTAGCGCTCCAAATGTCCAGTTGCATTTTCTACAGAAAGAGTGTTCAGATCTGCTCAATCAAAAGTATGGTTTAACTCTGTTAGCTGAATGCACAGATCAGAAAGAAGTTTCACAGAATGATTCTGTGTAGTTTATATTTGGAGACATTCCTTTTTCCACTATTACCCTCTTAGCGCTCCGAATCTCCACTTGCATTTTCTACAGAAAGAGTGTTTCAGAACGGCTCAATCAAAACTAAGGTTCAACTCTTTTAGTTGAACAAACAGAACAGAAAGAAGTTTCACACAATTCTTCTGTGTAGTTTTTATTTGTAGACATTCTTTTTCCCAATATAGGCCTCTTAGCGCTCAGAATGTCCAATTGCAGTTTCTACAGAAAGAGTGTTTCAGAACGGCTCAATCAAATGTAAGGTTCAACTCTGTTAGTTGAATGCACAGAACAGAAAGTAGTTTCGTACAATGCTTCTGTGTAGTTTATATTTGAACATATTCTTTTGTCCACTATTACCCACTTAGCGCTACGAATGTCCAGTTGCATTTTCTACAGACAGAGTGTTTCAAAACTGCTCAATCAAAAGTATGGTTTAACTCTGTTAGCTGAATGCTCAGATCAGAAAGATGTTTCACAGAATGCTTCTGTGTAGTTTATATTTGAATATATTCCTTTTTCCACTACTACGCTCTTAGCGCTCCAAATGTCCAGTTGCATTTTCTACAGAAAGAGTGTTCAGATCTGCTCAATCAAAAGTATGGTTTAACTCTGTTAACTGAATGCACAGATCAGAAAGAAGTTTCACCGAATGAATCTGTGTAGTTTATATTTGAAGACATTCCTTTTTCCACTATTACCCTCTTAGCGCTCCGAATCTCCACTTGCATTTTCTACAAAAAGAGTGTTTCATAACTGCTCAATCAAAAATATGTTTTATCTCGGTTAACTGAATTTACAGATCAGAAATATGTTTCACAGAATGAATCTGTGTAGTTTTTATTTGAAGATATTCTTTTTCCCAATGTAGGCCTCTTAGCGCTTAGCATGTCCAATTGCAGTTTCTACAGAAAGAGTGTTTCAGAACGGCTCAATCAAAAGTAAGGTTCAACTCTGTTAGTTGAATGCACAGAACAGAAAGAATTTTCACAGAATGCTACTGTGTAGTTTATATTGAATATATTCCGTTTTCCACTATTACCCTCTTAGCGCTCCGAATGTCCACTTGCATTTTCTACAGAAAGAGTGTTCAGAACTGCGCAATCAAAAGTATGGTTTAACTCTGTTAGCTTAATGAACATATCAGAAATAAGTTTCACACAATGCTTCTGTGTAGTTTTTATTTGAAGATATTATTTTTCCCAATAGAGGCCTCTTAGCGCTCAGAATGTCCAATTGCAGTTTCTACAGAAAGAGTGTTTCAGAAAGGCTCAATCAAAAGTAAGGTTCAACTCTGTTAGTTGTATGCACAGAACAGAAACAAGTTTCATTCAATGCTTCTGTGTAGTTTATATTTGAACATATACTTTTTTCCACTATTACCCACTTAGCGCTACGAATGTCCAGTTGCATTTTCTACAGACAGAGTGTTTCAAAACTGCTCAATCAAAAGTATGGTTTAACTCTGTTAGCTGAATGCTCAGATCAGAAAGAAGTTTCACAGAATGCTTCTGCGTAGTTTATATTTGAATATATTCCTTTTTCCACTACTACGCTCTTAGCGCTCCAAATGTCCAGTTGCATTTTCTACAGAAAGAGTGTTCAGATCTGCTCAATCAAAAGTATGGTTTAACTCTGTTAGCCGAATGCACTGATCAGAAAGAAGTTTCACCGAATGATTCTGTGTAGTTTATATTTGAAGACATTCCTTTTTCCACTATTACCCCCTTAGCGCTCCGAATCTCCACTTGCATTTTCTACAAAAAGAGTGTTTCATAACTGCTCAATCAAAAATATGTTTTATCTCTGTTAACTGAATTTACAGATCAGAAATAAGTTTCACAGAATGCATCTGTGTAGTTTTTATTTGAAGATATTCTTTTTCCCAATGTAGGCCTCTTAGCGCTTAGCATGTCCAATTGCAGTTTCTACAGAAAGATTGTTTCAGAACGGCTCAATCAAAAGTAAGGTTCAACTCTGTTAGTTGAATGCACAGAACAGAAAGAATTTTCACAGAATGCTACTGTGTAGTTTATATTTGAATATATTCCTTTTTCCACTATTACCCTCTTAGCGCTCCGAATGTCCACTTGCATTTTCTACAGAAAGAGTGTTCAGAACTGCGCATTCAAAAGTATGGTTTAACTCTGTTAGCTTAATGAACATATCTGAAATAAGTTTCACACAATGCTTCTGTGTAGTTTTTATTTGAAGATATTATTTTTCCCAATAGAGGCCTCTTAGCGCTCACAATGTCCAATTGCAGATACTACAGAAAGAGTGTTTCAGAAAGGCTCAATCAAAAGTAAGGTTCAACTCTGTTAGTTGAATGCACAGAACAGAAAGAAGTTTCATACAATGCTTCTGTGTAGTTTATATTTGAACATATTCTTTTTTCCACTATTACCCACTTAGCGCTGCGAATGTCCAGTTGCATTTTCTACAGACAGAGTGTTTCAAAACTGCTCAATCAAAAGTATGGTTTAACTCTGTTAGCTGAATGCTCAGATCAGAAAGAAGTTTCACAGAATGCTTCTGTGTAGTTTATATTTGAATATATTCTTTTTCCACTACTACTCTCTTAGCGCTCCAAATGTCCAGTTGCATTTTCTACAGAAAGAGTGTTCAGATCTGCTCAATCAAAAGTATGGTTTAACTCTGTTAGCTGAATGGACAGATCAGAAAGAAGTTTCACAGAATGATTCTGTGTAGTTTATATTTGGAGACATTCCTTTTTCTACTATTACACTCTTAGCGCTCCGAATCTCCACTTGCATTTTCTACAGAAAGAGTGTTTCAGAACGGCTCCATCAAAACTAAGGTTCAACTCTTTTAGTTGAACAAACAGAACAGAAAGTTGTTTCACACAATTCTTCTGTGTAGTTTTTATTTGTAGACATTCTTTTTCCCAATATAGGCCTCTTAGCGCTCAGAATGTCCAATTGCAGTTTCTACAGAAAGAGTGTTTCAGAACGGCTCAATCAAAACTAAGGTTCAACTCTGTTAGTTGAATGCACAGAACAGAAAGAAGTTTCATACAATGCTTCTGTGTAGTTTATATTTGAACATATTCTTTTGTCCACTATTACCCACTTAGCGCTACGAATGTTCAGTTGCATTTTCTACAGACAGAGTGTTTCAAAACTGCTCAATCAAAAGTATGGTTTAACTCTGTTAGCTGAATGCACAGATCAGAAAGAAGTTTCACCGAATGATTCTGTGTAGTTTATATTTGAAGACATTCCTTTTTCCACTATTACCCTCTTAGCGCTCCGAATCTCCACTTGCATTTTCTACAAAAAGTGTGTTTCATAACTGCTCAATCAAAAATATGTTTTATCTCTGTTAACTGAATTTACAGATCAGAAATAAGTTTCACAGAATGCATCTGTGTTGTTTTTATTTGAAGATATTCTTTTTCCCAATGTAGGCCTCTTAGCGCTTAGCATGTCCAATTGCAGTTTCTACAGAAAGAGTATTTCAGAACGGCTCAATCAATAGTAAGGTTCAACTCTGTTAGTTGAATGCACAGAACAGAAAGAATTTTCACAGAATGCTACTGTGTAGTTTATATTTGAATATATTCCATTTTCCACTATCACCTTCTTAGCGCTCCGAATGTCCACTTGCATTTTCTACAGAAAGAGTGTTCAGAACTGCGCAATCAAAAGTATGGTTTAACTCTGTTAGCTTAATGAACATATCAGAAATACGTTTCACACAATGCTTCTGTGTAGTTTTTATTTGAAGATATTATTTTTCCCAATAGAGGCCTCTTAGCGCTCAGAATGTCCAATTGCAGTTTCTACAGAAAGAGAGTTTCAGAAAGGCTCAATCAAAAGTAAGGATCAACTCTGTTAGTTGAATGCACAGAACAGAAAGAAGTTTCATACAATGCTTCTGTGTAGTTTATATTTGAACATATTATTTTTTCCACTATCACCTTCTTAGCGCTCCGAATGTCCACTTGCATTTTCTACAGAAAGAGTGTTCAGAACTGCGCAATCAAAAGTATGGTTTAACTCTGTTAGCTTAATGAACATATCAGAAATACGTTTCACACAATGCTTCTGTGTAGTTTTTATTTGAAGATATTATTTTTCCCAATAGAGGCCTCTTAGCGCTCAGAATGTCCAATTGCAGTTTCTACAGAAAGAGAGTTTCAGAAAGGCTCAATCAAAAGTAAGGATCAACTCTGTTAGTTGAATGCACAGAACAGAAAGAAGTTTCATACAATGCTTCTGTGTAGTTTATATTTGAACATATTATTTTTTCCACTATTACCCACTTAGCGCTACGAATGCCCAGTTGCATTTTCTACAGACAGAGTGTTTCAAAACTGCTCAATCAAAAGTATTGTTTAACTCTGTTAGCTGAATGCTCACATCAGAAAGAAGTTTCACAGAATGCTTCTGTGTAGTTTATATTTGAATATATTCCTTTTTCCACTACTACTCTCTTAGCGCTTCAAATGTCCAGTTGCATTTTCTACAGAAAGAGTGTTCAGATCTGCTCAATCAAAAGTATGGTTTAACTCTCTTAGCTGAATGCACAGATCAGAAAGAAGTTTCACAGAATTATTCTGTGTAGTTTATATTTGGAGACATTCCTTTTTCCACTATTACCCTCTTAGCGCTCCGAATCTCCACTTGCATTTTCTACAGAAAGAGTGTTTCAGAACGGCTCAATCAAAACTAAGGTTCAACTCTTTTAGTTGAACAAACAGAACAGAAAGATGTTTCACACAATTCTTCTGTGTAGTTTTTATTTGTAGACATTCATTTTCCCAATATAGGCCTCCTAGCGCTCAGAATGTCCAATTGCAGTTTCTACAGAAAGAGTGTTTCAGAACGGCTCAATCAAAATTAAGGTTCAACTCTGTTAGTTGAATGCACAGAACAGAAAGAAGTTTCATACAATGCTTCTGTAGTTTATATTTGAACATATTCTTTTTTCCACTGTTACCCACTTAGCGCTACGAATGTCCAGTTGCATTTTCTACAGACAGAGTGTTTCAAAACTGCTCAATCAAAAGTATGGTTTAACTCTGTTAGCTGAATGCTCAGATCAGAAAGAAGTTTCACAGAATGCTTCTGTGTAGTTTATATTTGAATATATTCCTTTTTCCACTACTACTCTCTTAGCGCTCCAAATGTCCAGTTGCATTTTCTACAGAAAGAGTGTTCAGATCTGCTCAATCAAAAGTATGGTTTAACTCTGTTAGCTGAATGCACAGATCAGAAAGAAGTTTCACAGAATGATTCTGTGTAGTTTATATTTGGAGACATCCCTTTTTCCACTATTAACCTCTTAGCGCTCCGAATCTCCACTTGCATTTTCTACAGAAAGAGTGTTTCAGAACGGCTCAATCAAAACTAAGGTTCAACTCTTTTAGTTGAACAAACAGAACAGAAAGAAGTTTCACACAATTCTTCTGTGTAGTTTTTATTTGTAGACATTCTTTTTCCCAATATAGGCCTCTTAGCGCTCAGAATGTCCAATTGCAGTTTCTACAGAAAGAGTGTTTCAGAACGGCTTAATCAAAAGTAAGGTTCAACTCTGTTAGTTGAATGCACAGAACAGAAAGAAGTTTCATACAATGCTTCTGTGTAGTTTATATTTGAACATGTTCTTTTTTCCACTATTACCCACTTAGCGCTACGAATGTCCAGTTGCATTTTCTACAGACAGAGTGTTTCAAAACTGCTCAATCAAAAGTATGGTTTAACTCTGTTAGCTGAATGCTCAGATCATAAAGAAGTTACACAGAATGCTTCTGTGTAGTTTATATTTGAATATGTTACTTTTTCCACTACTACGCTCTTAGCGCTCCAAATGTCCAGTTGCATTTTCTACAGAAAGAGTGTTCAGATCTGCTCTATCAAAAGTATGGTTTAACTCTGTTAGCTGAATGCACAGATCAGAAAGAAGTTTCACCGAATGATTCTGTGTAGTTTATATTTGAAGACATTCCTTTTTCCACTATTACCCTCTTAGCGCTCTGAATCTCCACTTGCATTTTCTACAAAAAGAGTGTTTCATAACTGCTCAATCAAAAATATGTTTTATCTCTGTTAACTGAATTTACAGATCAGAAATAAGTTTCACAGAATGCATCTGTGTAGTTTTTATTTGAAGATATTCTTTTTCCCAATGTAGGCCTCTTAGCGCTTAGCATGTCCAATTGCATTTTCTACAGAAAGAGTGTTTCAGAACGGCTCAATCAAAAGTAAGGTTCAACTCTGTTAGTTGAATGCACAGAACAGAAAGAATTTTCACAGAATGCTACTGTGTATTTTATATTTGAATATATTCCTTTTTCCACTATTACACTCTTACCACTCCGAATGTCCACTTACATTTTCTACAGAAAGAGTGTTCAGAACTGCGCAATCAAAAGTATGGTTTAACTCTGTTAGCTTAATGAACATATCAGAAATAAGTTTCACACAATGCTTCTGTGTAGTTTTTATTTGAAGATATTATTTTTCCCAATAGAGGCCTCTTAGCGCTCAGAATGTCCAATTGCAGTTTCTACAGAAAGAGTGTTTCAGAAAGGCACAATCAAAAGTAAGGTTCAACTCTGTTAGTTGAATGCACAGAACAGAAAGAAGTTTCATACAATGCTTCTGTGTAGTTTATATTTGAACATATTCTTTTTTCCACTATTACCCACTTAGCGCTACGAATGTCCAGTTGCATTTTCTACAGACAGAGTGTTTCAAAACTGCTCAATCAAAAGTATGGTTTAACTCTGTTAGCTGAATGCTCAGATCAGAAAGAAGTTTCACAGAATGCTTCTGTGTAGTTTATATTTGAATATATTCTTTTTCCACTACTACTCTCTTAGCGCTCCAAATATCCAGTTGCATTTTCTACAGAAAGAGTGTTCAGATCTGCTCAATCAAAAGTATGGTTTAACTCTGTTAGCTGAATGCACAGATCAGAAAGAAGTTTCACAGAATGATTCTGTGTAGTTTATATTTGGAGACATTCCTTTTTCTACTATTACACTCTTAGCGCTCCGAATTTCCACTTGCATTTTCTACAGAAAGAGTGTTTCAGAACGGCTCAATCAAAACTAAGGTTCAACTCTTTTATTTGAACAAACAGAACAGAAAGATGTTTCACACAATTCTTCTGTGTAGTTTTTATTTGTAGACATTCTTTTTCCCAATATAGGCCTCTTAGCGCTCAGAATGTCCAATTGCAGTTTCTACAGAAAGAGTGTTTCAGAACGGCTCAATCAAAAGTAAGGTTCAACTCTGTTAGTTGAATGCACAGAACAGAAAGAAGTTTCATACAATGCTTCTGTGTAGTTTATATTTGAACATATTCTTTTGTCCACTATTACCCACTTAGCGCTACGAAAGTCCAGTTGCATTTTCTACAGACAGAGTGTTTCAAAACTGCTCAATCAAAAGTATGGTTTAACTCTGTTAGCTGAATGCACAGTTCAGAAAGTAGTTTCACCGAATGATTCTGTGTAGTTTATATTTGAAGACATTCCATTTTCCACTATTACCCCCTTAGCGCTCCGAATCTCCACTTGCATTTTCTACAAAAAGTGTGTTTCGTAACTGCTCAATCAAAAATATGTTTTATCTCTGTTAACTGAATTTACAGATCAGAAATTAGTTTCACAGAATGCATCTGTGTTGTTTTTATTTGAAGATATTTTTTTCCCAATGTAGGCCTCTTAGCGCTTAGCATGTCCAATTGCAGTTTCTACAGAAAGAGTATTTCAGAACGGCTCAATCAAAAGTAAGGTTCAACTCTGTTAGTTGAATGCACAGAGCAGAAAGAATTTTCACAGAATGCTACTGTGTAGTTTATATTTGAATATATTCCTTTTTCCACTATCACCTTCTTAGCGCTCCGAATGTCCACTTGCATTTTCTACAGAAAGAGGGTTCAGAACTGCGCAATCAAAAGTATGGTTTAACTCTGTTAGCTTAATGAACATATCAGAAATACGTTTCACACAATGCTTCTGTGTAGTTTTTATTTGAAGATATTATTTTTCCCAATAGAGGCCTCTTAGCGCTCAGAATGTCCAATTGCAGTTTCTACAGAAAGAGAGTTTCAGAAAGGCTCAATCAAAAGTAAGGATCAACTCTGTTAGTTGAATGCACAGGACAGAAAGAAGTTTCATACAATGCTTCTGTGTAGTTTATATTTGAACATATTATTTTTTCCACTATTACCCACTTAGCGCTACGAATGCCCAGTTGCATTTTCTACAGACAGAGTGTTTCAAAACTGCTCAATCAAAAGTATTGTTTAACTCTGTTAGCTGAATGCTCACATCAGAAAGAAGTTTCACAGAATGCTTCTGTGTAGTTTATATTTGAATATATTCCTTTTTCCACTACTACTCTCTTAGCGCTTCAAATGTCCAGTTGCATTTTCTACAGAAAGAGTGTTCAGATCTGCTCAATCAAAAGTATGGTTTAACTCTGTTAGCTGAATGCACAGATCAGAAAGAAGTTTCACAGAATGATTCTGTGTAGTTTATATTTGGAGACATTCCTTTTTCCACTATTACCCTCTTAGCGCTCCGAATCTCCACTTGCATTTTCTACAGAAAGAGTGTTTCAGAACGGCTCAATCAAAACTAAGGTTCAACTCTTTTAGTTGAACAAACAGAACAGAAAGAAGTTTCACACAATTCTTCTGTGTAGTTTTTATTTGTAGACATTCTTTTTCCCAAAATAGGCCTCTTAGCGCTCAGAATGTCCAATTGCAGTTTCTACAGAAAGAGTGTTTCAGAACGGCTCAATCAAAAGTAAGGTTCAACTCTGTTAGTTGAATGCACAGAACAGAAAGTAGTTTCGTACAATGCTTCTGTGTAGTTTATATTTGAACATATTCTTTTGTCCACTATTACCCACTTAGCGCTACGAATGTCCAGTTGCATTTTCTACAGACAGAGTGTTTCAAAACTGCTCAATCAAAAATATGGTTTAACTCTGTTAGCTGAATGCTCAGATCAGAAAGAAGTTTCACAGAATGCTTCTGTGTAGTTTATATTTGAATATATTCCTTTTTCCACTACTACGCTCTTAGCGCTCCAAATGTCCAGTTGCATTTTCTACAGAAAGAGTGTTCAGATCTGCTCAATCAAAAGTATGGTTTAACTCTGTTAACTGAATGCACAGATCAGAAAGAAGTTTCACCGAATGAATCTGTGTAGTTTATATTTGAAGACATTCCTTTTTCCACTATTACCCGCTTAGCGCTCCGAATCTCCACTTGCATTTTCTACAAAAAGAGTGTTTCATAACTGCTCAATCAAAAATATGTTTTATCTCGGTTAACTGAATTTACAGATCAGAAATATGTTTCACAGAATGATTCTGTGTAGTTTTTATTTGAAGATATTCTTTTTCCCAATGTAGGCCTCTTAGCGCTTAGCATGTCCAATTGCAGTTTCTACAGAAAGAGTGTTTCAGAACGGCTCAATCAAAAGTAAGGTTCAACTCTGTTAGTTGAATGCACAGAACAGAAAGAATTTTCACAGAATGCTACTGTGTAGTTTATATTGAATATATTCCGTTTTCCACTATTACCCTCTTAGCGCTCCGAATGTCCACTTGCATTTTCTACAGAAAGAGTGTTCAGAACTGCGCAATCAAAAGTATGGTTTAACTCTGTTAGCTTAATGAACATATCAGAAATAAGTTTCACACAATGCTTCTGTGTAGTTTTTATTTGAAGATATTATTTTTCCCAATAGAGGCCTCTTAGCGCTCAGAATGTCCAATTGCAGTTTCTACAGAAAGAGTGTTTCAGAAAGGCTCAATCAAAAGTAAGGTTCAACTCTGTTAGTTGTATGCACAGAACAGAAACAAGTTTCATACAATGCTTCTGTGTAGTTTATATTTGAACATATACTTTTTTCCACTATTACCCACTTAGCGCTACGAATGTCCAGTTGCATTTTCTACAGACAGAGTGTTTCAAAACTGCTCAATCAAAAGTATGGTTTAACTCTGTTAGCTGAATGCTCAGATCAGAAAGAAGTTTCACAGAATGCTTCTGCGTAGTTTATATTTGAATATATTCCTTTTTCCACTACTACGCTCTTAGCGCTCCAAATGTCCAGTTGCATTTTCTACAGAAAGAGTGTTCAGATCTGCTCAATCAGAAGTATGGTTTAACTCTGTTAGCTGAATGCACTGATCAGAAAGAAGTTTCACCGAATGATTCTGTGTAGTTTATATTTGAAGACATTCCTTTTTCCACTATTACCATCTTAGCGCTCCGAATCTCCACTTGCATTTTCTACAAAAAGAGTGTTTCATAACTGCTCAATCAAAAATATGTTTTATCTCTGTTAACTGAATTTACAGATCAGAAATAAGTTTCACAGAATGCATCTGTGTAGTTTTTATTTGAAGATATTCTTTTTCCCAATGTAGGCCTCTTAGCGCTTAGCATGTCCAATTGCAGTTTCTACAGAAAGAGTGTTTCAGAACGGCTCAATCAAAAGTAGGGTTCAACTCTCTTAGTTGAATGCACAGAACAGAAAGAATTTTCACAGAATGCTACTGTGTAGTTTATATTTGAATATATTCCTTTTTCCACTATTACCCTCTTAGCGCTCCGAATGTCCACTTGCATTTTCTACAGAAAGAGTGTTCAGAACTGCGCAATCAAAAGTATGGTTTAACTCTGTTAGCTTAATGAACATATCAGAAATAAGTTTCACACAATGCTTCTGTGTAGTTTTTATTTGAAGATATTATTTTTCCCAATAGAGGCCTCTTAGCGCTCAGAATGTCCAATTGCAGTTTCTACAGAAAGAGTGTTTCAGAAAGGCTCAATCAAAAGTAAGGTTCAACTCTGTTAGTTGTATGCACAGAACAGAAAGAAGTTTCATACAATGCTTCTGTGTAGTTTATATTTGAACATATTCTTTTTTCCACTATTACCCACTTAGCGCTACGAATGTCCAGTTGCATTTTCTACAGACAGAGTGTTTCAAAACTGCTCAATCAAAAGTATGGTTTAACTCTGTTAGCTGAATGCTCAGATCAGAAAGAAGTTTCACAGAATGCTTCTGCGTAGTTTATATTTGAATATATACCTTTTTCCACTACTACGCTCTTAGCGCTCCAAATGTCCAGTTGCATTTTCTACAGAAAGAGTGTTCAGATCTGCTCAATCAAAAGTATGGTTTAACTCTGTTAGCCGAATGCACTGATCAGAAAGAAGTTTCACCGAATGATTCTGTGTAGTTTATATTTGAAGACATTACTTTTTCCACTATTACCCCCTTAGCGCTCCGAATCTCCACTTGCATTTTCTACAAAAAGAGTGTTTCATAACTGCTCAATCAAAAATATGTTTTATCTCTGTTAACTGAATTTACAGATCAGAAATAAGTTTCACAGAATGCATCTGTGTAGTTTTTATTTGAAGATATTCTTTTTCCCAATGTAGGCCTCTTAGCGCTTAGCATGTCCAATTGCAGTTTCTACAGAAAGAGTGTTTCAGAACGGCTCAATCAAAAGTAAGGTTCAACTCTGTTAGTTGAATGCACAGAACAGAAAGAATTTTCACAGAATGCTACTGTGTAGTTTATATTTGAATATATTCCTTTTTCCACTATTACCCTCTTAGCGCTCCGAATGTCCACTTGCATTTTCTACAGAAAGAGTGTTCAGAACTGCGCATTCAAAAGTATGGTTTAACTCTGTTAGCTTAATGAACATATCTGAAATAAGTTTCACACAATGCTTCTGTGTAGTTTTTATTTGAAGATATTATTTTTCCCAATAGAGGCCTCTTAGCGCTCACAATGTCCAATTGCAGATTCTACAGAAAGAGTGTTTCAGAAAGGCTCAATCAAAAGTAAGGTTCAACTCTGTTAGTTGAATGCACAGAACAGAAAGAAGTTTCATACAATGCTTCTGTGTAGTTTATATTTGAACATATTCTTTTTTCCACTATTACCCACTTAGCGCTACGAATGTCCAGTTGCATTTTCTACAGACAGAGTGTTTCAAAACTGCTCAATCAAAAGTATGGTTTAACTCTGTTAGCTGAATGCTCAGATCAGAAAGAAGTTTCACAGAATGCTTCTGTGTAGTTTATATTTGAATATATTCTTTTTCCACTACTACTCTCTTAGCGCTCCAAATGTCCAGTTGCATTTTCTACAGAAAGAGTGTTCAGATCTGCTCAATCAAAAGTATGGTTTAACTCTGTTAGCTGAATGCACAGATCAGAAAGAAGTTTCACAGAATGATTCTGTGTAGTTTATATTTGGAGACATTCCTTTTTCTACTATTACACTCTTAGCGCTCCGAATCTCCACTTGCATTTTCTACAGAAAGAGTGTTTCAGAACGGCTCCATCAAAACTAAGGTTCAACTCTTTTAGTTGAACAAACAGAACAGAAAGTTGTTTCACACAATTCTTCTGTGTAGTTTTTATTTGTAGACATTCTTTTTCCCAATATAGGCCTCTTAGCGCTCAGAATGTCCAATTGCAGTTTCTACAGAAAGAGTGTTTCAGAACGGCTCAATCAAAACTAAGGTTCAACTCTGTTAGTTGAATGCACAGAACAGAACGAAGTTTCATACAATGCTTCTGTGTAGTTTATATTTGAACATATTCTTTTGTCCACTATTACCCACTTAGCGCTACGAATGTTCAGTTGCATTTTCTACAGACAGAGTGTTTCAAAACTGCTCAATCAAAAGTATGGTTTAACTCTGTTAGCTGAATGCACAGATCAGAAAGAAGTTTCACCGAATGATTCTGTGTAGTTTATATTTGAAGACATTCCTTTTTCCACTATTACCCTCTTAGCGCTCCGAATCTCCACTTGCATTTTCTACAAAAAGTGTGTTTCATAACTGCTCAATCAAAAATATGTTTTATCTCTGTTAACTGAATTTACAGATCAGAAATAAGTTTCACAGAATGCATCTGTGTTGTTTTTATTTGAAGATATTCTTTTTCCCAATGTAGGCCTCTTAGCGCTTAGCATGTCCAATTGCAGTTTCTACAGAAAGAGTATTTCAGAACGGCTCAATCAATAGTAAGGTTCAACTCTGTTAGTTGAATGCACAGAACAGAAAGAATTTTCACAGAATGCTACTGTGTAGTTTATATTTGAATATATTCCATTTTCCACTATCACCTTCTTAGCGCTCCGAATGTCCACTTGCATTTTCTACAGAAAGAGTGTTCAGAACTGCGCAATCAAAAGTATGGTTTAACTCTGTTAGCTTAATGAACATATCAGAAATACGTTTCACACAATGCTTCTGTGTAGTTTTTATTTGAAGATATTATTTTTCCCAATAGAGGCCTCTTAGCGCTCAGAATGTCCAATTGCAGTTTCTACAGAAAGAGAGTTTCAGAAAGGCTCAATCAAAAGTAAGGATCAACTCTGTTAGTTGAATGCACAGAACAGAAAGAAGTTTCATACAATGCTTCTGTGTAGTTTATATTTGAACATATTATTTTTTCCACTGTTACCCACTTAGCGCTACGAATGCCCAGTTGCATTTTCTACAGACAGAGTGTTTCAAAACTGCTCAATCAAAAGTATTGTTTAACTCTGTTAGCTGAATGCTCACATCAGAAAGAAGTTTCACAGAATGCTTCTGTGTAGTTTATATTTGAATATATTCCTTTTTCCACTACTACTCTCTTAGCGCTTCAAATGTCCAGTTGCATTTTCTACAGAAAGAGTGTTCAGATCTGCTCAATCAAAAGTATGGTTTAACTCTGTTAGCTGAATGCACAGATCAGAAAGAAGTTTCACAGAATTATTCTGTTTAGTTTATATTTGGAGACATTCGTTTTTCCACTATTACCCTCTTAGCGCTCCGAATCTCCACTTGCATTTTCTACAGAAAGAGTGTTTCAGAACGGCTCAATCAAAACTAAGGTTCAACTCTTTTAGTTGAACAAACAGAACAGAAAGATGTTTCACACAATTCTTCTGTGTAGTTTTTATTTGTAGACATTCTTTTTCCCAATATAGGCCTCCTAGCGCTCAGAATGTCCAATTGCAGTTTCTACAGAAAGAGTGTTTCAGAACGGCTCAATCAAAATTAAGGTTCAACTCTGTTAGTTGAATGCACAGAACAGAAAGAAGTTTCATACAATGCTTCTGTAGTTTATATTTGAACATATTCTTTTTTCCACTGTTACCCACTTAGCGCTACGAATGTCCAGTTGCATTTTCTACAGACAGAGTGTTTCAAAACTGCTCAATCAAAAGTATGGTTTAACTCTGTTAGCTGAATGCTCAGATCAGAAAGAAGTTTCACAGAATGCTTCTGTGTAGTTTATATTTGAATATATTCCTTTTTCCACTACTACTCTCTTAGCGCTCCAAATGTCCAGTTGCATTTTCTACAGAAAGAGTGTTCAGATCTGCTCAATCAAAAGTATGGTTTAACTCTGTTAGCTGAATGCACAGATCAGAAAGAAGTTTCACAGAATGATTCTGTGTAGTTTATATTTGGAGACATCCCTTTTTCCACTATTAACCTCTTAGCGCTCCGAATCTCCACTTGCATTTTCTACAGAAAGAGTGTTTCAGAACGGCTCAATCAAAACTAAGGTTCAACTCTTTTAGTTGAACAAACAGAACAGAAAGAAGTTTCACACAATTCTTCTGTGTAGTTTTTATTTGTAGACATTCTTTTTCCCAATATAGGCCTCTTAGCGCTCAGAATGTCCAATTGCAGTTTCTACAGAAAGAGTGTTTCAGAACGGCTCAATCAAAAGTAAGGTTCAACTCTGTTAGTTGAATGCACAGAACAGAAAGAAGTTTCATACAATGCTTCTGTGTAGTTTATATTTGAACATGTTCTTTTTCCACTATTACCCACTTAGCGCTACGAATGTCCAGTTGCATTTTCTACAGACAGAGTGTTTCAAAACTGCTCAATCAAAAGTATGGTTTAACTCTGTTAGCTGAATGCTCAGATCATAAAGAAGTTACACAGAATGGTTCTGTGTAGTTTATATTTGAATATGTTACTTTTTCCACTACTACGCTCTTAGCGCTCCAAATGTCCAGTTGCATTTTCTACAGAAAGAGTGTTCAGATCTGCTCTATCAAAAGTATGGTTTAACTCTGTTAGCTGAATGCACAGATCAGAAAGAAGTTTCACCGAATGATTCTGTGTAGTTTATATTTGAAGACATTCCTTTTTCCACTATTACCCTCTTAGCGCTCCGAATCTCCACTTGCATTTTCTACAAAAAGAGTGTTTCATAACTGCTCAATCAAAAATATGTTTTATCTCTGTTAACTGAATTTACAGATCAGAAATAAGTTTCACAGAATGCATCTGTGTAGTTTTTATTTGAAGATATTCTTTTTCCCAATGTAGGCCTCTTAGCGCTTAGCATGTCCAATTGCATTTTCTACAGAAAGAGTGTTTCAGAACGGCTCAATCAAAAGTAAGGTTCAACTCTGTTAGTTGAATGCACAGAACAGAAATAATTTTCACAGAATGCTACTGTGTAGTTTATATTTGAATATATTCCTTTTTCCACTATTACACTCTTACCACTCCGAATGTCCACTTACATTTTCTACAGAAAGAGTGTTCAGAACTGCGCAATCAAAAGTATGGTTTAACTCTGTTAGCTTAATGAACATATCAGAAATAAGTTTCACACAATGCTTCTGTGTAGTTTTTATTTGAAGATATTATTTTTCCCAATAGAGGCCTCTTAGCGCTCAGAATGTCCAATTGCAGTTTCTACAGAAAGAGTGTTTCAGAAAGGCACAATCAAAAGTAAGGTTCAACTCTGTTAGTTGAATGCACAGAACAGAAAGAAGTTTCATACAATGCTTCTCTGTAGTTTATATTTGAACATATTCTTTTTTCCACTATTACCCACTTAGCGCTACGAATGTCCAGTTGCATTTTCTACAGACAGAGTGTTTCAAAACTGCTCAATCAAAAGTATGGTTTAACTCTGTTAGCTGAATGCTCAGATCAGAAAGAAGTTTCACAGAATGCTTCTGTGTAGTTTATATTTGAATATATTCTTTTTCCACTACTACTCTCTTAGCGCTCCAAATATCCAGTTGCATTTTCTACAGAAAGAGTGTTCAGATCTGCTCAATCAAAAGTATGGTTTAACTCTGTTAGCTGAATGCACAGATCAGAAAGAAGTTTCACAGAATGATTCTGTGTAGTTTATATTTGGAGACATTCCTTTTTCTACTATTACACTCTTAGCGCTCCGAATTTCCACTTGCATTTTCTACAGAAAGAGTGTTTCAGAACGGCTCAATCAAAACTAAGGTTCAACTCTTTTATTTGAACAAACAGAACAGAAAGATGTTTCACACAATTCTTCTGTGTAGTTTTTATTTGTAGACATTCTTTTTCCCAATATAGGCCTCTTAGCGCTCAGAATGTCCAATTGCAGTTTCTACAGAAAGAGTGTTTCAGAACGGCTCAATCAAAAGTAAGGTTCAACTCTGTTAGTTGAATGCACAGAACAGAAAGAAGTTTCATACAATGCTTCTGTGTAGTTTATATTTGAACATATTCTTTTGTCCACTATTACCCACTTAGCGCTACGAAAGTCCAGTTGCATTTTCTACAGACAGAGTGTTTCAAAACTGCTCAATCAAAAGTATGGTTTAACTCTGTTAGCTGAATGCACAGTTCAGAAAGTAGTTTCACCGAATGATTCTGTGTAGTTTATATTTGAAGACATTCCATTTTCCACTATTACCCCCTTAGCGCTCCGAATCTCCACTTGCATTTTCTACAAAAAGTGTGTTTCATAACTGCTCAATCAAAAATATGTTTTATCTCTGTTAACTGAATTTACAGATCAGAAATTAGTTTCACAGAATGCATCTGTGTTGTTTTTATTTGAAGATATTTTTTTCCCAATGTAGGCCTCTTAGCGCTTAGCATGTCCAATTGCAGTTTCTACAGAAAGAGTATTTCAGAACGGCTCAATCAAAAGTAAGGTTCAACTCTGTTAGTTGAATGCACAGAGCAGAAAGAATTTTCACAGAATGCTACTGTGTAGTTTATATTTGAATATATTCCTTTTTCCACTATCACCTTCTTAGCGCTCCGAATGTACACTTGCATTTTCTACAGAAAGAGGGTTCAGAACTGCGCAATCAAAAGTATGGTTTAACTCTGTTAGCTTAATGAACATATCAGAAATACGTTTCACACAATGCTTCTGTGTAGTTTTTATTTGAAGATATTATTTTTCCCAATAGAGGCCTCTTAGCGCTCAGAATGTCCAATTGCAGTTTCTACAGAAAGAGAGTTTCAGAAAGGCTCAATCAAAAGTAAGGATCAACTCTGTTAGTTGAATGCACAGAACAGAAAGAAGTTTCATACAATGCTTCTGTGTAGTTTATATTTGAACATATTATTTTTTCCACTATTACCCACTTAGCGCTACGAATGCCCAGTTGCATTTTCTACAGACAGAGTGTTTCAAAACTGCTCAATCAAAAGTATTGTTTAACTCTGTTAGCTGAATGCTCACATCAGAAAGAAGTTTCACAGAATGCTTCTGTGTAGTTTATATTTGAATATATTCCTTTTTCCACTACTACTCTCTTAGCGCTTCAAATGTCCAGTTGCATTTTCTACAGAAAGAGTGTTCAGATCTGCTCAATCAAAAGTATGGTTTAATTCTGTTAGCTGAATGCACAGATCAGAAAGAAGTTTCACAGAATGATTCTGTGTAGTTTATATTTGGAGACATTCCTTTTTCCACTATTACCCTCTTAGCGCTCCGAATCTCCACTTGCATTTTCTACAGAAAGAGTGTTTCAGAACGGCTCAATCAAAACTAAGGTTCAACTCTTTTAGTTGAACAAACAGAACAGAAAGAAGTTTCACACAATTCTTCTGTGTAGTTTTTATTTGTAGACATTCTTTTTCCCAATATAGGCCTCCTAGCGCTCAGAATGTCCAATTGCAGTTTCTACAGAAAGAGTGTTTCAGAACGGCTCAATCAAAAGTAAGGTTCAACTCTGTTAGTTGAATGCACAGAACAGAAAGAAGTTTCATACAATGCTTCTGTAGTTTATATTTGAACATATTGTTTTTTCCACTGTTACCCACTTAGCGCTACGAATGTCCAGTTGCATTTTCTACAGACAGAGTGTTTCAAAACTGCTCAATCAAAAGTATGGTTTAACTCTGTTAGCTGAATGCTCAGATCAGAAAGAAGTTTCACAGAATGCTTCTGTGTAGTTTATATTTGAATATATTCACTTTTCCACTACTACTCTCTTAGCGCTCCAAATGTCCAGTTGCATTTTCTACAGAAAGAGTGTTCAAATCTGCTCAATCAAAAGTATGGTTTAACTCTGTTAGCTGAATGCACAGATCAGAAAGAAGTTTCACAGAATGATTCTGTGTAATTTATATTTGGAGACATTCCTTTTTCCACTATTACTCTCTTAGCGCTCCGAATCTCCACTTGCATTTTCTACAGAAAGAGTGTTTCAGAACGGCTCAATCAAAACTAAGGTTCAACTCTTTTAGTTGAACAAACAGAACAGAAAGAAGTTTCACACAATTCTTCTGTGTGGTTTTTATTTGTAGACATTCTTTTTCCCAATATAGGCCTCCTAGCGCTCAGAATGTCCAATTGCAGTTTCTACAGAAAGAGTGTTTCAGAACGGCTCAATCAAAAGTAAGGTTCAACTCTGTTAGTTGAATTCACAGAACAGAAAGAAGTTTCATACAATGCTTCTGTGTAGTTTATATTTGAACATATTCTTTTTTCCACTGTTACCCACTTAGCGCTACGAATGTCCAGTTGCATTTTCTACAGACAGAGTGTTTCAAAACTGCTCAATCAAAAGTATGGTTTAAATCTGTTAGCTGAATGCTCAGATCAGAAAGAAGTTTCACAGAATGCTTCTGTGTAGTTTATATTTGAATATATTCCTTTTTCCACTACTACGCTCTTAGCGCTCCAAATGTCCAGTTGCATTTTCTACAGAAAGAGTGTTCAGATCTGCTCAATCAAAAGTATGGTTTAACTCTGTTAGCTGAATGCACAGATCAGAAAGAAGTTTCACCGAATGATTCTGTGTAGTTTATATTTGAAGACATTCCTTTTTCCACTATTACCCTCTTAGCGCTCCGAATCTCCACTTGCATTTTCTACAAAAAGAGTGTTTCATAACTGCTCAATCAAAAATATGTTTTATCTCTGTTAACTGAATTTACAGATCAGAAATAAGTTTCACAGAATGCATCTGTGTAGTTTTTATTTGAAGATATTCTTTTTCCCAATGTAGGCCTCTTAGCGCTTAGCATGTCCAATTGCAGTTTCTACAGATAGAGGGTTTCAGAACGGCTCAATCAAAAGTAAGGTTCAACTCTGTTAGTTGAATGCACAGAACAGAAAGAATTTTCACAGAATGCTACTGTGTAGTTTATATTTGAATATATTCCTTTTTCCACTATTACCCTCTTAGCGCTCCGAATGTCCACTTGCATTTTCTACAGAAAGAGTGTTCAGAACTGCGCAATCAAAAGTATGGTTTAACTCTGTTAGCTTAATGAACATATCAGAAATAAGTTTCACACAATGCTTCTGTGTAGTTTTTATTTGAAGATATTATTTTTCCCAATAGAGGCCTCTTAGCGCTCAGAATGTCCAATTGCAGTTTCTACAGAAAGAGTGTTTCAGAAAGGCTCAATCAAAAGTAAGGTTCAACTCTGTTAGTTGTTTGCACAGAACAGAAAGAAGTTTCATACAATGCTTCTGTGTAGTTTATATTTGAACATATTCTTTTTCCACTATTACCCACTTAGCGCTACGAATGTCCAGTTGCATTTTCTACAGACAGAGTGTTTCAAAACTGCTCAATCAAAAGTATGGTTTAACTCTGTTAGCTGAATGCTCAGATCAGAAAGAAGTTTCACAGAATGCTTCTGTGTAGTTTATATTTGAATATATTCCTTTTTGCACTACTACGCTCTTAGCGCTCCAAATGTCCAGTTGCATTTTCTACAGAAAGAGTGTTCAGATCTGCTCAATCAAAAGTATGGTTTAACTCTGTTAGCTGAATGCACAGATCAGAAAGAAGTTTCACCGAATGATTCTGTGTAGTTTATATTTGAAGACATTCCTTTTTCCACTATTACCCTCTTAGCGCTCCGAATCTTCCCTTGCATTTTCTACAAAAAGAGTGTTTCATAACTGCTCAATCAAAAATATGTTTTATCTCTGTTAACTGAATTTACAGATCAGAAATAAGTTTCACAGAATGCATCTGTGTAGTTTTTATTTGAAGATATTCTTTTTCCCAATGTAGGCCTCTTAGCGCTTAGCATGTCCAATTGCAGTTTCTACAGATAGAGGGTTTCAGAACGGCTCAATCAAAAGTAAGGTTCAACTCTGTTAGTTGAATGCACAGAACAGAAAGAATTTTCACAGAATGCTACTGTGTAGTTTATATTTGAATATATTCCTTTTTCCACTATTACCCTCTTAGCGCTCCGAATGTCCACTTGCATTTTCTACAGAAAGAGTGTTCAGAACTGCGCAATCAAAAGTATGGTTTAACTCTGTTAGCTTAATGAACATATCATAAATAAGTTTCACACAATGCTTCTGGGTAGTTTTTATTTGAAGATATTATTTTTCCCAATAGAGGCCTCTTAGCGCTCAGAATGTCCAATTGCAGTTTCTACAGAAAGAGTGTTTCAGAAAGGCTCAATCAAAAGTAAGGTTCAACTCTGTTAGTTGTATGCACAGAACAGAAAGAAGTTTCATACAATGCTTCTGTGTAGTTTATATTTGAACATATTCTTTTTTCCACTATTACCCACTTAGCGCTACGAATGTCCAGTTGCATTTTCTACAGACAGAGTGTTTCAAAACTGCTCAATCAAAAGTATGGTTTAACTCTGTTAGCTGAATGCTCAGATCAGAAAGAAGTTTCACAGAATGCTTCTGTGTAGTTTATATTTGAATATATTCCTTTTTGCACTACTACGCTCTTAGCGCTCCAAATGTCCAGTTGCATTTTCTACAGAAAGAGTGTTCAGATCTGCTCAATCAAAAGTATGGTTTAACTCTGTTAGCTGAATGCACAGATCAGAAAGAAGTTTCACCGAATGATTCTGTGTAGTTTATATTTGAAGACATTCCTTTTTCCAATATTACCCTCTTAGCGCTCCGAATCTTCCATTGCATTTTCTGCAAAAAGAGTGTTTCATAACTGCTCAATCAAAAATATGTTTTATCTCTGTTAACTGAATTTACAGATCAGAAATAAGTTTCACAGAATGCATCTGTGTAGTTTTTATTTGAAGATATTCTTTTTCCCAATGTAGGCCTCTTAGCGCTTAGCATGTCCAATTGCAGTTTGTACAGAAAGAGTGTTTCAGAACGGCTCAATCAAAAGTAAGGTTCAACTCTGTTAGTTGAATGCACAGAACAGAAAGAATTTTCACAGAATGCTACTGTGTAGTTTATATTTGAATATATTCCTTTTTCCACTATTACCCTCTTAGCGCTCCGAATGTCCACTTGAATTTTCTACAGAAAGAGTGTTCAGAACTGCGCAGTCAAAAGTATGGTTTAACTCTGTTAGCTTAACGAACATATCAGAAATAAGTTTCACACAATGCTTCTGTGTGGTTTTTATTTGAAGATATTATTTTCCCCAATAGAGGCCTCTTAGCGCTCAGAATGTCCAATTGCAGTTTCTACAGAAAGAGTGTTTCAGAAAGGCTCAATCAAAAGTAAGGTTCAACTCTGTTAGTTGAATGCACAGAACAGAAAGAAGTTTCATACAATGCTTCTGTGTAGTTTATATTTGAACATATTCTTTTTTCCACTATTACCCACTTAGCGCTACGAATGTCAAGTTGCATTTTCTACAGACAGAGTGTTTCAAAACTGCTCAATCAAAAGTATGGTTTAACTCTGTTAGCTGAATGCTCAGATCAGAAAGAAGTTTCACAGAATGCTTCTGTGTAGTTTATATTTGAATATATTCCCTTTTCCACTACTACTCTCTTAGCGTTCCAAATGTCCAGTTGCATTTTCTACAGAAAGAGTGTTCAGATCTGCTCAATCAAAAGTATGGTTTAACTCTGTTAGCTGAATGCACATATCAGAAAGAAGTTTCACAGAATGATTCTGTGTAGTTTATATTTGGAGACATTCCTTTTTCCACTATTACTCTCTTAGCGCTCCGAATCTCCACTTGCATTTTCTACAGAAAGAGTGTTTCAGAACGGCTCAATCAAAACTAAGGTTCAACTCTTTTAGTTGAACAAACAGAACAGAAAGAAGTTTCACACAATTCTTCTGTGTAGTTTTTATTTGTAGACATTCTTTTTCCCAATATAGGCCTCTTAGCGCTCAGAATGTCCAATTGCAGTTTCTACAGAAAGAGTGTTTCAGAACGGCTCAATCAAATTAAGGTTCAACTCTGTTAGTTGAATGCACAGAACAGAAAGAAGTTTCATACAATGCTTCTGTGTAGTTTATATTTGAACATATTCTTTTGTCCACTATTACCCACTTAGCGCTACGAAAGTCCAGTTGCATTTTCTACAGACAGAGTGTTTCAAAACTGCTCAATCAAAAGTATGGTTTAACTCTGTTAGCTGAATGCACAGATCAGAAAGTAGTTTCACCGAATGATTCTGTGTAGTTTATATTTGAAGACATTCCTTTTTCCACTATTACCCTCTTAGCGCTCCGAATCTCCACTTGCATTTTCTACAAAAAGTGTGTTTCATAACTGCTCAATCAAAAATATGTTTTATCTCTGTTAACTGAATTTACAGATCAGAAATTAGTTTCACAGAATGCATCTGTGTTGTTTTTATTTGAAGATATTCTTTTTCCCAATGTAGGCCTCTTAGCGCTTAGCATGTCCAATTGCAGTTTCTACAGAAAGAGTATTTCAGAACGGCTCAATCAAAAGTAAGGTTCAACTCTGTTAGTTGAATGCACAGAGCAGAAAGTATTTTCACAGAATGCTACTGTGTAGTTTATATTTGAATATATTCCTTTTTCCACTATCACCTTCTTAGCGCTCCGAATGTCCACTTGCATTTTCTACAGAAAGAATGTTCAGAACTGCGCAATCAAAAGTATGGTTTAACTCTGTTAGCTTAATGAACATATCAGAAATACGTTTCACACAATGCTTCTGTGTAGTTTTTATTTGAAGATATTATTTTTCCCAATAGAGTCCTCTTAGCGCTCAGAATGTCCAATTGCAGTTTCTACAGAAAGAGAGTAGCAGAAAGGCTCAATCAAAAGTAAGGATCAACTCTGTTAGTTGAATGCACAGAACAGAAAGAAGTTTCATACAATGCTTCTGTGTAGTTTATATTTGAACATATTATTTTTTCCACTATTACCCACTTAGCGCTACGACTGCCCAGTTGCATTTTCTGCAGACAGAGTGTTTCAAAACTGCTCAATCAAAAGTATTGTTTAACTCTGTTAGCTGAATGCTCACATCAGAAAGAAGTTTCACAGAATGCTTCTGTGTAGTTTATATTTGAATATATTCCTTTTTCCACTACTACTCTCTTAGCGCTTCAAATGTCCAGTTGCATTTTCTACAGAAAGAGTGTTCAGATCTGCTCAATCAAAAGTATGGTTTAACTCTGTTAGCTGAATGCACAGACCAGAAAGAAGTTTCACAGAATGATTCTGTGTAGTTTATATTTGGAGACATTCCTTTTTCCACTATTACCCTCTTAGCGCTCCGAATCTCCACTTGCATTTTCTACAGAAAGAGTGTTTCAGAACGGCTCAATCAAATCTAAGGTTCAACTCTTTTAGTTGAACAAACAGAACAGAAAGAAGTTTCACACAATTCTTCTGTGTAGTTTTTATTTGTAGACATTCTTTTTCCCAATATAGGCCTCCTAGCGCTCAGAATGTCCAATTGCAGTTTCTACAGAAAGAGTGTTTCAGAACGGCTCAATCAAAAGTAAGGTTCAACTCTGTTAGTTGAATGCACAGAACAGAAAGAAGTTTCATACAATGCTTCTGTAGTTTATATTTGAACATATTCTTTTTTCCACTGTTACCCACTTAGCGCTACGAATGTCCAGTTGCATTTTCTACAGACAGAGTGTTTCAAAACTGCTCAATCAAAAGTATGGTTTAACTCTGTTAGCTGAATGCTCAGATCAGAAAGAAGTTTCACAGAATGCTTCTGTGTAGTTTATATTTGAATATATTCCTTTTTCCACTACTACGCTCTTAGCGCTCCAAATGTCCAGTTGCATTTTCTACAGAAAGAGTGTTCAGATCTGCTCTATCTAAAGTATGGTTTAACTCTGTTAGCTGAATGCACAGATCAGAAAGAAGTTTCACCGAATGATTCTGTGTAATTTATATTTGGAGACATTCCTTTTTCCACTATTACTCTCTTAGCGCTCCGAATCTCCACTTGCATTTTCTACAGAAAGAGTGTTTCAGAACGGCTCAATCAAAACTAAGGTTCAACTCTTTTAGTTGAACAAACAGAACAGAAAGAAGTTTCACAAAATTCTTCTGTGTGGTTTTTATTTGTAGACATTCTTTTTCCCAATATAGGCCTCCTAGCGCTCAGAATGTCCAATTGCAGTTTCTACAGAAAGAGTGTTTCAGAACGGCTCAATCAAAAGTAAGGTTCAACTCTGTTAGTTGAATTCACAGAACAGAAAGAAGTTTCATACAATGCTTCTGTGTAGTTTATATTTGAACATATTCTTTTTTCCACTGTTACCCACTTAGCGCTACGAATGTCCAGTTGCATTTTCTACAGACAGAGTGTTTCAAAACTGCTCAATCAAAAGTATGGTTTAACTCTGTTAGCTGAATGCTCAGATCAGAAAGAAGTTTCACAGAATGCTTCTGTGTAGTTTATATTTGAATATATTCCTTTTTCCACTACTACGTTCTTAGCGCTCCAAATGTCCAGTTGCATTTTCTACAGAAAGAGTGTTCAGATCTGCTCAATCAAAAGTATGGTTTAACTCTGTTAGCTGAATGCACAGATCAGAAAGAAGTTTCACCGAATGATTCTGTGTAGTTTATATTTGAAGACATTCCTTTTTCCACTATTACCCTCTTAGCGCTCCGAATCTCCACTTGCATTTTCTACAAAAAGAGTGTTTCATAACTGCTCAATCAAAAATATGTTTTATCTCTGTTAACTGAATTTACAGATCAGAAATAAGTTTCACAGAATGCATCTGTGTAGTTTTTATTTGAAGATATTCTTTTTCCCAATGTAGGCCTCTTAGCGCTTAGCATGTCCAATTGCAGTTTCTACAGATAGAGGGTTTCAGAACGGCTCAATCAAAAGTAAGGTTCAACTCTGTTAGTTGAATGCACAGAACAGAAAGAATTTTCACAGAATGCTACTGTGTAGTTTATATTTGAATATATTCCTTTTTCCACTATTACCCTCTTAGCGCTCCGAATGTCCACTTGCATTTTCTACAGAAAGAGTGTTCAGAACTGCGCAATCAAAAGTATGGTTTAACTCTGTTAGCTTAATGAACATATCAGAAATAAGTTTCACACAATGCTTCTGTGTAGTTTTTATTTGAAGATATTATTTTTCCCAATAGAGGCCTCTTAGCGCTCAGAATGTCCAATTGCAGTTTCTACAGAAAGAGTGTTTCAGAAAGGCTCAATCAAAAGTAAGGTTCAACTCTGTTAGTTGTTTGCACAGAACAGAAAGAAGTTTCATACAATGCTTCTGTGTAGTTTATATTTGAACATATTCTTTTTCCACTATTACCCACTTAGCGCTACGAATGTCCAGTTGCATTTTCTACAGACAGAGTGTTTCAAAACTGCTCAATCAAAAGTATGGTTTAACTCTGTTAGCTGAATGCTCAGATCAGAAAGAAGTTTCACAGAATGCTTCTGTGTAGTTTATATTTGAATATATTCCTTTTTGCACTACTACGCTCTTAGCGCTCCAAATGTCCAGTTGCATTTTCTACAGAAAGAGTGTTCAGATCTGCTCAATCAAAAGTATGGTTTAACTCTGTTAGCTGAATGCACAGATCAGAAAGAAGTTTCACCGAATGATTCTGTGTAGTTTATATTTGAAGACATTCCTTTTTCCACTATTACCCTCTTAGCCCTCCGAATCTTCCCTTGCATTTTCTACAAAAAGAGTGTTTCATAACTGCTCAATCAAAAATATGTTTTATCTCTGTTAACTGAATTTACAGATCAGAAATAAGTTTCACAGAATGCATCTGTGTAGTTTTTATTTGAAGATATTCTTTTTCCCAATGTAGGCCTCTTAGCGCTTAGCATGTCCAATTGCAGTTTCTACAGATAGAGGGTTTCAGAACGGCTCAATCAAAAGTAAGGTTCAACTCTGTTAGTTGAATGCACAGAACAGAAAGAATTTTCACAGAATGCTACTGTGTAGTTTATATTTGAATATATTCCTTTTTCCACTATTACCCTCTTAGCGCTCCGAATGTCCACTTGCATTTTCTACAGAAAGAGTGTTCAGAACTGCGCAATCAAAAGTATGGTTTAACTCTGTTAGCTTAATGAACATATCATAAATAAGTTTCACACAATGCTTCTGGGTAGTTTTTATTTGAAGATATTATTTTTCCCAATAGAGGCCTCTTAGCGCTCAGAATGTCCAATTGCAGTTTCTACAGAAAGAGTGTTTCAGAAAGGCTCAATCAAAAGTAAGGTTCAACTCTGTTAGTTGTATGCACAGAACAGAAAGAAGTTTCATACAATGCTTCTGTGTAGTTTATATTTGAACATATTCTTTTTTCCACTATTACCCACTTAGCGCTACGAATGTCCAGTTGCATTTTCTACAGACAGAGTGTTTCAAAACTGCTCAATCAAAAGTATGGTTTAACTCTGTTAGCTGAATGCTCAGATCAGAAAGAAGTTTCACAGAATGCTTCTGTGTAGTTTATATTTGAATATATTCCTTTTTGCACTACTACGCTCTTAGCGCTCCAAATGTCCAGTTGCATTTTCTACAGAAAGAGTGTTCAGATCTGCTCAATCAAAAGTATGGTTTAACTCTGTTAGCTGAATGCACAGATCAGAAAGAAGTTTCACCGAATGATTCTGTGTAGTTTATATTTGAAGACATTCCTTTTTCCAATATTACCCTCTTAGCGCTCCGAATCTTCCATTGCATTTTCTACAAAAAGAGTGTTTCATAACTGCTCAATCAAAAATATGTTTTATCTCTGTTAACTGAATTTACAGATCAGAAATAAGTTTCACAGAATGCATCTGTGTAGTTTTTATTTGAAGATATTCTTTTTCCCAATGTAGGCCTCTTAGCGCTTAGCATGTCCAATTGCAGTTTCTACAGAAAGAGTGTTTCAGAACGGCTCAATCAAAAGTAAGGTTCAACTCTGTTAGTTGAATGCACAGAACAGAAAGAATTTTCACAGAATGCTACTGTGTAGTTTATATTTGAATATATTCCTTTTTCCACTATTACCCTCTTAGCGCTCCGAATGTCCACTTGAATTTTCTACAGAAAGAGTGTTCAGAACTGCGCAGTCAAAAGTATGGTTTAACTCTGTTAGCTTAATGAACATATCAGAAATAAGTTTCACACAATGCTTCTGTGTGGTTTTTATTTGAAGATATTATTTTCCCCAATAGAGGCCTCTTAGCGCTCAGAATGTCCAATTGCAGTTTCTACAGAAAGAGTGTTTCAGAAAGGCTCAATCAAAAGTAAGGTTCAACTCTGTTAGTTGAATGCACAGAACAGAAAGAAGTTTCATACAATGCTTCTGTGTAGTTTATATTTGAACATATTCTTTTTTCCACTATTACCCACTTAGCGCTACGAATGTCAAGTTGCATTTTCTACAGACAGAGTGTTTCAAAACTGCTCAATCAAAAGTATGGTTTAACTCTGTTAGCTGAATGCTCAGATCAGAAAGAAGTTTCACAGAATGCTTCAGTGTAGTTTATATTTGAATATATTCCCTTTTCCACTACTACTCTCTTAGCGTTCCAAATGTCCAGTTGCATTTTCTACAGAAAGAGTGTTCAGATCTGCTCAATCAAAAGTATGGTTTAACTCTGTTAGCTGAATGCACATATCAGAAAGAAGTTTCACAGAATGATTCTGTGTAGTTTATATTTGGAGACATTCCCTTTTCCACTATTACTCTCTTAGCGCTCCGAATCTCCACTTGCATTTTCTACAGAAAGAGTGTTTCAGAACGGCTCAATCAAAACTAAGGTTCAACTCTTTTAGTTGAACAAACAGAACAGAAAGAAGTTTCACACAATTCTTCTGTGTAGTTTTTATTTGTAGACATTCTTTTTCCCAATATAGGCCTCTTAGCGCTCAGAATGTCCAATTGCAGTTTCTACAGAAAGAGTGTTTCAGAACGGCTCAATCAAATTAAGGTTCAACTCTGTTAGTTGAATGCACAGAACAGAAAGAAGTTTCATACAATGCTTCTGTGTAGTTTATATTTGAACATATTCTTTTGTCCACTATTACCCACTTAGCGCTACGAAAGTCCAGTTGCATTTTCTACAGACAGAGTGTTTCAAAACTGCTCAATCAAAAGTATGGTTTAACTCTGTTAGCTGAATGCACAGATCAGAAAGAAGTTTCACCGAATGATTCTGTGTAGTTTATATTTGAAGACATTCCTTTTTCCACTATTACCCTCTTAGCGCTCCGAATCTCCACTTGCATTTTCTACAAAAAGTGTGTTTCATAACTGCTCAATCAAAAATATGTTTTATCTCTGTTAACTGAATTTACAGATCAGAAATTAGTTTCACAGAATGCATCTGTGTTGTTTTTATTTGAAGATATTCTTTTTCCCAATGTAGGCCTCTTAGCGCTTAGCATGTCCAATTGCAGTTTCTACAGAAAGAGTATTTCAGAACGGCTGAATCAAAAGTAAGGTTCAAATCTGTTAGTTGAATGCACAGAGCAGAAAGTATTTTCACAGAATGCTACTGTGTAGTTTATATTTGAATATATTCCTTTTTCCACTATCACCTTCTTAGCGCTCCGAATGTCCACTTGCATTTTCTACAGAAAGAGTGTTCAGAACTGCGCAATCAAAAGTATGGTTTAACTCTGTTAGCTTAATGAACATATCAGAAATACGTTTCACACAATGCTTCTGTGTAGTTTTTATTTGAAGATATTATTTTTCCCAATAGAGTCCTCTTAGCGCTCAGAATGTCCAATTGCAGTTTCTACAGAAAGAGAGTTTCAGAAAGGCTCAATCAAAAGTAAGGATCAACTCTGTTAGTTGAATGCACAGAACAGAAAGAAGTTTCATACAATGCTTCTGTGTAGTTTATATTTGAACACATTATTTTTTCCACTATTACCCACTTAGCGCTACGACTGCCCAGTTGCATTTTCTACAGACAGAGTGTTTCAAAACTGCTCAATCAAAAGTATTGTTTAACTCTGTTAGCTGAATGCTCACATCAGAAAGAAGTTTCACAGAATGCTTCTGTGTAGTTTATATTTGAATATATTCCTTTTTCCACTACTACTCTCTTAGCGCTTCAAATGTCCAGTTGCATTTTCTACAGAAAGAGTGTTCAGATCTGCTCAATCAAAAGTATGGTTTAACTCTGTTAGCTGAATGCACAGACCAGAAAGAAGTTTCACAGAATGATTCTGTGTAGTTTATATTTGGAGACATTCCTTTTTCCACTATTACCCTCTTAGCGCTCCGAATCTCCACTTGCATTTTCTACAGAAAGAGTGTTTCAGAACGGCTCAATCAAAACTAAGGTTCAACTCTTTTAGTTGAACAAACAGAACAGAAAGAAGTTTCACACAATTCTTCTGTGTAGTTTTTATCTGTAGACATTCTTTTTCCCAATATAGGCCTCCTAGCGCTCAGAATGTCCAATTGCAGTTTCTACAGAAAGAGTGTTTCAGAACGGCTCAATCAAAAGTAAGGTTCAACTCTGTTAGTTGAATGCACAGAACAGAAAGAAGTTTCATACAATGCTTCTGTAGTTTATATTTGAACATATTCTTTTTTCCACTGTTACCCACTTAGCGCTACGAATGTCCAGTTGCATTTTCTACAGACAGAGTGTTTCAAAACTGCTCAATCAAAAGTATGGTTTAACTGTGTTAGCTGAATGCTCAGATCAGAAAGAAGTTTCACAGAATGCTTCTGTGTAGTTTATATTTGAATATATTACTTTTTCCACTACTACGCTCTTAGCGCTCCAAATGTCCAGTTGCATTTTCTACAGAAAGAGTGTTCAGATCTGCTCAATCAAAAGTATGGTTTAACTCTGTTAGCTGAATGCACAGATCAGAAAGAAGTTTCACCGAATGATTCTGTGTAATTTATATTTGGAGACATTCCTTTTTCCACTATTACTCTCTTAGCGCTCCGAATCTCCACTTGCATTTTCTACAGAAAGAGTGTTTCAGAACGGCTCAATCAAAACTAAGGTTCAACTCTTTTAGTTGAACAAACAGAACAGAAAGAAGTTTCACAAAATTCTTCTGTGTGGTTTTTATTTGTAGACATTCTTTTTCCCAATATAGGCCTCCTAGCGCTCAGAATGTCCAATTGCAGTTTCTACAGAAAGAGTGTTTCAGAACGGCTCAATCAAAAGTAAGGTTCAACTCTGTTAGTTGAATTCACAGAACAGAAAGAAGTTTCATACAATGCTTCTGTGTAGTTTATATTTGAACATATTCTTTTTTCCACTGTTACCCACTTAGCGCTACGAATGTCCAGTTGCATTTTCTACAGACAGAGTGTTTCAAAACTGCTCAATCAAAAGTATGGTTTAACTCTGTTAGCTGAATGCTCAGATCAGAAAGAAGTTTCACAGAATGCTTCTGTGTAGTTTATATTTGAATATATTCCTTTTTCCACTACTACGCTCTTAGCGCTCCAAATGTCCAGTTGCATTTTCTACAGAAAGAGTGTTCAGATCTGCTCAATCAAAAGTATGGTTTAACTCTGTTAGCTGAATGCACAGATCAGAAAGAAGTTTCACCGAATGATTCTGTGTAGTTTATATTTGAAGACATTCCTTTTTCCACTATTACCCTCTTAGCGCTCCGAATCTCCACTTGCATTTTCTACAAAAAGAGTGTTTCATAACTGCTCAATCAAAAATATGTTTTATCTCTGTTAACTGAATTTACAGATCAGAAATAAGTTTCACAGAATGCATCTGTGTAGTTTTTATTTGAAGATATTCTTTTTCCCAATGTAGGCCTCTTAGCGCTTAGCATGTCCAATTGCAGTTTCTACAGATAGAGGGTTTCAGAACGGCTCAATCAAAAGTAAGGTTCAACTCTGTTAGCTGAATGCACAGAACAGAAAGAATTTTCACAGAATGCTACTGTGTAGTTTATATTTGAATATATTCCTTTTTCCACTATTACCCTCTTAGCGCTCCGAATGTCCACTTGCATTTTCTACAGAAAGAGTGTTCAGAACTGCGCAATCAAAAGTATGGTTTAACTCTGTTAGCTTAATGAACATATCAGAAATAAGTTTCACACAATGCTTCTGTGTAGTTTTTATTTGAAGATATTATTTTTCCCAATAGAGGCCTCTTAGGGCTCAGAATGTCCAATTGCAGTTTCTACAGAAAGAGTGTTTCAGAAAGGCTCAATCAAAAGTAAGGTTCAACTCTGTTAGTTTTATGCACAGAACAGAAAGAAGTTTCATACAATGCTTCTGTATAGTTTATATTTGAACATATTCTTTTTTCCACTATTACCCACTTAGCGCTACGAATGTCCAGTTGCATTTTCTACAGACAGAGTGTTTCAAAACTGCTCAATCAAAAGTGTGGTTTAACTCTGTTAGCTGAATGCTCAGATCAGAAAGAAGTTTCACAGAATGCTTCTGTGTAGTTTATATTTGAATATATTCCTTTTTGCACTACTACGCTCTTAGCGCTCCAAATGTCCAGTTGCATTTTCTACAGAAAGAGTGTTCAGATCTGCTCAATCAAAAGTATGGTTTAACTCTGTTAGCTGAATGCACAGATCAGAAAGAAGTTTCACCGAATGATTCTGTGTAGTTTATATTTGAAGACATTCCTTTTTCCACTATTACCCTCTTAGCGCTCCGAATCTTCCCTTGCATTTTCTACAAAAAGAGTGTTTCATAACTGCTCAATCAAAAATATGTTTTATCTCTGTTAACTGAATTTACAGATCAGAAATAAGTTTCACAGAATGCATCTGTGTAGTTTTTATTTGAAGATATTCTTTTTCCCAATGTAGGCCTCTTAGCGCTTAGCATGTCCGATTGCAGTTTGTACAGAAAGAGTGTTTCAGAACGGCTCAATCAAAAGTAAGGTTCAACTCTGTTAGTTGAATGCACAGAACAGAAAGAATTTTCACAGAATGCTACTGTGTAGTTTATATTTGAATATATTCCTTTTTCCACTATTACCCTCTTAGCGCACCGAATGTCCACTTGCATTTTCTACAGAAAGAGTGTTCAGAACTGCGCAATCAAAAGTATGGTTTAACTCTGTTAGCTTAATGAACATATCAGAAATAAGTTTCACACAATGCTTCTGTGTAGTTTTTATTTGAAGATATTATTTTTCCCAATAGAGGCCTCTTAGCGCTCAGAATGTCCAATTGCAGTTTCTACAGAAAGAGTGTTTCAGAAAGGCTCAATCAAAAGTAAGGTTCAACTCTGTTAGTTGAATGCACAGAACAGAAAGAAGTTTCATGCAATGCTTCTGTGTAGTTTATATTTGAACATATTCTTTTTTCCACTATTACCCACTTAGCGCTACGAATGTCAAGTTGCATTTTCTACAGACAGAGTGTTTCAAAACTGCTCAATCAAAAGTATGGTTTAACTCTGTTAGCTGAATGCTCAGATCAGAAAGAAGTTTCACAGAATGCTTCTGTGTAGTTTATATTTGAATATATTCCCTTTTCCACTACTACTCTCTTAGCGCTCCAAATGTCCAGTTGCATTTTCTACAGAAAGAGTGTTCAGATCTGCTCAATCAAATGTATGGTTTAACTCTGTTAGCTGAATGCACAGATCAGAAAGAAGTTTCACAGAATGATTCTGTGTAGTTTATATTTGAAGACATTCCTTTTTCCACTATTACCCTCTTAGCGCTCCGAATCTCCCCTTGCATTTTCTACAAAAAGAGTGTTTCATAACTGCTCAATCAAAAATATGATTTATCTCTGTTAACTGAATTTACAGATCAGAAATAAGTTTCACAGAATGCATCTGTGTAGTTTTTATTTGAAGATATTCTTTTTCCCAATGTATGCCTCTTAGCGCTTAGCATTTCCAATTGCAGTTTCTACAGATAGAGGGTTTCAGAACGGCTCAATCAAAAGTAAGGTTCAACTCTGTTAGTTGAATGCACAGAACAGAAAGAATTTTCACAGAATGCTACTGTGTAGTTTATATTTGAATATATTCCTTTTTCCACTATTACCCTCTTAGCGCTCCGAATGTCCACTTGCATTTTCTACAGAAAGAGTGTTCAGAACTGCGCAATCAAAAGTATGGTTTAACTCTGTTAGCTTAATGAACATATCAGAAATAAGTTTCACACAATGCTTCTGTGTAGTTTTTATTTGAAGATATTATTTTTCCCAATAGAGGCCTCTTAGCGCTCAGAATGTCCAATTGCAGTTTCTACAGAAAGAGTGTTTCAGAAAGGCTCAATCAAAAGTAAGGTTCAACTCTGTTAGTTGTATGCACACAACAGAAAGAAGTTTCATACAATGCTTCTGTGTAGTTTATATTTGAACATATTCTTTTTTCCACTATTACCCACTTAGCGCTACGAATGTCCAGTTGCATTTTCTACAGACAGAGTGTTTCAAAACTGCTCAATCAAAAGTATGGTTTAACTCTGTTAGCTGAATGCTCAGATCAGAAAGAAGTTTCACAGAATGCTTCTGTGTAGTTTATATTTGAATATATTCCTTTTTGCACTACTACGCTCTTAGCGCTCCAAATGTCCAGTTGCATTTTCTACAGAAAGAGTGTTCAGATCTGCTCAATCAAAAGTATGGTTTAACTCTGTTAGCTGAATGCACAGATCAGAAAGAAGTTTCACCGAATGATTCTGTGTAGTTTATATTTGAAGACATTCCTTTTTCCACTATTACCCTCTTAGCGCTCCGAATCTTCCCTTGCATTTTCTACAAAAAGAGTGTTTCATAACTGCTCAATCAAAAATATGTTTTATCTCTGTTAACTGAATTTACAGATCAGAAATAAGTTTCACAGAATGCATCTGTGTAGTTTTTATTTGAAGATATTCTTTTTCCCAATGTAGGCCTCTTAGCGCTTAGCATGTCCAATTGCAGTTTGTACAGAAAGAGTGTTTCAGAACGGCTCAATCAAAAGTAAGGTTCAACTCTGTTAGTTGAATGCACAGAACAGAAAGAATTTTCACAGAATGCTACTGTGTAGTTTATATTTGAATATATTCCTTTTTCCACTATTACCCTCTTAGCGCTCCGAATGTCCACTTGCATTTTCTACAGAAAGAGTGTTCAGAACTGCGCAATCAAAAGTATGGTTTAACTCTGTTAGCTTAATGAACATATCAGAAATAAGTTTCACACAATGCTTCTGTGTAGTTTTTATTTGAAGATATTATTTTTCCCAATAGAGGCCTCTTAGCGCTCAGAATGTCCAATTGCAGTTTCTACAGAAAGAGTGTTTCAGAAAGGCTCAATCAAAAGTAAGGTTCAACTCTGTTAGTTGAATGCACAGAACAGAAAGAAGTTTCATACAATGCTTCTGTGTAGTTTATATTTGAACATATTCTTTTTTCCACTATTACCCACTTAGCGCTACGAATGTCAAGTTGCATTTTCTACAGACAGAGTGTTTCAAAACTGCTCAATCAAAAGTATGGTTTAACTCTGTTAGCTGAATGCTCAGATCAGAAAGAAGTTTCACAGAATGCTTCTGTGTAGTTTATATTTGAATATATTCCCTTTTCCACTACTACTCTCTTAGCGCTCCAAATGTCCAGTTGCATTTTCTACAGAAAGAGTGTTCAGATCTGCTCAATCAAAAGTATGGTTTAACTCTGTTAGCTGAATGCACAGATCAGAAAGAAGTTTCACAGAATGATTCTGTGTAGTTTATATTTGGAGACATTCCTTTTTCCACTATTACTCTCTTAGCGCTCCAAATCTCCACTTGCATTTTCTACAGAAAGAGTGTTTCAGAACGGCTCAATCAAAACTAAGGTTCAACTCTTTTAGTTGAACAAACAGAACAGAAAGAAGTTTCACACAATTCTTCTGTGTAGTTTTTATTTGTAGACATTCTTTTTCCCAATATAGGCCTCCTAGCGCTCAGAATGTCCAATTGCAGTTTCTACAGAAAGAGTGTTTCAGAACGGCTCAATCAAAAGTAAGGTTCAACTCTGTTAGTTGAATTCACAGAACAGAAAGTAGTTTCATACAATGCTTCTGTGTAGTTTATATTTGAACATATTCTTTTTTCCACTGTTACCCACTTAGCGCTACGAATGTCCAGTTGCATTTTCTACAGACAGAGTGTTTCAAAACTGCTCAATCAAAAGTATGGTTTAACTCTGTTAGCTGAATGCTCAGATCAGAAAGAAGTTTCACAGAATGCTTCTGTGTAGTTTATATTTGAATATATTCCTTTTTCCATTACTAAGCTCTTAGCGCTCCAAATGTCCAGTTGCATTTTCTACAGAAAGAGTGTTCAGATCTGCTCAATCAAAAGTATGGTTTAAATCTGTTAGCTGAATGCACAGATCAGAAAGAAGTTTCACCGAATGATTCTGTGTAGTTTATATTTGAAGACATTCCTTTTTCCACTATTACCCTCTTAGCGCTCCGAATCTCCACTTGCATTTTCTACAAAAAGAGTGTTTCATAACTGCTCAATCAAAAATATGTTTTATCTCTGTTAACTGAATTTACAGATCAGAAATAAGTTTCACAGAATGCATCTGTGTAGTTTTTATTTGAAGATATTCTTTTTCCCAATGTAGGCCTCTTAGCGCTTAGCATGTCCAATTGCAGTTTCTACAGATAGAGGGTTTCAGAACGGCTCAATCAAAAGTAAGGTTCAACTCTGTTAGTTGAATGCACAGAACAGAAAGAATTTTCACAGAATGCTACTGTGTAGTTTATATTTGAATATATTCCTTTTTCCACTATTACCCTCTTAGCGCTCCGAATATTCACTTGCATTTTCTACAGAAAGAGTGTTCAGAACTGCGCAATCAAAAGTATGGTTTAACTCTGTTAGCTTAATGAACATATCAGAAATAAGTTTCACACAATGCTTCTGTGTAGTTTTTATTTGAAGATATTATTTTTCCCAATAGAGGCCTCTTAGCGCTCAGAATGTCCAATTGCAGTTTCTACAGAAAGAGTGTTTCAGAAAGGCTCAATCAAAAGTAAGGTTCAACTCTGTTAGTTGTATGCACAGAACAGAAAGAAGTTTCATACAATGCTTCTGTGTAGTTTATATTTGAACATATTCTTTTTTCCACTGTTACCCACTTAGCGCTACGAATGTCCAGTTGCATTTCCTACAGACAGAGTGTTTCAAAACTGCTCAATCAAAAGTATGGTTTAACTCTGTTAGCTGAATGCTCAGATCAGAAAGAAGTTTCACAGAATGCTTCTGTGTAGTTTATATGTGAATATATTCCTTTTTCCACTACTACGCTCTTAGCGCTCCAAATGTCCAGTTGCATTTTCTACAGAAAGAGTGTTCAGATCTGCTCAATCAAAAGTATGGTTTAACTCTGTTAGCTGAATGCACAGATCAGAAAGAAGTTTCACCGAATGATTCTGTGTAGTTTATATTTGAAGGCATTCCTTTTTCCACTATTACCCTCTTAGCCCTCCGAATCTCCACTTGCATTTTCTACAAAAAGAGTGTTTCATAACTGCTCAATCAAAAATATGTTTTATCTCTGTTAACTGAATTTACAGATCAGAAATAAGTTTCACAGAATGCATCTGTGTAGTTTTTATTTGAAGATATTCTTTTTCCCAATTTAGGCCTCTTAGCGCTTAGCATGTCCAATTGCAGTTTCTACAGATAGAGGGTTTCAGAACGGCTCAATCAAAAGTAAGGTTCAACTCTGTTAGTTGAATGCACAGAACAGAAAGAATTTTCACAGAATGCTACTGTGTAGTTTATATTTGAATATATTCCTTTTTCCACTATTACCCTCTAGCGCTCCGAATGTCCACTTGCATTTTCTACAGAAAGAGTGTTCAGAACTGCGCAATCAAAAGTATGGTTTAACTCTGTTAGCTGAATGCACAGATCAGAAAGAAGTTTCACCGAATGATTCTGTGTAGTTTATATTTGAAGATATTCCTTTTTCCACTATTACCCTCTTAGCGCTCCGAATCTCCACTTGCATTTTCTTCAAAAAGAGTGTTTCATAACTGCTCAATCAAAAATATGTTTTATCTCTGTTAACTGAATTTACAGATCAGAAATAAGTTTCACAGAATGCATCTGTGTAGTTTTTATTTGAAGATATTCTTTTTCCCAATGTAGGCCTCTTAGCGCTTAGCATGTCCAATTGCAGTTTCTACAGAAAGAGTGTTTCAGAACGGCTCAATCAAAAGTAAGGTTCAACTCTGTTAGTTGAATGCACAGAACAGAAAGTATTTTCACAGAATGCTACTGTGTAGTTTATATTTGAATATATTCCTTTTTCCACTATTACCCTCTTAGCGCTCCGAATGTCCACTTGCATTTTCTACAGAAAGAGTGTTCAGAACTGCGCAATCAAAAGTATGGTTTAACTCTGTTAGCTTAATGAACATATCAGAAATAAGTTTCACACAATGCTTCTGTGTAGTTTTTATTTGAAGATATTATTTTTCCCAATAGAGGCCTCTTAGCGCTCAGAATGTCCAATTGCAGTTTCTACAGAAAGAGTGTTTCAGAAAGGCTCAATCAAAAGTAAGGTTCAACTCTGTTAGTTGAATGCACAGAACAGAAAGAAGTTTCATACAATGCTTCTGTGTAGTTTATATTTGAACATATTCTTTTTTCCACTATTACCCACTTAGCGCTACGAATGTCCAGTTGCATTTTCTACAGACAGAGTGTTTCAAAACTGCTCAATCAAAAGTATGGTTTAACTCTGTTAGCTGAATGCTCAGATCAGAAAGAAGTTTCACAGAATGCTTTTGTGTAGTTTATATTTGAATATATTCCTTTTTCCACTACTACTCTCTTAGCGCTCCAAATGTCCAGTTGCATTTTCTACAGAAAGAGTGTTCAGATCTGCTCAATCAAAAGTATGGTTTAACTCTGTTAGCTGAACGCACAGATCAGAAAGAAGTTTCACAGAATGATTCTGTGTAGTTTATATTTGGAGACATTCCTTTTTCCACTATTACCCTCTTAGCCCTCCGAATCTCCACTTGCATTTTCTACAGAAAGAGTGTTTCAGAACGGCTCAATCAAAACTAAGGTTCAACTCTTTTAGTTGAACAAACAGAACAGAAAGATGTTTCACACAATTCTTCTGTGTAGTTTTTATTTGTAGACATTCTTTTTCCCAATATAGGCCTCTTAGCGCTCAGAATGTCCAATTGCAGTTTCTACAGAAAGAGTGTTACAGAACGGCTCAATCAAAAGTAAGGTTCAACTCTGTTAGTTGAATGCACAGAACAGAAAGAAGTTTAATACAATGCTTCTGTGTAGTTTATATTTGAACATATTCTTTTGTCCACTATTACCCACTTAGCGCTACGAATGTCCAGTTGCATTTTCTACAGACAGAGTGTTTCAAATCTGCTCAATCAAAAGTATGGTTTAACTCTGTTAGCTGAATGCTCAGATCAGAAAGAAGTTTCACAGAATTCTTCTGTGTAGTTTATATTTGAATATATTCCTTTTTCCATTACTAAGCTCTTAGCGCTCCAAATGTCCAGTTGCATTTTCTACAGAAAGAGTGTTCAGATCTGCTCAATCAAAAGTATGGTTTAAATCTGTTAGCTGAATGCACAGATCAGAAAGAAGTTTCACCGAATGATTCTGTGTAGTTTATATTTGAAGACATTCCTTTTTCCACTATTACCCTCTTAGCGCTCCGAATCTCCACTTGCATTTTCTACAAAAAGAGTGTTTCATAACTGCTCAATCAAAAATATGTTTTATCTCTGTTAACTGAATTTACAGATCAGAAATAAGTTTCACAGAATGCATCTGTGTAGTTTTTATTTGAAGATATTCTTTTTCCCAATGTAGGCCTCTTAGCGCTTAGCATGTCCAATTGCAGTTTCTACAGATAGAGGGTTTCAGAACGGCTCAATCAAAAGTAAGGTTCAACTCTGTTAGTTGAATGCACAGAACAGAAAGAATTTTCACAGAATGCTACTGTGTAGTTTATATTTGAATATATTCCTTTTTCCACTATTACCCTCTTAGCGCTCCGAATGTTCACTTGCATTTTCTACAGAAAGAGTGTTCAGAACTGCGCAATCAAAAGTATGGTTTAACTCTGTTAGCTTAATGAACATATCAGAAATAAGTTTCACACAATGCTTCTGTGTAGTTTTTATTTGAAGATATTATTTTTCCCAATAGAGGCCTCTTAGCGCTCAGAATGTCCAATTGCAGTTTCTACAGAAAGAGTGTTTCAGAAAGGCTCAATCAAAAGTAAGGTTCAACTCTGTTAGTTGTATGCACAGAAGAGAAAGAAGTTTCATACAATGCTTCTGTGTAGTTTATATTTGAACATATTCTTTTTTCCACTGTTACCCACTTAGCGCTACGAATGTCCAGTTGCATTTTCTACAGACAGAGTGTTTCAAAACTGCTCAATCAAAAGTATGGTTTAACTCTGTTAGCTGAATGCTCAGATCAGAAAGAAGTTTCACAGAATGCTTCTGTGTAGTTTATATGTGAATATATTCCTTTTTCCACTACTACGCTCTTAGCGCTCCAAATGTCCAGTTGCATTTTCTACAGAAAGAGTGTTCAGATCTGCTCAATCAAAAGTATGGTTTAACTCTGTTAGCTGAATGCACAGATCAGAAAGAAGTTTCACCGAATGATTCTGTGTAGTTTATATTTGAAGGCATTCCTTTTTCCACTATTACCCTCTTAGCGCTCCGAATCTCCACTTGCATTTTCTACAAAAAGAGTGTTTCATAACTGCTCAATCAAAAATATGTTTAATCTCTGTTAACTGAATTTACAGATCAGAAATAAGTTTCACAGAATGCATCTGTGTAGTTTTTATTTGAAGATATTCTTTTTCCCAATTTAGGCCTCTTAGCGCTTAGCATGTCCAATTGCAGTTTCTACAGATAGAGGGTTTCAGAACGGCTCAATCAAAAGTAAGGTTCAACTCTGTTAGTTGAATGCACAGAACAGAAAGAATTTTCACAGAATGCTACTGTGTAGTTTATATTTGAATATATTCCTTTTTCCACTATTACCCTCTAGCGCTCCGAATGTCCACTTGCATTTTCTACAGAAAGAGTGTTCAGAACTGCGCAATCAAAAGTATGGTTTAACTCTGTTAGCTGAATGCACTGATCAGAAAGAAGTTTCACCGAATGATTCTGTGTAGTTTATATTTGAAGACATTCCTTTTTCCACTATTACCCTCTTAGCGCTCCGAATCTCCACTTGCATTTTCTACAAAAAGAGTGTTTCATAACTGCTCAATCATAAATATGTTTTATCTCTGTTAACTGAATTTACAGATCAGAAATAAGTTTCACAGAATGCATCTGTGTAGTTTTTATTTGAAGATATTCTTTTTCCCAATGTAGGCCTCTTAGCGCTTAGCATGTCCAATTGCAGTTTGTACAGAAAGAGTGTTTCAGAACGGCTCAATCAAAAGTAAGGTTCAACACTGTTAGTTGAATGCACAGAACAGAAAGAATTTTCACAGAATGCTACTGTGTAGTTTATATTTGAATATATTCCTTTTTCCACTATTACCCTCTTAGCACTCCGAATGTCCACTTGCATTTTCTACAGAAAGAGTGTTCAGAACTGCGCAATCAAAAGTATGGTTTAACTCTGTTAACTTAATGAACATATCAGAAATAAGTTTCACACAATGCTTCTGTGTAGTTTTTATTTGAAGATATTATTTTTCCCAATAGAGGCCTCTTAGCGCTCAGAATGTCCAATTGCAGTTTCTACAGAAAGAGTGTTTCAGAAAGGCTCAATCAAAAGTAAGGTTCAACTCTGTTAGTTGAATGCACAGAACAGAAAGAAGTTTCATACAATGCTTCTGTGTAGTTTATATTTGAACATATTCTTTTTTCCACTATTACCCACTTAGCGCTACGAATGTCCAGTTGCATTTTCTACAGACAGAGTGTTTCAAAACTGCTCAATCAAAAGTATGTTTTAACTCTGTTAGCTGAATGCCCAGATCAGAAAGAAGTTTCACAGAATGCTTCTGTGTAGTTTATATTTGAATATATTCTTTTTCCACTACTACTCTCTTAGCGCTCCAAATGTCCAGTTGCATTTTTTACAGAAAGAGTGTTCAGATCTGCTCAATCAAAAGTATGGTTTAACTCTGTTAGCTGAATGCACAGATCAGAAAGAAGTTTCACAGAATGATTCTGTGTAGTTTATATTTGGAGACATTCCTTTTTCTACTATTACACTCTTAGCGCTCCGAATCTCCACTTGCATTTTCTACAGAAAGAGTGTTTCAGAACGGCTCAATCAAAACTAAGTTTCAACTCTTTTAGTTGAACAAACAGAACAGAAAGATGTTTCACACAATTCTTCTGTGTAGTTTTTATTTGTAGACATTCTTTTTCCCAATATAGGCCTCTTAGCGCTCAGAATGTCCAATTGCAGTTTCTACAGAAAGAGTGTTACAGAACGGCTCAATCAAAAGTGAGGTTCAACTCTGTTAGTTGAATGCACAGAACAGAAAGAAGTTTCATACAATGCTTCTGTGTAGTTTATATTTGAATATATTCTTTTGTCCACTATTACCCACTTAGCGCTACGAATGTCCAGTTGCATTTTCTACAGACAGAGTGTTTCAAAACTGCTCAATCAAAAGTATGGTTTAACTCTGTTAGCTGAATGCTCAGATCAGAAAAAGTTTCACAGAATGCTTCTGTGTAGTTTATATTTGAATATATTCCTTTTTCCACTACTACGCTCTTAGCACTCCAAATGTCCAGTTGCATTTTCTACAGAAAGAGTGTTCAGATCTGCTCAATCAAAAGTATGGTTTAACTCTGTTAGCTGAATGCACAGATCAGAAAGAAGTTTCACCGAATGATTCTGTGTAGTTTATATTTGAAGACATTCCTTTTTCCACTATTACCCTCTTAGTGCTCCGAATCTCCACTTGCATTTTCTACAAAAAGTGTGTTTCATAACTGCTCAATCAAAAATATGTTTTATCTCTGTTAACTGAATTTACAGATCAGAAATAAGTTTCACAGAATGCATCTGTGTAGTTTTTATTTGAAGATATTCTTTTTCCCAATGTAGGCCTCTTAGCGCTTAGCATGTCCAATTGCAGTTTCTACAGAAAGAGTATTTCAGAACGGCTCAATCAAAAGTAAGGTTCAACTCTGTTAGTTGAATGCACAGAACAGAAAGAATTTTCACAGAATGCTACTGTGTAGTTTATATTTGAATATATTCCTTTTTCCACTATCACCTTCTTAGCGCTCCGAATGTCCACTTGCATTTTCTACAGAAAGAGTGTTCAGAACTGCGCAATCAAAAGTATGGTTTAACTCTGTTAGCTTAATGAACATATCAGAAATACGTTTCACACAATGCTTCTGTATAGTTTTTATTTGAAGATATTATTTTTCCCAATAGAGGCCTCTTAGCGCTCAGAATGTCCAATTGCAATTTCTACAGAAAGAGAGTTTCAGAAAGGCTCAATCAAAAGTAAGGATCAACTCTGTTAGTTGAATGCACAGAACAGAAACAAGTTTCATACAATGCTTCTGTGTAGTTTATATTTGAACATATTCTGTTTTCCACTATTACCCACTTAGCGCTACGAATGCCCAGTTGCATTTTCTACAGACAGAGTGTTTCAAAACTGCTCAATCAAAAGTATGGTTTAACTCTGTTAGCTGAATGCTCAGATCAGAAAGAAGTTTCACAGAATGCTTCTGTGTAGTTTATATTTGAATATATTCCTTTTTCCACTACTACGCTCTTAGCGCTCCAAATGTCCAGTTGCATTTTCTACAGAAAGAGTGTTCAGATCTGCTCAATCAAAAGTATGGTTTAACTCTGTTAGCTGAATGCACAGATCAGAAAGAAGTTTCACCGAATGATTCTGTGTAGTTTATATTTGAAGACATTCCTTTTTCCACTATTACCCTCTTAGCGCTCCGAATCTCCACTTGCATTTTCTACAAAAAGAGTGTTTCATAACTGCTCAATCAAAAATATGTTTTATCTCTGTTAACTGAATTTACAGATCAGAAATAAGTTTCACAGAATGCATCTGTGTAGTTTTTATTTGAAGATATTCTTTTTCCCAATGTAGGCCTCTTAGCGCTTAGCATGTCCAATTGCACTTTCTACAGAAAGAGTGTTTCAGAACGGCTCAATCAAAAGTAAGGTTCAACTCTGTTAGTTGAATGCACAGAACAGAAAGAATTTTCACAGAATGCTACTGTGTAGTTTATATTTGAATATATTCCTTTTTCCACTATTACCCTCTTAGCGCTCCGAATGTCCACTTGCATTTTCTACAGAAAGAGTGTTCAGAACTGCGCAATCAAAAGTATGGTTTAACTCTGTTAGCTTAATGAACATATCAGAAATAAGTTTCACACAATGCTTCTGTGTAGTTTTTATTTGAAGATATTTTTTTTCCCAATAGAGGCCTCTTAGCGCTCAGAATGTCCAATTGCAGTTTCTACAGAAAGAGTGTTTCAGAAAGGCTCAATCAAAAGTAAGGTTCAACTCTGTTAGTTGAATGCACAGAACAGAAAGAAGTTTCATACAATGCTTCTGTGTAGTTTATATTTGAACATATTCTTTTTTCCACTATTACCCACTTAGCGCTACGAATGTCCAGTTGCATTTTCTACAGACAGAGTGTTTCAAAACTGCTCAATCAAAAGTATGGTTTAACTCTGTTAGCTGAATGCTCAGATCAGAAAGAAGTTTCACAGAATACTTCTGTGTAGTTTATATTTGAATATATTCTTTTTCCACTACTACTCTCTTAGCGCTCCAAATGTCCAGTTGCATTTTTTACAGAAAGAGTGTTCAGATCTGCTCAATCAAAAGTATGGTTTAACTCTGTTAGCTTAATGCACAGATCAGAAAGAAGTTTCACAGAATGATTCTGTGTAGTTTATATTTGGAGACATTCCTTTTTCTACTATTACACTCTTAGCGCTCCGAATCTCCACTTGCATTTTCTACAGAAAGAGGGTTTCAGAACGGCTCAATCAAAACTAAGGTTCAACTCTTTTAGTTGAACAAACAGAACAGAAAGATGTTTCACACAATTCTTCTGTGTAGTTTTTATTTGTAGACATTCTTTTTCCCAATATAGGCCTCTTAGCGCTCAGAATGTCCAATTGCAGTTTCTACAGAAAGAGTGTTACAGAACGGCTCAATCAAAAGTGAGGTTCAACTCTGTTAGTTGAATGCACAGAACAGAAAGAAGTTTCATACAATGCTTCTGTGTAGTTTATATTTGAATATATTCTTTTGTCCACTATTACCCACTTAGCGCTACGAATGTCCAGTTGCATTTTCTACAGACAGAGTGTTTCAAAACTGCTCAATCAAAAGTATGGTTTAACTCTGTTAGCTGAATGCTCAGATCAGAAAGAAGTTTCACAGAATGCTTCTGTGTAGTTTATATTTGAATATATTCCTTTTTCCACTACTACGCACTTAGCACTCCAAATGTCCAGTTGCATTTTCTACAGAAAGAGTGTTCAGATCTGCTCAATCAAAAGTATGGTTTAACTCTGTTAGCTGAATGCACAGATCAGAAAGAAGTTTCACCGAATGATTCTGTGTAGTTTATATTTGAAGACATTCCTTTTTCCACTATTACCCTCTTAGCGCTCCGAATCTCCACTTGTATTTTCTACAAAAAGTGTGTTTCATAACTGCTCAATCAAAAATATGTTTTATCTCTGTTAACTGAATTTACAGATCAGAAATAAGTTTCACAGAATGCATCTGTGTAGTTTTTATTTGAAGATATTCTTTTTCCCAATGTAGGCCTCTTAGCGCTTAGCATGTCCAATTGCAGTTTCTACAGAAAGAGTATTTCAGAACGGCTCAATCAAAAGTAAGGTTCAACTCTGTTAGTTGAATGCACAGAACAGAAAGAATTTTCACAGAATGCTACTGTGTAGTTTATATTTGAATATATTCCTTTTTCCACTATCACCTTCTTAGCGCTCCGAATGTCCACTTGCATTTTCTACAGAAAGAGTGTTCAGAACTGCGCAATCAAAAGTATGGTTTAACTCTGTTAGCTTAATGAACATATCAGAAATACGTTTCACACAATGCTTCTGTATAGTTTTTATTTGAAGATATTATTTTTCCCAATAGAGGCCTCTTAGCGCTCAGAATGTCCAATTGCAGTTTCTACAGAAAGAGAGTTTCAGAAAGGCTCAATCAAAAGTAAGGATCAACTCTGTTAGTTGAATGCACAGAACAGAAAGAAGTTTCATACAATGCTTCTGTGTAGTTTATATTTGAACATATTCTGTTTTCCACTATTACCCACTTAGCGCTACGAATGCCCAGTTGCATTTTCTACAGACAGAGTGTTTCAAAACTGCTCAATCAAAAGTATGGTTTAACTCTGTTAGCTGAATGCTCAGATCAGAAAGAAGTTTCACAGAATGCTTCTGTGTAGTTTATATTTGAATATATTCCTTTTTCCACTACTACGCTCTTAGCGCTCCAAATGTCCAGTTGCATTTTCTACAGAAAGAGTGTTCAGATCTGCTCAATCAAAAGTATGGTTTAACTCTGTTAGCTGAATGCACAGATCAGAAAGAAGTTTCACCGAATGATTCTGTGTAGTTTATATTTGAAGACATTCCTTTTTCCACTATTACCCACTTAGCGCTCCGAATCTCCACTTGCATTTTCTACAAAAAGAGTGTTTCATAACTGCTCAATCAAAAATATGTTTTATCTCTGTTAACTGAATTTACAGATCAGAAATAAGTTTCACAGAATGCATCTGTGTAGTTTTTATTTGAAGATATTCTTTTTCCCAATGTAGGCCTCTTAGCGCTCAGAATGTCCAATTGCAGTTTCTACAGAAAGAGTGTTTCAGAAAGGCTCAATCAAAAGTAAGGTTCAACTCTGTTAGTTGAATGCACAGAACAGAAAGAAGTTTCATACAATGCTTCTGTGTAGTTTATATTTGAACATATTCTTTTTTCCACTATTACCCACTTAGCGCTACGAATGTCCAGTTGCATTTTCTACAGACAGAGTGTTTCAAAACTGCTCAATCAAAAGTATGGTTTAACTCTGTTAGCTGAATGCTCAGATCAGAAAGAAGTTTCACAGAATACTTCTGTGTAGTTTATATTTGAATATATTCTTTTTCCACTACTACTCTCTTAGCGCTCCAAATGTCCAGTTGCATTTTTTACAGAAAGAGTGTTCAGATCTGCTCAATCAAAAGTATGGTTTAACTCTGTTAGCTTAATGCACAGAACAGAAAGAAGTTTCACAGAATGATTCTGTGTAGTTTATATTTGGAGACATTCCTTTTTCTACTATTACACTCTTAGCGCTCCGAATCTCCACTTGCATTTTCTACAGAAAGAGGGTTTCAGAACGGCTCAATCAAAACTAAGGTTCAACTCTTTTAGTTGAACAAACAGAACAGAAAGATGTTTCACACAATTCTTCTGTGTAGTTTTTATTTGTAGACATTCTTTTTCCCAATATAGGCCTCTTAGCGCTCAGAATGTCCAATTGCAGTTTCTACAGAAAGAGTGTTTCAGAACGGCTCAATCAAAAGTGAGGTTCAACTCTGTTAGTTGAATGCACAGAACAGAAAGAAGTTTCATACAATGCTTCTGTGTAGTTTATATTTGAACATATTCTTTTGTCCACTATTACCCACTTAGCGCTACGAAGGTCCAGTTGCATTTTCTACAGACAGAGTGTTTCAAAACTGCTCAATCAAAAGTATGGTTTAACTCTGTTAGCTGAATGCTCAGATCAGAAAGAAGTTTCACAGAATGCTTCTGTGTAGTTTATATTTGAATATATTCCTTTTTCCACTACTACGCTCTTAGCACTCCAAATGTCCAGTTGCATTTTCTACAGAAAGAGTGTTCAGATCTGCTCAATCAAAAGTATGGTTTAACTCTGTTAGCTGAATGCACAGATCAGAAAGAAGTTTCACCGAATGATTCTGTGTAGTTTATATTTGAAGACATTCCTTTTTCCACTATTACCCTCTTAGCGCTCCGAATCTCCACTTGCATTTTCTACAAAAAGAGTGTTTCATAACTGCTCAATCAAAAATATGTTTTATCTCTGTTAACTGAATTTACAGATCAGAAATAAGTTTCACAGAATGCATCTGTGTAGTTTTTATTTGAAGATATTCTTTTTCCCAATGTAGGCCTCTTAGCGCTTAGCATGTCCAATTGCAGTTCCTACAGAAAGAGTATTTCAGAACGGCTCAATCAAAAGTAAGGTTCAACTCTGTTAGTTGAATGCACAGAACAGAAAGAATTTTCACAGAATGCTACTGTGTAGTTTATATTTGAATATATTCCTTTTTCCACTATCACCTTCTTAGCGCTCCGAATGTCCACTTGCATTTTCTACAGAAAGAGTGTTCAGAACTGCGCAATCAAAAGTATGGTTTAACTCTGTTAGCTTAATGAACATATCAGAAATAAGTTTTACACAATGCTTCTGTGTAGTTTTTATTTGAAGATATTATTTTTCCCAATAGAGGCCTCTTAGCGCTCAGAATGTCCAATTGCAGTTTCTACAGAAAGAGAGTTTCAGAAAGGCTCAATCAAAAGTAAGGATCAACTCTGTTAGTTGAATGCACAGAACAGAAAGAAGTTTCATACAATGCTTCTGTGTAGTTTATATTTGAACATATTATTATTTCCACTATTACCCACTTAGCGCTACGAATGCCCAGTTGCATTTTCTACAGACAGAGTGTTTCAAAACTGCTCAATCAAAAGTATTGTTTAACTCTGTTAGCTGAATGCTCACATCAGAAAGAAGTTTCACAGAATGCTTCTGTGTAGTTTATATTTGAATATATTACTTTTTCCACTACTACGCTCTTAGCGCTCCAAATGTCCAGTTGCATTTTCTACAGAAAGAGTGTTCAGATCTGCTCAATCAAAAGTATGGTTTAACTCTGTTAGCTGAATGCACAGATTAGAAAGAAGTTTCACAGAATGATTCTTTGTAGTTTATATTTGGAGACATTCCTTTTTCCACTATTACCCTCTTAGCGCTCCGAATCTCCACTTGCATTTTCTACAGAAAGAGTGTTTCAGAAAGGCTCAATCAAAACTAAGGTTCAACTCTTTTAGTTGAACAAACAGAACAGAAAGTAGTTTCACACAATTCTTCTGTGTAGTTTTTATTTGTAGACATTCTTTTTCCCAATATAGGCCTCTTAGCGCTCAGAATGTCCAATTGCAGTTTCTACAGAAAGAGTGTTTCAGAAAGGCTCAATCAAAAGTCAGGTTCAACTCTGTTAGTTGAATGCACAGAACAGAAAGAAGTTTCATACAATGTTTCTGTGTAGTTTATATTTGAACATATTCTTTTTTCCACTATTACCCACTTAGCGCTACGAATATCAAGTTGCATTTTCTACAGACAGAGTGTTTCAAAACTGCTCAATCAAAAGTATGGTTTAACTCTGTTAGCTGAATGCTCAGATCAGAAAGAAGTTTCACAGAATGCTTCTGTGTAGTTTATATTTGAATATATTCCTTTTTCCACTACTACGCTCTTAGCGCTCCAAATGTCCAGTTGCATTTTCTACAGAAAGAGTGTTCAGATCTGCTCAATCAAAAGTATGGTTTAACTCTGTTAGCTGAATGCACAGATCAGAAAGAAGTTTCACCGAATGATTCTGTGTAGTTTATATTTGAAGACATTCCTTTTTCCACTATTACCCTCTTAGCGCTCCGAATCTCCACTTGCATTTTCTACAAAAAGAGTGTTTCATAACTGCTCAATCAAAAATATGTTTTATCTCTGTTAACTGAATTTACAGATCAGAAATAAGTTTCACAGAATGCATCTGTGTAGTTTTTATTTGAAGATATTCTTTTTCCCAATGTAGGCCTCTTAGCGCTTAGCATGTCCAATTGCAGTTTGTACAGAAAGAGTGTTTCAGAACGGCTCAATCAAAAGTAAGGTTCAACTCTGTTAGTTGAATGCACAGAACAGAAAGAATTTTCACAGAATGCTACTGTGTAGTTTATATTTGAATATATTCCTTTTTCCACTATTACCCTCTTAGCGCTCTGAATGTCCACTTGCATTTTCTACAGAAAGAGTGTTCAGAACTGCGCAATCAAAAGTATGGTTTAACTCTGTTAGCTTAATGAACATATCAGAAATAAGTTTCACACAATGCTTCTGTGTAGTTTTTATTTGAAGATATTATTTTTCCCAATAGAGGCCTCTTAGCGCTCAGAATGTCCAATTGCAGTTTCTACAGAAAGAGTGTTTCAGAAAGGCTCAATCAAAAGTAAGGTTCAACTCTGTTAGTTGAATGCACAGAACAGAAAGAAGTTTCATACAATGCTTCTGTGTAGTTTATATTTGAACATATTCTTTTTTCCACTATTACCCACTTAGCGCTACGAATGTCAAGTTGCATTTTCTACAGACAGAGTGTTTCAAAACTGCTCAATCAAAAGTATGGTTTAACTCTGTTAGCTGAATGCTCAGATCAGAAAGAAGTTTCACAGAATGCTTCTGTGTAGTTTATATTTGAATATATTCCCTTTTCCACTACTACTCTCTTAGCGCTCCAAATGTCCAGTTGCATTTTCTACAGAAAGAGTGTTCAGATCTGCTCAATCAAAAGTATGGTTTAACTCTGTTAGCTGAATGCACAGATCAGAAAGAAGTTTCACAGAATGATTCTGTGTAGTTTATATTTGGAGACATTCCTTTTTCCACTATTACCCTCTTAGCGCTCCGAATCTCCACTTGCATTTTCTACAGAAAGAGTGTTTCAGAACGGCTCAATCAAAACTAAGGTTCAACTCTTTTAGTTGAACAAACAGAACAGAAAGAAGTTTCACACAATTCTTCTGTGTAGTTTTTATTTGTAGACATTCTTTTTCCCAATATAGGCCTCCTAGCGCTCAGAATGTCCAACTGCAGTTTCTACAGAAAGAGTGTTTCAGAACGGCTCAATCAAAAGTAAGGTTCAACTCTGTTAGTTGAATTCACAGAACAGAAAGAAGTTTCATACAATGCTTCTGTGTAGTTTATATTTGAACATATTCTTTTTTCCACTGTTACCCACTTAGCGCTACGAATGTCCAGTTGCATTTTCTACAGACAGAGTGTTTCAAAACTGCTCAATCAAAAGTATGGTTTAACTCTGTTAGCTGAATGCTCAGATCAGAAAGAAGTTTCACAGAATGCTTCTGTGTAGTTTTTATTTGAATATATTCCTTTTTCCACTACTACGCTCTTAGCGCTCCAAATGTCCAGTTGCATTTTCTACAGAAAGAGTGTTCAGATCTGCTCAATCAAAAGTATGGTTTAACTCTGTTAGCTGAATGCACAGATCAGAAAGAAGTTTCACCGAATGATTCTGTGTAGTTTATATTTGAAGACATTCCTTTTTCCACTATTACCCTCTTAGCGCTCCGAATCTCCACTTGCATTTTCTACAAAAAGAGTGTTTCATAACTGCTCAATCAAAAATATGTTTTATCTCTGTTAACTGAATTTACAGATCAGAAATAAGTTTCACAGAATGCATCTGTGTAGTTTTTATTTGAAGATATTCTTTTTCCCAATGTAGGCCTCTTAGCGCTTAGCATGTCCAATTGCAGTTTCTACAGATAGAGGGTTTCAGAACGGCTCAATCAAAAGTAAGGTTCAACTCTGTTAGTTGAATGCACAGAACAGAAAGAATTTTCACAGAATGCTACTGTGTAGTTTATATTTGAATATATTCCTTTTTCCACTATTACCCTCTTAGCGCTCCGAATGTCCACTTGCATTTTCTACAGAAAGAGTGTTCAGAACTGCGCAATCAAAAGTATGGTTTAACTCTGTTAGCTTAATGAACATATCAGAAATATGTTTCACACAATGCTTCTGTGTAGTTTTTATTTGAAGATATTATTTTTCCCAATAGAGGCCTCTTAGCGCTCAGAATGTCCAATTGCAGTTTCTACAGAAAGAGTGTTTCCGAAAGGCTCAATCAAAAGTAAGGTTCAACTCTGTTAGTTGTATGCACAGAACAGAAAGAAGTTTCATACAATGCTTCTGTGTAGTTTATATTTGAACATATTCTTTTTTCCACTATTACCCACTTAGCGCTACGAATGTCCAGTTGCATTTTCTACAGACAGAGTGTTTCAAAACTGCTCAATCAAAAGTATGGTTTAACTCTGTTAGCTGAATGCTCAGATCAGAAAGAAGTTTCACAGAATGCTTCTGTGTAGTTTATATTTGAATATATTCCTTTTTCCACTACTACGCTCTTAGCGCTCCAAATGTCCAGTTGCATTTTCTACAGAAAGAGTGTTCAGATCTGCTCAATCAAAAGTATGGTTTAACTCTGTTAGCTGAATGCACAGATCAGAAAGAAGTTTCACCGAATGATTCTGTGTAGTTTATATTTGAAGACATTCCTTTTTCCACTATTACCCTCTTAGCGCTCCGAATCTCCCCTTGCATTTTCTACAAAAAGAGTGTTTCATAACTGCTCAATCAAAAATATGTTTTATCTCTGTTAACTGAATTTACAGATCAGAAATAAGTTTCACAGAATGCATCTGTGTAGTTTTTATTTGAAGATATTCTTTTTCCCAATGTAGGCCTCTTAGCGCTTAGCATGTCCAATTGCAGTTTGTACAGAAAGAGTGTTTCAGAACGGCTCAATCAAAATTAAGGTTCAACCCTGTTAGTTGAATGCACAGAACAGAAAGAATTTTCACAGAATGCTACTGTGTAGTTTATATTTGAATATATTCCTTTTTCCACTAGTACCCTCTTAGCGCTCCGAATGTCCACTTGCATTTTCTACAGAAAGAGTGTTCAGAACTGCGCAATCAAAAGTATGGTTTAACTCTTTTAGCTTAATGAACATATCAGAAATAAGTTTCACACAATGCTTCTGTGTAGTTTTTATTTGAAGATATTATTTTTCCCAATAGAGGCCTCTTAGCGCTCAGAATGTACAATTGCAGTTTCTACAGAAAGAGTGTTTCAGAAAGGCTCAATCAAAAGTAAGGTTCAACTCTGTTAGTTGAATGCACAGAACAGAAAGAAGTTTCATACAATGCTTCTGTGTAGTTTATATTTGAACATATTCTTTTTTCCACTATTACCCACTTAGCGCTACGAATGTACAGTTGCATTTTCTACAGACAGAGTGTTTCAAAACTGCTCAATCAAAAGTATGGTTTAACTCTGTTAGCTGAATGCTCAGATCAGAAAGAAGTTTCACAGAATGCTTATGTGTAGTTTATATTTGAATATATTCCTTTTTCCACTACTACTCTCTTAGCGCTCCAAATGTTCAGTTGCATTTTCCACAGAAAGAGTGTTCAGATCTGCTCTATCAAAAGTATGGTTTAACTCTGTTAGCTGAATGCACAGATCAGAAAGAAGTTTCACAGAATGATTCTGGGTAGTTTATATTTGGAGACATCTCTTTTTCCACTATTACCCTCTTAGCGCTCCGAATCTCCACTTGCATTTTCTACAGAAAGAGTGTTTCAGAAAGGCTCAATCAAAACTAAGGTTCAACTCTTTTAGTTGAACAAACAGAACAGAAAGAAGTTTCAGACAATTCTTCTGTGTAGTTTTTATTTGTAGACATTCTTTTTCCCAATATAGGCCTCTTAGCGCTCAGAATGTCCAATTGCAGTTTCTACAGAAAGAGAGTTTCAGAACGGCTCAATCAAAAGTAAGGTTCAACTCTGTTAGTTGAATGCACAGAACAGAAAGAAGTTTCATACAATGATTCTGTGTAGATTATATTTGAACATATTCTTTTTTCCACTCTTACCCACTTAGCGCTACGAATGTCCAGTTGCATTTTCTACAGACAGAGTGTTTCAAAACTGCTCAATCAAAAGTATGGTTTAACTCTGTTAGCTGAATGCTCAGATCAGAAAAAAGTTTCACAGAATGCTTCTGTGTAGTTTATATTTGAATATATTCCTTTTTCCACTAATACGCTCTTAGCGCTCCAAATGTCCAGTTGCATTTTCTACAGAAAGAGTGTTCAGATCTGCTCTCTCAAAAGTATGGTTTAACTCTGTTAGCTGAATGCACAGATCAGAAAGAAGTTTCACCGAATGATTCTGTGTAGTTTATATTCGAAGACATTCCTTTTTCCACTATTAACCTCTTAGCGCTCCGAATCTCCACTTGCATTTTCTACAAAAAGAGTGTTTCATAACTGCTCAATCAAAAATATGTTTTATCTCTGTTAACTGAATTTACAGATCAGAAATAAGTTTCACAGAATGCATCTGTGTAGTTTTTATTTGAAGATATTCTTTTTCCCAATGTAGGCCTCTTAGCGCTTAGCATGTCCAATTGCATTTTCTACAGAAAGAGTGTTTCAGAACGGCTCAATCAAAAGTAAGGTTCAACTCTGTTAGTTGAATGCACAGAACAGAAAGAATTTTCACAGAATGCTACTGTGTAGTTTATATTTGAATATATTCCTTTTTCCACTATTACCCTCTTAGCACTCCGAATGTCCACTTTCATTTTCTACAGAAAGTGTGTTCAGAACTGCGCAATCAAAAGTATGGTTTAACTCTGTTAGCTTAATGAACATATCAGAAATAAGTTTCACACAATGCTTCTGTGTAGTTTTTATTTGAAGATATTATTTTTCCCAATAGGGGCCTCTTAGCGCTCAGAATGTCCAATTGCAGTTTCTACAGAAAGAGTGTTTCAGAAAGGCTCAATCAAAAGTAAGGTTCAACTCTGTTAGTTGAATGCACAGAACAGAAAGAAGTTTCATACAATGCTTCTGTGTAGTTTATATTTGAACATATTCTTTTTTCCAATATTACCCACTTAGCGCTACGAATGTCAAGTTGCATTTTCTACAGACAGAGTGTTTCAAAACTGCTCAATCAAAAGTATGGTTTAAATCTGTTAGCTGAATGCTCAGATCAGAAAGAAGTTTCACAGAATGCTTCTGTGTAGTTTATATTTGAATATATTCCCTTTTCCACTACTACTCTCTTAGCGCTCCAAATGTCCAGTTGCATTTTCTACAGAAAGAGTGTTCAGATCTGCTCAATCAAAAGTATGGTTTAACACTGTTAGCTGAATGCACAGATCATAAAGAAGTTTCACAGAATGATTCTGTGTAGTTTATATTTGGAGACATTCCTTTTTCCACTATTACCCTCTTAGCGCTCCGAATCTCCACTTGCATTTTCTACAGAAAGATTGTTTCAGAACGGCTCAATCAAAACTAAGGTTCAACTCTTTTAGTTGAACAAACAGAACAGAAAGAAGTTTCACACAATTCTTCTGTGTAGTTTTTATTTGTAGACATTCTTTTTCCCAATATAGGCCTCTTAGCGCTCAGAATGTCCAATTGCAGTTTCTACAGAAAGAGTGTTTCAGAAAGGCTCAATCAAAAGTAAGGTTCAACTCTGTTAGTTGTATGCACAGAACAGAAAGAAGTTTCATACAATGCTTCTGTGTAGTTTATATTTGAACATATTCTTTTTTCCACTGTTACCCACTTAGCGCTACGAATGTCCAGTTGCATTTTCTACAGACAGAGTGTTTCAAAACTGCTCAATCAAAAGTATGGTTTAACTCTGTTAGCTGAATGCTCAGATCAGAAAGAAGTTTCACAGAATGCTTCTGTGTAGTTTATATTTGAATATATTCCTTTTTCCACTACTACGCTCTTAGCGCTCCAAATGTCCAGTTGCATTTTCTACAGAAAGAGTGTTCAGATCTGCTCAATCAAAAGTATGGTTTAACTCTGTTAGCTGAATGCACAGATCAGAAAGAAGTTTCACCGAATGATTCTGTGTAGTTTATATTTGAAGACATTCCTTTTTCCACTATTACCCTCTTAGCGCTCCGAATCTCCCCTTGCATTTTCTACAAAAAGAGTGTTTCATAACTGCTCAATCAAAAATATGTTTTATCTCTGTTAACTGAATTTACAGATCAGAAATAAGTTTCACAGAATGCATCTGTGTAGTTTTTATTTGAAGATATTCTTTTTCCCAATGTAGGCCTCTTAGCGCTTAGCATGTCCAATTGCAGTTTCTACAGAAAGAGTGTTTCAGAACGGCTCAATCAAAAGTAAGGTTCAACCCTGTTAGTTGAATGCACAGAACAGAAAGAATTTTCACAGAATGCTACTGTGTAGTTTATATTTGAATATATTCCTTTTTCCACTATTACCCTCTTAGCGCTCCGAATGTCCACTTGCATTTTCTACAGAAAGAGTGTTCAGAACTGCGCAATCAAAAGTATGGTTTAACTCTGTTAGCTTAATGAACATATCAGAAATAAGTTTCACACAATGCTTCTGTGTAGTTTTTATTTGAAGATATTATTTTTCCCAATAGAGGCCTCTTAGCGCTCAGAATGTACAATTGCAGTTTCTACAGAAAGAGTGTTTCAGAAAGGCTCAATCAAAAGTAAGGTTCAACTCTGTTAGTTGAATGCACAGAACAGAAAGAAGTTTCATACAATGCTTCTGTGTAGTTTATATTTGAACATATTCTTTTTTCCACTATTACCCACTTAGCGCTACGAATGTCCAGTTGCATTTTCTACAGACAGAGTGTTTCAAAACTGCTCAATCAAAAGTATGGTTTAACTCTGTTAGCTGAATGCTCAGATCAGAAAGAAGTTTCACAGAATGCTTCTGTGTAGTTTATATTTGAATATATTCCTTTTTCCACTACTACTCTCTTAGTGCTCCAAATGTCCAGCTGCATTTTCCACAGAAAGAGTGTTCAGATCTGCTCAATCAAAAGTATGGTTTAACTCTGTTAGCTGAATGCACAGATCAGAAAGAAGTTTCACAGAATGATTCTGTGTAGTTTATATTTGGAGACATCCCTTTTTCCACTATTACCCTCTTAGCGCTCCGAATCTCCACTTGCATTTTCTACAGAAAGAGTGTTTCAGAAAGGCTGAATCAAAACTAAGGTTCAACTCTTTTAGTTGAACAAACAGAACAGAAAGAAGTTTCACACAATTCTTCTGTGTAGTTTTTATTTGTAGACATTCCTTTTCCCAATATAGGCCTCTTAGCGCTCAGAATGTCCAATTGCAGTTTCTACAGAAAGAGTGTTTCAGAACGGCTCAATCAAAAGTAAGGTTCAACTCTGTTAGTTGAATGCACAGAACAGAAAGAAGTTTCATACAATGCTTCTGTGTAGTTTATATTTGAACATATTCTTTTTTCCACTATTACCCACTTAGCGCTACGAATGTCCAGTTGCATTTTCTACAGACAGAGTGTTTCAAAACTGCTCAATCAAAAGTATGGTTTAACTCTGTTAGCTGAATGCTCAGATCAGAAAGAAGTTTCACAGAATGCTTCTGTGTAGTTTATATTTGAATATATTCCTTTTTCCACTAATACGCTCTTAGCGCTCCAAATGTCCAGTTGCATTTTCTACAGAAAGAGTGTTCAGATCTGCTCTATCAAAAGTATGGTTTAACTCTGTTAGCTGAATGCACAGATCAGAAAGAAGTTTCACCGAATGATTCTGTGTAGTTTATATTTGAAGACATTCCTTTTTCCACTATTACCCTCTTAGCGCTCCGAATCTCCACTTGCATTTTCTACAAAAAGAGTGTTTCATAACTGCTCAATCAAAAATATGTTTTATCTCTGTTAACTGAATTTACAGATCAGAAATAAGTTTCACAGAATGCATCTGTGTAGTTTTTATTTGAAGATATTCTTTTTCCCAATGTAGGCCTCTTAGCGCTTAGCATGTCCAATTGCATTTTCTACAGAAAGAGTGTTTCAGAACGGCTCAATCAAAAGTAAGGTTCAACACTGTTAGTTGAATGCACAGAACAGAAAGAATTTTCACAGAATGCTACTGTGTAGTTTATATTTGAATATATTCCTTTTTCCACTATTACCCTCTTAGCACTCCGAATGTCCACTTGCATTTTCTACAGAAAGAGTGTTCAGAACTGCGCAATCAAAAGTATGGTTTAACTCTGTTAGCTTAATGAACATATCAGAAATAAGTTTCACACAATGCTTCTGTGTAGTTTTTATTTGAAGATATTATTTTTCCCAATAGGGGCCTCTTAGCGCTCAGAATGTCCAATTGCAGTTTCTACAGAAAGAGTGTTTCAGAAAGGCTCAATCAAAAGTAAGGTTCAACTCTGTTAGTTGAATGCACAGAACAGAAAGAAGTTTCATACAATGCTTCTGTGTAGTTTATATTTGAACATATTCTTTTTGCACTATTACCCACTTAGCGCTACGAATGTCAAGTTGCATTTTCTACAGACAGAGTGTTTCAAAACTGCTCAATCAAAAGTATGGTTTAACTCTGTTAGCTGAATGCTCAGATCAGAAAGAAGTTTCACAGAATGCTTCTGTGTAGTTTATATTTGAATATATTCCCTTTTCCACTACTACTCTCTTAGCGCTCCAAATGTCCAGTTGCATTTTCTACAGAAAGAGTGTTCAGATCTGCTCAATCAAAAGTATGGTTTAACTCTGTTAGCTGAATGCACAGATCAGAAAGAAGTTTCACAGAATGACTCTGTGTAGTTTATATTTGGAGACATTCCTTTTTCCACTATTACTCTCTTAGCGCTCCGAATCTCCACTTGCATTTTCTACAGAAAGAGTGTTTCAGAACGGCTCAATCAAAACTAAGGTTCAACTCTTTTAGTTGAACAAACAGAACAGAAAGAAGTTTCACACAATTCTTCTGTGTAGTTTTTATTTGTAGACATTCTTTTTCCCAATATAGGCCTCCTAGCGCTCAGAATGTCCAATTGCAGTTTCTACAGAAAGAGTGTTTCAGAACGGCTCAATCAAAAGTAAGGTTCAACTCTGTTAGTTGAATTCACAGAACAGAAAGAAGTTTCATACAATGCTTCTGTGTAGTTTATATTTGAACATATTCTTTTTTCCACTGTTACCCACTTAGCGCTACGAATGTCCAGTTGCATTTTCTACAGACAGAGTTTTTCAAAACTGCTCAATCAAAAGTATGGTTTAACTCTGTTAGCTGAATGCTCAGATCAGAAAGAAGTTTCACAGAATGCTTCTGTGTAGTTTATATTTGAATATATTCCTTTTTCCACTACTACGCTCTTAGCGCTCAAAATGTCCAGTTGCATTTTCTACAGAAAGAGTGTTCAGATCTGCTCAATCAAAAGTATGGTTTAACTCTGTTAGCTGAATGCAAAGATCAGAAAGAAGTTTCACCGAATGATTCTGTGTAGTTTATATTTGAAGACATTCCTTTTTCCACTATTACCCTCTTAGCGCTCCGAATCTCCACTTGCATTTTCTACAAAAAGAGTGTTTCATAACTGCTCAATCAAAAATATGTTTTATCTCTGTTAACTGAATTTACAGATCAGAAATAAGTTTCACAGAATGCATCTGTGTAGTTTTTATTTGAAGATATTCTTTTTCCCAATGTAGGCCTCTTAGCGCTTAGCATGTCCAATTGCAGTTTCTACAGATAGAGGGTTTCAGAACGGCTCAATCAAAAGTAAGGTTCAACTCTGTTAGTTGAATGCACAGAACAGAAAGAATTTTCACAGAATGCTACTGTGTAGTTTATATTTGAATATATTCCTTTTTCCAATATTACCCTCTTAGCGCTCCGAATGTCCACTTGCATTTTCTACAGAAAGAGTGTTCAGAACTGCGCAATCAAAAGTATGGTTTAACTCTGTTAGCTTAGTGAACATATCAGAAATAAGTTTCACACAATGCTTCTGTGTAGTTTTTATTTGAAGATATTATTTTTCCCAATAGAGGCATCTTAGCGCTCAGAATGTCCAATTGCAGTTTCTACAGAAAGAGTGTTTCAGAAAGGCTCAATCAAAAGTAAGGTTCAACTCTGTTAGTTGTATGCACAGAACAGAAAGAAGTTTCATACAATGCTTCTGTGTAGTTTATATTTGAACATATTCTTTTTTCCACTATTACCCACTTAGCGCTACGAATGTCCAGTTGCATTTTCTACAGACAGAGTGTTTCAAAACTGCTCAATCAAAAGTATGGTTTAACTCTGTTAGCTGAATGCTCAGATCAGAAAGAAGTTTCACAGAATGCTTCTGTGTAGTTTATATGTGAATATATTCCTTTTTCCACTACTACGCTCTTAGCGCTCCAAATGTCCAGTTGCATTTTCTACAGAAAGAGTGTTCAGATCAGCTGAATCAAAAGTATGGTTTAACTCTGTTAGCTGAATGCACAGATCAGAAAGAAGTTTCACCGAATGATTCTGTGTAGTTTATATTTGAAGACATTCCTTTTTCCACTATTACCCTCTTAGCGCTCCGAATCTCCCCTTGCATTTTCTACAAAAAGAGTGTTTCATAACTGCTCAATCAAAAATATGTTTTATCTCTGTTAACTGAATTTACAGATCAGAAATAAGTTTCACAGAATGCATCTGTGTAGTTTTTATTTGAAGATATTCTTTTTCCCAATGTAGGCCTCTTAGCGCTTAGCATGTCCAATTGCAGTTTGTACAGAAAGAGTGTTTCAGAACGGCTCAATCAAAAGTAAGGTTCAACTCTGTTATTTGAATGCACAGAACAGAAAGAATTTTCACAGAATGCTACTGTGTAGTTTATATTTGAATATATTCCTTTTTCCACTATTACCCTCTTAGCGCTCCGAATGTCCACTTGCATTTTCTACAGAAAGAGTGTTCAGAACTGCGCAATCAAAAGTATGGTTTAACTCTGTTAGCTTAATGAACATATCAGAAATAAGTTTCACACAATGCTTCTGTGTAGTTTTTATTTGAAGATATCATTTTCCCAATAGAGGCCTCTTAGCGCTCAGAATGTCCAATTGCAGTTTCTACAGAAAGAGTGTTTCAGAAAGGCTCAATCAAAAGTAAGGTTCAACTCTGTTAGTTGAATGCACAGAACAGAAAGAAGTTTCATACAATGCTTCTGTGTAGTTTATATTTGAACATATTCTTTTTTCCACTATTACCCACTTAACTCTACGAATGTCCAGTTGCATTTTCTACAGACAGAGAGTTTCAAAACTGCTCAATCAAAAGTATGGTTTAACTCTGTTAGCTGAATGCTCAGATCAGAAAGAAGTTTCACAGAATGCTTCTGTGTAGTTTATATTTGAATATATTCCTTTTTCCACTACTACTCTCTTAGCGCTCCAAATGTCCAGTTGCATTTTCTACAGAAAGAGTGTTCAGATCTGCTCAATCAAAAGTATGGTGTAACTCTGTTTGCTGAATGCACAGATCAGAAAGAAGTTTCACAGAATGATTCTGTGTAGTTTATATTTGGAGACATTCCTTTTTCCACTATTACCCTCTTAGCGCTCCGAATCTCCACTTGCATTTTCTACAGAAAGGGTGTTTCAGAACGGCTCAATCAAATCTAAGGTTCAACTCTTTTAGTTGAACAAACAGAACAGAAAGATGTTTCACACAATTCTTCTGTGTAGTTTTTATTTGTAGACATTCTTTTTCCCAATATAGGCCTCTTAGCGCTCAGAATGTCCAATTGCAGTTTCTACAGAAAGAGTGTTTCAGAACGGCTCAATCAAAAGTAAGGTTCAACTCTGTTAGTTGAATGCACAGAACAGAAAGAAGTTTCATACAATGCTTCTGTGTAGATTATATTTGAACATATTCTTTTTTCCACTATTACCCACTTAGCGCTACGAATGTCCAGTTGCATTTTCTACAGACAGAGTGTTTCAAAACTGCTCAATCAAAAGTATGGTTTAACTCTGTTAGCTGAATGCTCAGATCATAAAGAAGTTTCACAGAATGCTTCTGTGTAGTTTATATTTGAATATATTCCTTTTTCCACTAATACGGTCTTAGCGCTCCAAATGTCCAGTTGCATTTTCTACAGAAAGAGTGTTCTGATCTGCTCTATCAAAAGTATGGTTTAACTCTGTTAGCTGAATGCACAGATCAGAAAGAAGTTTCACCGAATGATTCTGTGTAGTTTATATTTGAAGACATTCCTTTTTCCACTATTACCCTCTTAGCGCTCCGAATCTCCACTTGCATTTTCTACAAAAAGAGTGTTTCATAACTGCTCAATCAAAAATATGTTTTATCTCTGTTAACTGAATTTACAGATCAGAAATAAGTTTCACAGAATGCATCTGTGCAGTTTTTATTTGAAGATATTCTTTTTCCCAATGTAGGCCTCTTAGCGCTTAGCATGTCCAATTGCATTTTCTACAGAAAGAGTGTTTCAGAACGGCTCAATCAAAAGTAAGGTTCAACTCTGTTAGTTGAATGCACAGAACAGAAAGAATTTTCACAGAATGCTACTGTGTAGTTTATATTTGAATATATTCCTTTTTCCACTATTACCCTCTTAGCACTCCGAATGTCCACTTGCATTTTCTACAGAAAGAGTGTACAGAACTGCGCAATAAAAAGTATGGTTTAACTCTGTTAGCTTAATGAACATATCAGAAATAAGTTTCACACAATGCTTCTGTGTAGTTTTTATTTGAAGATATTATTTTTCCCAATAGAGGCCTCTTAGCGCTCAGAATGTCCAATTGCAGTTTCTACAGAAAGAGTGTTTCAGAAAGGCTCAATCAAAAGTAAGGTTCAACTCTGTTAGTTGAATGCACAGAACAGAAAGAAGTTTCATACAATGCTTCTGTGTAGTTTATATTTGAACATATTCTTTTTTCCACTATTACCCACTTAGCGCTACGAATGTCAAGTTGCATTTTCTACAGACAGAGTGTTTCAAAACTGCTCAATCAAAAGTATGGTTTAACTCTGTTAGCTGAATGCTCAGATCAGAAAGAAGTTTCACAGAATGCTTCTGTGTAGTTTATATTTGAATATATTCCTTTTTCCACTACTAAGCTCTTAGCGCTCAAAATGTCCAGTTGCATTTTCTACAGAAAGAGTGTTCAGATCTGCTCAATCAAAAGTATGGTTTAACTCTGTTAGCTGAATGCACAGATCAGAAAGAAGTTTCACCGAATGATTCTGTGTAGTTTATATTTGAAGACATTCCTTTTTCCACTATTACCCTCTTAGCGCTCCGAATCTCCCCTTGCATTTTCTACAAAAAGAGTGTTTCATAACTGCTCAATCAAAAATATGTTTTATCTCTGTTAACTGAATTTACAGATCAGGAATAAGTTTCACAGAATGCATCTGTGTAGTTTTTATTTGAAGATATTCTTTTTCCCAATGTAGGCCTCTTAGTGCTTTGCATGTCCAATTGCAGTTTGTACAGAAAGAGTGTTTCAGAACGGCTCAATCAAAAGTAAGGTTCAACCCTGTTAGTTGAATGCACAGAACAGAAAGAATTTTCACAGAATGCTACTGTGTAGTTTATATTTGAATATATTCCTTTTTCCACTATTACCCTCTTAGCACTCCGAATGTCCACTTGCATTTTCTACAGAAAGAGTGTTCAGAACTGCGCAATCAAAAGTATGGTTTAACTCTGTTAGCTTAATGAACATATCAGAAATAAGTTTCACACAATGCTTCTGTGTAGTTTTTATTTGAAGATATTATTTTTCCCAATAGGGGCCTCTTAGCGCTCAGAATGTCCAATTGCAGTTTCTACAGAAAGAGTGTTTAAGAAAGGCTCAATCAAAAGTAAGGTTCCACTCTGTTAGTTGAATGCACAGAACAGAAAGAAGTTTCATACAATGCTTCTGTGTAGTTTATATTTGAACATATTCTTTTTTCCACTATTACCCACTTAGCGCTACGAATGTCAAGTTTCATTTTCTACAGACAGAGTGTTTCAAAACTGCTCAATCAAAAGTATGGTTTAACTCTGTTAGCTGAATGCTCAGATCAGAAAGAAGTTTCACAGAATGCTTCTGTGTAGTTTATATTTGAATATATTCTTTTTCCACTACTACTCTCTTAGCGCTCCAAATGTCCAGTTGCATTTTCTACAGAAAGAGTGTTCAGATCTGCTCAATCAAAAGTATGGTTTAACTCTGTTAGCTGAATGCACAGATCAGAAAGAAGTTTCACAGAATGATTCTGTGTAGTTTATATTTGGAGACATTCCTTTTTCCACTATTACTCTCTTAGCGCTCCGAATCTACACTTGCATTTTCTACAGAAAGAGTGTTTCAGAACGGCTCAATCAAAACTAAGGTTCAACTCTTTTAGTTGAACAAACAGAACAGAAAGAAGTTTCACACAATTCTTCTGTGTAGTTTTTATTTGTAGACATTCTTTTTCCCAATATAGGCCTCCTAGTGCTCAGAATGTCCAATTGCAGTTTCTACAGAAAGAGTGTTTCAGAACGGCTCAATCAAAAGTAAGGTTCAAATCTGTTAGTTGAATTCACAGAACAGAAAGTAGTTTCATACAATGCTTCTGTGTAGTTTATATTTGAACATATTCTTTTTTCCACTGTTACCCACTTAGCGCTACGAATGTCCAGTTGCATTTTCTACAGACAGAGTGTTTCAAAACTGCTCAATCAAAAGTATGGTTTAACTCTGTTAGCTGAATGCTCAGATCAGAAAGAAGTTTCACAGAATGCTTCTGTGTAGTTTATATTTGAATATATTCCTTTTTCCACTACTACGCTCTTAGCGCTCCAAATGTCCAGTTGCATTTTCTACAGAAAGAGTGTTCAGATCTGCTCAATCAAAAGTATGGTTTAACTCTGTTAGCTGAATGCACAGATCAGAAAGAAGTTTCACCGAATGATTCTGTGTAGTTTATATTTGAAGACATTCCTTTTTCCACTATTACCCTCTTAGCGCTCCGAATCTCCACTTGCATTTTCTACAAAAATAGAGTTTCATAACTGCTCAATCAAAAATATGTTTTATCTCTGTTAACTGAATTTACAGATCAGAAATAAGTTTCACAGAATGCATCTGTGTAGTTTTTATTTGAAGATATTCTTTTTCCCAATGTAGGCCTCTTTGCGCTTAGCATGTCCAATTGCAGTTTCTACAGATAGAGGGTTTCAGAACGGCTCAATCAAAAGTAAGGTTCAACTCTGTTAGTTGAATGCACAGAACAGAAAGAATTTTCACAGAATGCTACTGTGTAGTTTATACTTGAATATATTCCTTTTTCCACTATTACCCTCTTAGCGCTCCGAATGTCCACTTGCATTTTCTACAGAAAGAGTGTTCAGAACTGCGCAATCAAAAGTATGGTTTAACTCTGTTAGCTTAATGAACATATCAGAAATAAGTTTCACACAATGCTTCTGTGTAGTTTTTATTTGAAGATATTAATTTTCCCAATAGAATCCTCTTAGCGCTCAGAATGTCCAATTGCAGTTTCTACAGAAAGAGTGTTTCAGAAAGGCTCAATCAAAAGTAAGGTTCAACTCTGTTAGTTGTATGCACAGAACAGAAAGAAGTTTCATACAATGCTTCTGTGTAGTTTATATTTGAACATATTCTTTTTTCCAGTATTACCCACTTAGCGCTACGAATGTCCAGTTGCATTTTCTACAGACAGAGTGTTTCAAAACTGCTCAATCAAAAGTATGGTTTAACTCTGTTAGCTGAATGCTCAGATCAGAAAGAAGTTTCACAGAATGCTTCTGTGTAGTTTATATGTGAATATATTCCTTTTTCCACTACTACGCTCTTAACGCTCCAAATGTCCAGTTGCATTTTCTACAGAAAGAGTGTTCAGATCAGCTGAATCAAAAATATGGTTTAACTCTGTTAGCTGAATGCACAGATCAGAAAGAAGTTTCACCGAATGATTCTGTGTAGTTTATATTTGAAGACATTCCTTTTTCCACTATTACCCTCTTAGCGCTCCGAATCTCCCCTTGCATTTTCTACAAAAAGAGTGTTTCATAACTGCTCAATCAAAAATATGTTTTATCTCTGTTAACTGAATTTACAGATCAGAAATAAGTTTCACAGAATGCATCTGTGTAGTTTTTATTTGAAGATATTCTTTTTCCCAATGTAGGCCTCTTAGCGCTTAGCATGTCCAATTGCAGTTTCTACAGAAAGAGTGTTTCAGAACGGCTCAATCAAAAGTAAGGTTCAACTCTGTTATTTGAATGCACAGAACAGAAAGAATTTTCACAGAATGCTACTGTGTAGTTTATATTTGAATATATTCCTTTTTCCACTATTACCCTCTTAGCGCTCCGAATGTCCACTTGCATTTTCTACAGAAAGAGTGTTCAGAACTGCGCAATCAAAAGTATGGTTTAACTCTGTTAGCTTAATGAACATATCAGAAATAAGTTTCACACAATGCTTCTGTGTAGTTTTTATTTGAAGATATCATTTTTCCCAATAGAGGCCTCTTAGCGCTCAGAATGTCCAATTGCAGTTTATACAGAAAGAGTGTTTCAGAAAGGCTCAATCAAAAGTAAGGTTCAACTCTGTTAGTTGAATGCACAGAACAGAAAGAAGTTTCATACAATGCTTCTGTGTAGTTTATATTTGAACATATTCTTTTTTCCACTATTACCCACTTAACGCTACGAATGTCCAGTTGCATTTCCTACAGACAGAGAGTTTCAAAACTGCTCAATCAAAAGTATGGTTTAACTCTGTTAGCTGAATGCTCAGATCAGAAAGAAGTTTCACAGAATGCTTCTGTGTAGTTTATATTTGAATATATTCCTTTTTCCACTACTACTCTCTTAGCGCTCCAAATGTCCAGTTGCATTTTCTACAGAAAGAGTGTTCAGATCTGCTCAATCAAAAGTATGGTTTAACTCTGTTTGCTGAATGCACAGATCAGAAAGAAGTTTCACCGAATGATTCTGTGTAGTTTATATTTGAAGACATTCCTTTTTCCACTATTACCCTCTTAGCGCTCCGAATCTCCACTTGCATTTTCTACAGAAAGGGTGTTTCAGAACGGCTCAATCAAATCTAAGGTTCAACTCTTTTAGTTGAACAAACAGAACAGAAAGATGTTTCACACAATTCTTCTGTGTAGTTTTTATTTGTAGACATTCTTTTTCCCAATATAGGCCTCTTAGCGCTCAGAATGTCCAATTGCAGTTTCTACAGAAAGAGTGTTTCAGAACGGCTCAATCAATAGTAAGGTTCAACTCTGTTAGTTGAATGCACAGAACAGAAAGAAGTTTCATACAATGCTTCTGTGTAGATTATATTTGAACATATTCTTTTTTCCACTATTACCCACTTAGCGCTACGAATGTCCAGTTGCATTTTCTACAGACAGAGTGTTTCAAAGCTGCTCAATCAAAAGTATGGTTTAACTCTGTTAGCTGAATGCCCAGATCATAAAGAAGTTTCACAGAATGCTTCTGTGTAGTTTATATTTGAATATATTCCTTTTTCCACTAATACGGTCTTAGCGCTCCAAATGTCCAGTTGCATTTTCTACAGAAAGAGTGTTCTGATCTGCTCTATCAAAAGTATGGTTTAACTCTGTTAGCTGAATGCACAGATCAGAAAGAAGTTTCACCGAATGATTCTGTGTAGTTTATATTTGAAGACATTCCTTTTTCCACTATTACCCTCTTAGCGCTCCGAATCTCCACTTGCATTTTCTACAAAAAGAGTGTTTCATAACTGCTCAATCAAAAATATGTTTTATCTCTGTTAACTGAATTCACAGATCAGAAATAAGTTTCACAGAATGCATCTGTGCAGTTTTTATTTGAAGATACTCTTTTTCCCAATGTAGGCCTCTTAGCGCTTAGCATGTCCAATTGCATTTTCTACAGAAAGAGTGTTTCAGAACGGCTCAATCAAAAGTAAGGTTCAACTCTGTTTGTTGAATGCACAGAACAGAAAGAATTTTCACAGAATGCTACTGTGTAGTTTATATTTGAATATATTCCTTTTTCCACTATTACCCTCTTAGCACTCCGAATGTCCACTTGCATTTTCTACAGAAAGAGTGTTCAGAACTGCGCAATAAAAAGTATGGTTTAACTCTGTTAGCTTAATGAACATATCAGAAATAAGTTTCACACAATGCTTCTGTGTAGTTTTTATTTGAAGATATTATTTTTCCCAATAGAGGCCTCTTAGCGCTCAGAATGTCCAATTGCAGTTTCTACAGAAAGAGTGTTTCAGAAAGGCTCAATCAAATGTAAGGTTCAACTCTGTTAGTTGAATGCACAGAACAGAAAGAAGTTTCATACAATGCTTCTGTGTAGTTTATATTTGAACATATTCTTTTTTCCACTATTACCCACTTAGCGCTACGAATGTCAAGTTGCATTTTCTACAGACAGAGTGTTTCAAAACTGCTCAATCAAAAGTATGGTTTAACTCTGTTAGCTGAATGCTCAGATCAGAAAGAAGTTTCACAGAATGCTTCTGTGTAGTTTATATTTGAATATATTCTTTTTCCACTACTACTCTCTTAGCGCTCCAAATGTCCAGTTGCATTTTCTAAAGAAAGAGTGTTCTGATCTGCTCAATCAAAAGTATGGTTTAACACTGTTAGCTGAATGCACAGATCAGAAAGAAGTTTCACAGAATGATTCTGTGTAGTTTATATTTGGAGACATTCCTTTTTCCACTATTACTCTCTTAGCGCTCCGAATCTCCACTTGCATTTTCTACAGAAAGAGTGTTTCAGAACGGCTCAATCAAAACTAAGGTTCAACTCTTTTAGTTGAACAAACAGAACAGAAAGAAGTTTCACACAATTCTTATGTGTAGTTTTTATTTGTAGACATTCTTTTTCCCAATATAGGCCTCCTAGCGCTCAGAATGTCCAATTGCAGTTTCTACAGAAAGAGTGTTTCAGAACGGCTCAATCAAAAGTAAGGTTCAACTCTGTTAGTTGAATTCACAGAACAGAAAGAAGTTTCATACAATGCTTCTGTGTAGTTTATATTTGAACATATTCTTTTTTCCACTGTTACCCACTTAGCTCTACGAATGTCCAGTTGCATTTTCTACAGACAGAGTGTTTCAAAACTGCTCAATCAAAAGTATGGTTTAACTCTGTTAGCTGAATGCTCAGATCAGAAAGAAGTTTCACAGAATGCTTCTGTGTAGTTTATATTTGAATATATTCCTTTTTCCACTACTACGCTCATAGCGCTCCAAATGTCCAGTTGCATTTTCTACAGAAAGAGTGTTCAGATCTGCTCAATCAAAAGTATGGTTTAACTCTGTTAGCTGAATGCACAGATCAGAAAGAAGTTTCACCGAATGATTCTGTGTAGTTTATATTTGAAGACATTCCTTTTTCCACTATTACCCTCTTAGCGCTCCGAATCTCCACTTGCATTTTCTACAAAAAGAGTGTTTCATAACTGCTCAATCAAAAATATGTTTTATCTCTGTTAACTGAATTTACAGATCAGAAATAAGTTTCACAGAATGCATCTGTGTAGTTTTTATTTGAAGATATTCTTTTTCCCAATGTAGGCCTCTTAGCGCTTAGCATGTCCAATTGCAGTTTCTACAGATAGAGGGTTTCAGAACGGCTCAATCTAAAGTAAGGTTCAACTCTGTTAGTTGAATGCACAGAACAGAAAGAATTTTCACAGAATGCTACTGTGTAGTTTATATTTGAATATATTCCTTTTTCCACTATTACCATCTTAGCGCTCCGAATGTCCACTTGCATTTTCTACAGAAAGAGTGTTCAGAACTGCGCAATCAAAAGTATGGTTTAACTCTGTTAGCTTAATGAACATATCAGAAATAAGTTTCACACAATGCTTCTGTGTAGTTTTTATTTGAAGATATTATTTTTCCCAATAGAGGCCTCTTAGCGCTCAGAATGTCCAATTGCAGTTTCTACAGAAAGAGTGTTTCAGAAAGGCTCAATCAAAAGTAAGGTTCAACTCTGTTAGTTGAATGCACAGAACAGAAAGAAGTTTCATACAATGCTTCTGTGTAGTTTATATTTGAACATATTGTTTTTTCCACTATTACCCACTTAGCGCTACGAATGTCAAGTTGCATTTTCTACAGACAGAGTGTTTCAAAACTGCTCAATCAAAAGTATGGTTTAACTCTGTTAGCTGAATGCTCAGATCAGAAAGAAGTTTCACAGAATGCTTCTGTGTAGTTTATATTTGAATATATTCTTTTTCCACTACTACTCTCTTAGCGCTCCAAATGTCCAGTTGCATTTTCTAAAGAAAGAGTGTTCTGATCTGCTCAATCAAAAGTATGGTTTAACACTGTTAGCTGAATGCACAGATCAGAAAGAAGTTTCACAGAATGATTCTGTGTAGTTTATATTTGGAGACATTCCTTTTTCCACTATTACTCTCTTAGCGCTCCGAATCTCCACTTGCATTTTCTACAGAAAGAGTGTTTCAGAACGGCTCAATCAAAACTAAGGTTCAACTCTTTTAGTTGAACAAACAGAACAGAAAGAAGTTTCACACAATTCTTCTGTGTAGTTTTTATTTGTAGACATTCTTTTTCCCAATATAGGCCTCCTAGCGCTCAGAATGTCCAATTGCAGTTTCTACAGAAAGAGTGTTTCAGAACGGCTCAATCAAAAGTAAGGTTCAACTCTGTTAGTTGAATTCACAGAACAGAAAGAAGTTTCATACAATGCTTCTGTGTAGTTTATATTTGAACATATTCTTTTTTCCACTGTTACCCACTTAGCTCTACGAATGTCCAGTTGCATTTTCTACAGACAGAGTGTTTCAAAACTGCTCAATAAAAAGTATGGTTTAACTCTGTTAGCTGAATGCTCAGATCAGAAAGAAGTTTCACAGAATGCTTCTGTGTAGTTTATATTTGAATATATTCCTTTTTCCACTACTACGCTCTTAGCGCTCCAAATGTCCAGTTGCATTTTCTACAGAAAGAGTGTTCAGATCTGCTCAATCAAAAGTATGGTTTAACTCTGTTAGCTGAATGCACAGATCAGAAAGAAGTTTCACCGAATGATTCTGTGTAGTTTATATTTGAAGACATTCCTTTTTCCACTATTACCCTCTTAGCGCTCCGAATCTCCACTTGCATTTTCTACAAAAAGAGTGTTTCATAACTGCTCAATCAAAAATATGTTTTATCTCTGTTAACTGAATTTACAGATCAGAAATAAGTTTCACAGAATGCATCTGTGTAGTTTTTATTTGAAGATATTCTTTTTCCCAATGTAGGCCTCTTAGCGCTTAGCATGTCCAATTGCAGTTTCTACAGATAGAGGGTTTCAGAACGGCTCAATCTAAAGTAAGGTTCAACTCTGTTAGTTGAATGCACAGAACAGAAAGAATTTTCACAGAATGCTACTGTGTAGTTTATATTTGAATATATTCCTTTTTCCACTATTACCATCTTAGCGCTCCGAATGACCACTTGCATTTTCTACAGAAAGAGTGTTCAGAACTGCGCAATCAAAAGTATGGTTTAACTCTGTTAGCTTAATGAACATATCAGAAATAAGTTTCACACAATGCTTCTGTGTAGTTTTTATTTGAAGATATTATTTTTCCCAATAGAGGCCTCTTAGCGCTCAGAATGTCCAATTGCAGTTTCTACAGAAAGAGAGTTTCAGAAAGGCTCAATCAAAAGTAAGGTTCAACTCTGTTAGTTGAATGCACAGAACAGAAAGTTGTTTCATACAATGCTTCTGTGTAGTTTATATTTGAACATATTGTTTTTTCCACTATTACCCACTTAGCGCTACGAATGTCAAGTTGCATTTTCTACAGACAGAGTGTTTCAAAACTGCTCAATCAAAAGTATGGTTTAACTCTGTTAGCTGAATGCTCAGATCAGAAAGAAGTTTCACAGAATGCTTCTGTGTAGTTTATATTTGAATATATTCTTTTTCCACTACTACTCTCTTAGCGCTCCAAATGTCCAGTTGCATTTTCTAAAGAAAGAGTGTTCTGATCTGCTCAATCAAAAGTATGGTTTAACACTGTTAGCTGAATGCACAGATCAGAAAGAAGTTTCACAGAATGATTCTGTGTAGTTTATATTTGGAGACATTCTTTTTTCCACTATTACTCTCTTAGCGCTCCGAATCTCCACTTGCATTTTCTACAGAAAGAGTGTTTCAGAACGGCTCAATCAAAACTAAGGTTCAACTCTTTTAGTTGAACAAACAGAACAGAAAGAAGTTTCACACAATTCTTCTGTGTAGTTTTTATTTGTAGACATTCTTTTTCCCAATATAGGCCTCCTAGCGCTCAGAATGTCCAATTGCAGTTTCTACAGAAAGAGTGTTTCAGAACGGCTCAATCAAAAGTAAGGTTCAACTCTGTTAGTTGAATTCACAGAACAGAAAGAAGTTTCATACAATGCTTCTGTGTAGTTTATATTTGAACATATTCTTTTTTCCACTGTTACCCACTTAGCTCTACGAATGTCCAGTTGCATTTTCTACAGACAGAGTGTTTCAAAACTGCTCAATCAAAAGTATGGTTTAACTCTGTTAGCTGAATGCTCAGATCAGAAAGAAGTTTCACAGAATGCTTCTGTGTAGTTTATATTTGAATATATTCCTTTTTCCACTACTACGCTCTTAGCGCTCCAAATGTCCAGTTGCATTTTCTACAGAAAGAGTGTTCAGATCTGCTCAATCAAAAGTATGGTTTAACTCTGTTAGCTGAATGCACAGATCAGAAAGAAGTTTCACCGAATGATTCTGTGTAGTTTATATTTGAAGACATTCCTTTTTCCACTATTACCCTCTTAGCGCTCCGAATCTCCACTTGCATTTTCTACAAAAAGAGTGTTTCATAACTGCTCAATCAAAAATATGTTTTATCTCTGTTAACTGAATTTACAGATCAGAAATAAGTTTCACAGAATGCATCTGTGTAGTTTTTATTTGAAGATATTCTTTTTCCCAATGTAGGCCTCTTAGCGCTTAGCATGTCCAATTGCAGTTTCTACAGATAGAGGGTTTCAGAACGGCTCAATCTAAAGTAAGGTTCAACTCTGTTAGTTGAATGCACAGAACAGAAAGAATTTTCACAGAATGCTACTGTGTAGTTTATATTTGAATATATTCCTTTTTCCACTATTACCATCTTAGCGCTCCGAATGTCCACTTGCATTTTCTACAGAAAGAGTGTTCAGAACTGCGCAATCAAAAGTATGGTTTAACTCTGTTAGCTTAATGAACATATCAGAAATAAGTTTCACACAATGCTTCTGTGTAGTTTTTATTTGAAGATATTATTTTTCCCAATAGAGGCCTCTTAGCGCTCAGAATGTCCAATTGCAGTTTCTACAGAAAGAGTGTTTGAGAAAGGCTCAATCAAAAGTAAGGTTCAACTCTGTTAGTTGTATGCACAGAACAGAAAGAAGTTTCATACAATGCTTCTGTGTAGTTTATATTTGAACATATTCTTTTTTCCACTATTACCCTCTTAGCGCTACGAATGTCCAGTTGCATTTTCTACAGACAGAGTGTTTCAAAACTGCTCAATCAAAAGTATGGTTTAACTCTGTTAGCTGAATGCTCAGATCAGAAAGAAGTTTCACAGAATGCTTCTGTGTAGTTTATATTTGAATATATTCCTTTTTCCACTACTACGCTCTTAGCGCTCCAAATGTCCAGTTGCATTTTCTACAGAAAGAGTGTTCAGATCTGCTCAATCAAAAGTATGGTTTAACTCTGTTAGCTGAATGCACAGATCAGAAAGAAGTTTCACCGAATGATTCTGTGTAGTTTATATTTGAAGACATTCCTTTTTCCACTATTACCCTCTTAGCGCTCCGAATCTCCCCTTGCATTTTCTACAAAAAGAGTGTTTCATAACTGCTCAATCAAAAATATGTTTTATCTCTGTTAACTGAATTTACAGATCAGAAATAAGTTTCACAGAATGCATCTGTGTAGTTTTTATTTGAAGATATTCTTTTTCCCAATGTAGGCCTCTTAGCGCTTATCATGTCCAATTGCAGTTTCTACAGAAAGAGTGTTTCAGAACGGCTCAATCAAAAGTAAGGTTCAACTCTGTTAGTTGAATGCACAGAATAGAAAGAATTTTCACAGAATGCTACTGTGTAGTTTATATTTGAATATATTCCTTTTTCCACTATTACCCTCTTAGCGCTCAGAATGTCCACTTGCATTTTCTACAGAAAGAGTGTTCAGAACTGCGCAATCAAAAGTATGGTTTAACTCTGTTAGCTTAATGAACATATCAGAAATAAGTTTCACACAATGCTTCTGTGTAGTTTTTATTTGAAGATATTATTTTTCCCAATAGAGGCCTCTTAGCGCTCAGAATGTCCAATTGCAGTTTCTACAGAAAGAGTGTTTCAGAAAGGCTCAATCAAAAGTAAGGTTCAACTCTGTTAGTTGAATGCACAGAACAGAAAGAAGTTTCATACAATGCTTCTGTGTAGTTTATATTTGAACATATTCTTTTTTCCACTATTACCCACTTAACGCTACGAATGTCCAGTTGCATTTTTTACAGACAGAGTGTTTCAAAACTGCTCAATAAAATGTATGGTTTAAGTCTGTTAGCTGAATGCTCAGATCAGAAAGAAGTTTCACAGAATGCTTCTGTGTAGTTTATATTTGAATATATTCCTTTTTCCACTACTACTCTCTTAGCGCTCCTAATGTCCAGTTGCATTTTCTACAGAAAGAGTGTTCAGATCTGCTCAATCAAAAATATGTTTTAACTCTGTTAGCTGAATGCACAGATCAGAAAGAAGTTTCACAGAATGATTCTGTGTAGTTTATATTTGGAGACATTCCTTTTTCCACTATTACCCTCTTAGCGCTCCGAATCTCCACTTGCATTTTCTACAGAAAGGGTGTTTCAGAACGGCTCAATCAAAACTAAGGTTCAACTCTTTTAGTTGAACAAACAGAACAGAAAGAAGTTTCACACAATTCTTCTGTGTAGTTTTTATTTGTAGACATTCATTTTCCCAATATAGGCCTCTTAGCGCTCAGAATGTGCAATTGCAGTTTCTACACAAAGAGTGTTTCAGAACGGCTCAATCAAAAGTTAGGTTCAACTCTGTTAGTTGAATGCACAGAACAGAAATAAGTTTCATACAATGCTTCTGTGTAGTTTATATTTGAACATATTCTTTTTTCCACTATTACCCACTTAGCGCTACGAATGTCCAGTTGCATTTTCTACAGACAGAGTGTTTCAAAACTGCTCAATCAAAAGTATGGTTTAACTCTGTTAGCTGAATGCTCAGATCAGAAAGAAGTTTCACAGAATGCTTCTGTGTAGTTTATATTTGAATATATTCTTTTTCCACTACTACTCTCTTAGCGCTCCAAATGTCCAGTTGCATTTTCTAAAGAAAGAGTGTTCTGACCTGCTCAATCAAAAGCATGGTTTAACACTGTTAGCTGAATGCACAGATCAGAAAGAAGTTTCACAGAATGATTCTGTGTAGTTTATATTTGGAGACATTCCTTTTTCCACTATTACTCTCTTAGCGCTCCGAATCTCCACTTGCATTTTCTACAGAAAGAGTGTTTCAGAACGGCTCAATCAAAACTAAGGTTCAACTCTTTTAGTTGAACAAACAGAACAGAAAGAAGTTTCACACAATTCTTCTGTGTAGTTTTTATTTGTAGACATTCTTTTTCCCAATATAGGCCTCCTAGCGCTCAGAATGTCCAATTGCAGTTTCTACAGAAAGAGTGTTTCAGAACGGCTCAATCAAAAGTAAGGTTCAACTCTGTTAGTTGAATTCACAGAACAGAAAGAAGTTTCATACAATGCTTCTGTGTAGTTTATATTTGAACATATTCTTTTTTCCACTGTTACCCACTTAGCTCTACGAATGTCCAGTTGCATTTTCTACAGACAGAGTGTTTCAAAACTGCTCAATCAAAAGTATGGTTTAACTCTGTTAGCTGAATGCTCAGATCAGAAAGAAGTTTCACAGAATGCTTCTGTCTAGTTTATATTTGAATATATTCCTTTTTCCACTACTACGCTCTTAGCGCTCCAAATGTCCAGTTGCATTTTCTACAGAAAGAGTGTTCAGATCTGCTCAATCATAAGTATGGTTTAACTCTGTTAGCTGAATGCACAGATCAGAAAGAAGTTTCACCGAATGATTCTGTGTAGTTTATATTTGAAGACATTCCTTTTTCCACTATTACCCTCTTAGCGCTCCGAAGCTCCACTTGCATTTTCTACAAAAAGAGTGTTTCATAACTGCTCAATCAAAAATATGTTTTATCTCTGTTAACTGAATTTACAGATCAGAAATAAGTTTCACAGAATGCATCTGTGTAGTTTTTATTTGAAGATATTCTTTTTCCCAATGTAGGCCTCTTAGCGCTTAGCATGTCCAATTGCAGTTTCTACAGATAGAGGGTTTCAGAACGGCTCAATCAAAAGTAAGGTTCAAATCTGTTAGTTGAATGCACAGAACAGAAAGAATTTTCACAGAATGCTACTGTGTAGTTTATATTTGAATATATTAATTTTTCCACTATTACCCTCTTAGCGCTCCGAATGTCCACTTGCATTTTCTACAGAAAGAGTGTTCAGAACTGCGCAATCAAAACTATGGTTTAACTCTGTTAGCTTAATGAACATATCAGAAATAAGTTTCACACAATGCTTCTTTGTAGTTTTTATTTGAAGATATTATTTTTCCCAATAGAGGCCTCTTAGCGCTCAGAATGTCCAATTGCAGTTTCTACAGAAAGAGTGTTTCAGAAAGGCTCAATCAAAAGTAAAGTTCAACTCTGTTAGTTGTATGCACAGAACAGAAAGAAGTTTCATACAATGATTCTGTGTAGTTTATATTTGAACATATTCTTTTTTCCACTATTACCCACTTAGCGCTACGAATGTCCAGTTGCATTTTCTACAGACAGAGTGTTTCAAAACTGCTCAATCAAAAGTATGGTTTAACTCTGTTAGCTGAATGCTCAGATCAGAAAGAAGTTTCACAGAATTCTTCTGTGTAGTTTATATTTGAATATATTCCTTTTTCCACTACTACGCTCTTAGCGCTCCAAATGTCCAGTTGCATTTTCTACAGAAAGAGTGTTCAGATCTGCTCAATCAAAAGTATGGTTTAACTCTGTTAGCTGAATGCACAGATCAGAAAGAAGTTTCACCGAATGATTCTGTGTAGTTTATATTTGAAGACATTCCTTTTTCCACTATTACCCTCTTAGCGCTCCGAATCTCCACTTGCATTTTCTACAAAAAGAGTGTTTCATAACTGCTCAATCAAAAATATGTTTTATCTCTGTTAACTGAATTTACAGATCAGAAATAAGTTTCAAAGAATGTATCTGTGTAGTTTTTATTTGAAGATATTCTTTTTCCCAATGTAGGCCTCTTAGCGCTTATCATGTCCAATTGCAGTTTCTACAGAAAGAGTGTTTCAGAACGGCTCAATCAAAAGTAAGGTTCAACTCTGTTAGTTGAATGCACAGAATAGAAAGAATTTTCACAGAATGCTACTGTGTAGTTTATATTTGAATATATTCCTTTTTCCACTATTACCCTCTTAGCGCTCCGAATCTCCACTTGCATTTTCTACAGAAAGGGTGTTTCAGAACGGCTCAATCAAAACTAAGGTTCAACTCTTTTAGTTGAACAAACAGAACAGAAAGAAGTTTCACACAATTCTTCTGTGTAGTTTTTATTTGTAGATATTCATTTTCCCAATATAGGCCTCTTAGCGCTCAGAATGTGCAATTGCAGTTTCTACACAAAGAGTGTTTCAGAACGGCTCAATCAAAAGTTAGGTTCAACTCTGTTAGTTGAATGCACAGAACAGAAAGAAGTTTCATACAATGCTTCTGTGTAGTTTATATTTGAACATATTCTTTTTTCCACTATTACCCACTTAGCGCTACGAATGTCAAGTTGCATTTTCTACAGACAGAGTGTTTCAAAACTGCTCAATCAAAAGTATGGTTTAACTCTGTTAGCTGAATGCTCAGATCAGAAAGAAGTTTCACAGAATGCTTCTGTGTAGTTTATATTTGAATATATTCTTTTTCCACTACTACTCTCTTAGCGCTCCAAATGTCCAGTTGCATTTTCTAAAGAAAGAGTGTTCTGACCTGCTCAATCAAAAGTATGGTTTAACACTGTTAGCTGAATGCACAGATCAGAAAGAAGTTTCACAGAATGATTCTGTGTAGTTTATATTTGGAGACATTCCTTTTTCCACTATTACTCTCTTAGCGCTCCGAATCTCCACTTGCATTTTCTACAGAAAGAGTGTTTCAGAACGGCTCAATCAAAACTAAGGTTCAACTCTTTTAGTTGAACAAACAGAACAGAAAGAAGTTTCACACAATTCTTCTGTGTAGTTTTTATTTGTAGACATTCTTTTTCCCAATATAGGCCTCCTAGCGCTCAGAATGTCCAATTGCAGTTTCTACAGAAAGAGTGTTTCAGAACGGCTCAATCAAAAGTAAGGTTCAACTCTGTTAGTTGAATTCACAGAACAGAAAGAAGTTTCATACAATGCTTCTGTGTAGTTTATATTTGAACATATTCTTTTTTCCACTGTTACCCACTTAGCTCTACGAATGTCCAGTTGCATTTTCTACAGACAGAGTGTTTCAAAACTGCTCAATCAAAAGTATGGTTTAACTCTGTTAGCTGAATGCTCAGATCAGAAAGAAGTTTCACAGAATGCTTCTGTGTAGTTTATATTTGAATATATTCCTTTTTCCACTACTACGCTCTTAGCGCTCCAAATGTCCAGTTGCATTTTCTACAGAAAGAGTGTTCAGATCTGCTCAATCAAAAGTATGGTTTAACTCTGTTAGCTGAATGCACAGATCAGAAAGAAGTTTCACCGAATGATTCTGTGTAGTTTATATTTGAAGACATTCCTTTTTCCACTATTACCCTCTTAGCGCTCCGAATCTCCACTTGCATTTTCTACAAAAAGAGTGTTTCATAACTGCTCAATCAAAAATATGTTTTATCTCTGTTAACTGAATTTACAGATCAGAAATAAGTTTCACAGAAGGCATCTGTGTAGTTTTTATTTGAAGATATTCTTTTTCCCAATGTAGGCCTCTTAGCGCTTAGCATGTCCAATTGCAGTTTCTACAGATAGAGGGTTTCAGAACGGCTCAATCTAAAGTAAGGTTCAACTCTGTTAGTTGAATGCACAGAACAGAAAGAATTTTCACAGAATGCTACTGTGTAGTTTATATTTGAATATATTCCTTTTTCCACTATTACCATCTTAGCGCTCCGAATGTCCACTTGCATTTTCTACAGAAAGAGTGTTCAGAACTGCGCAATCAAAAGTATGGTTTAACTCTGTTAGCTTAATGAACATATCAGAAATAAGTTTCACACAATGCTTCTGTGTAGTTTTTATTTGAAGATATTATTTTTCCCAATAGAGGCCTCTTAGCGCTCAGAATGTCCAATTGCAGTTTCTACAGAAAGAGTGTTTGAGAAAGGCTCAATCAAAAGTAAGGTTCAACTCTGTTAGTTGTATGCACAGAACAGAAAGAAGTTTCATACAATGCTTCTGTGTAGTTTATATTTGAACATATTCTTTTTTCCACTATTACCCACTTAGCGCTACGAATGTCCAGTTTCATTTTCTACAGACAGAGTGTTTCAAAACTGCTCAATCAAATGTATGGTTTAACTCTGTTAGCTGAATGCTCAGATCAGAAAGAAGTTTCACAGAATGCTTCTGTGTAGTTTATATTTGAATATATTCCTTTTTCCACTACTACGCTCTTAGCGCTCCAAATGTCCAGTTGCATTTTCTACAGAAAGAGTGTTCAGATCTGCTCAATCAAAAGTATGGTTTAACTCTGTTAGCTGAATGCACATATCAGAAAGAAGTTTCACCGAATGATTCTGTGTAGTTTATATTTGAAGACATTCCTTTTTCCACTATTACCCTCTTAGCGCTCCGAATCTCCCCTTGCATTTTCTACAAAAAGAGTGTTTCATAACTGCTCAATCAAAAATAAGTTTTATCTCTGTTAACTGAATTTACAGATCAGAAATAAGTTTCACAGAATGCATCTGTGTAGTTTTTATTTGAAGATATTCTTTTTCCCAATGTAGGCCTCTTAGCGCTTATCATGTCCAATTGCAGTTTCTACAGAAAGAGTGTTTCAGAACGGCTCAATCAAAAGTAAGGTTCAACTCTGTTAGTTGAATGCACAGAATAGAAAGAATTTTCACAGAATGCTACTGTGTAGTTTATATTTGAATATATTCCTTTTTCCACTATTACCCTCTTAGCGCTCAGAATGTCCACTTGCATTTTCTACAGAAAGAGTGTTCAGAACTGCGCAATCAAAAGTATGGTTTAACTCTGTTAGCTTAATGAACATATCAGAAATAAGTTTCACACAATGCTTCTGTGTAGTTTTTATTTGAAGATATTATTTTTCCCAATAGAGGCCTCTTAGCGCTCAGAATGTCCAATTGCAGTTTCTACAGAAAGAGTGTTTCAGAAAGGCTCAATCAAAAGTAAGGTTCAACTCTGTTAGTTGAATGCACAGAACAGAAAGAAGTTTCATACAATGCTTCTGTGTAGTTTATATTTGAACATATTCTTTTTTCCACTATTACCCACTTAACGCTACGAATGTCCAGTTGCATTTTTTACAGACAGAGTGTTTCAAAACTACTCAATAAAATGTATGGTTCAACTCTGTTAGCTGAATGCTCAGATCAGAAAGAAGTTTCACAGAATGCTTCTGTGTAGTTTATATTTGAATATATTCCTTTTTCCACTACTACTCTCTTAGCGCTCCTAATGTCCAGTTGCATTTTCTACAGAAAGAGTGTTCAGATCTGCTCAATCAAAAATATGTTTTAACTCTGTTAGCTGAATGCACAGATCAGAAAGAAGTTTCACAGAATGATTCTGTGTAGTTTATATTTGGAGACATTCCTTTTTCCACTATTAACCTCTTAGCGCTCCGAATCTCCACTTGCATTTTCTACAGAAAGGGTGTTTCAGAACGGCTCAATCAAAACTAAGGTTCAACTCTTTTAGTTGAACAAACAGAACAGAAAGAAGTTTCACACAATTCTTCTGTGTAGTTTTTATTTGTAGACATTCATTTTCCCAATATAGGCCTCTTAGCGCTCAGAATGTGCAATTGCAGTTTCTACACAAAGAGTGTTTCAGAACGGCTCAATCAAAAGTTAGGTTCAACTCTGTTAGTTGAATGCACAGAACAGAAAGAAGTTTCATACAATGCTTCTGTGTAGTTTATATTTGAACATATTCTTTTTTCCACTATTACCCACTTAGCGCTACGAATGTCAAGTTGCATTTTCTACAGACAGAGTGTTTCAAAACTGCTCAATCAAAAGTATGGTTTAACTCTGTTAGCTGAATGCTCAGATCAGAAAGAAGTTTCACAGAATGCTTCTGTGTAGTTTATATTTGAATATATTCTTTTTCCACTACTACTCTCTTAGCGCTCCAAATGTCCAGTTGCATTTTCTAAAGAAAGAGTGTTCTGACCTGCTCAATCAAAAGCATGGTTTAACACTGTTAGCTGAATGCACAGATCAGAAAGAAGTTTCACAGAATGATTCTGTGTAGTTTATATTTGGAGACATTCCTTTTTCCACTATTACTCTCTTAGCGCTCCGAATCTCCACTTGCATTTTCTACAGAAAGAGTGTTTCAGAACGGCTCAATCAAAACTAAGGTTCAACTCTTTTAGTTGAACAAACAGAACAGAAAGAAGTTTCACACAATTCTTCTGTGTAGTTTTTATTTGTAGACATTCTTTTTCCCAATATAGGCCTCCTAGCGCTCAGAATGTCCAATTGCAGTTTCTACAGAAAGAGTGTTTCAGAACGGCTCAATCAAAAGTAAGGTTCAACTCTGTTAGTTGAATTCACAGAACAGAAAGAAGTTTCATACAATGCTTCTGTGTAGTTTATATTTGAACATATTCTTTTTTCCACTGTTACCCACTTAGCTCTACGAATGTCCAGTTGCATTTTCTACAGACAGAGTGTTTCAAAACTGCTCAATCAAAAGTATGGTTTAACTCTGTTAGCTGAATGCTCAGATCAGAAAGAAGTTTCACAGAATGCTTCTGTCTAGTTTATATTTGAATATATTCCTTTTTCCACTACTACGCTCTTAGCGCTCCAAATGTCCAGTTGCATTTTCTACAGAAAGAGTGTTCAGATCTGCTCAATCATAAGTATGGTTTAACTCTGTTAGCTGAATGCACAGATCAGAAAGAAGTTTCACCGAATGATTCTGTGTAGTTTATATTTGAAGACATTCATTTTTCCACTATTACCCTCTTAGCGCTCCGAAGCTCCACTTGCATTTTCTACAAAAAGAGTGTTTCATAACTGCTCAATCAAAAATATGTTTTATCTCTGTTAACTGAATTTACAGATCAGAAATAAGTTTCACAGAATGCATCTGTGTAGTTTTTATTTGAAGATATTCTTTTTCCCAATGTAGGCCTCTTAGCGCTTAGCATGTCCAATTGCAGTTTCTACAGATAGAGGGTTTCAGAACGGCTCAATCAAAAGTAAGGTTCAAATCTGTTAGTTGAATGCACAGAACAGAAAGAATTTTCACAGAATGCTACTGTGTAGTTTATATTTGAATATATTAATTTTTCCACTATTACCCTCTTAGCGCTCCGAATGTCCACTTGCATTTTCTACAGAAAGAGTGTTCAGAACTGCGCAATCAAAACTATGGTTTAACTCTGTTAGCTTAATGAACATATCAGAAATAAGTTTCACACAATGCTTCTTTGTAGTTTTTATTTGAAGATATTATTTTTCCCAATAGAGGCCTCTTAGCGCTCAGAATGTCCAATTGCAGTTTCTACAGAAAGAGTGTTTCAGAAAGGCTCAATCAAAAGTAAAGTTCAACTCTGTTAGTTGTATGCACAGAACAGAAAGAAGTTTCATACAATGATTCTGTGTAGTTTATATTTGAACATATTCTTTTTTCCACTATTACCCACTTAGCGCTACGAATGTCCAGTTGCATTTTCTACAGACAGAGTGTTTCAAAACTGCTCAATCAAAAGTATGGTTTAACTCTGTTAGCTGAATGCTCAGATCAGAAAGAAGTTTCACAGAATTCTTCTGTGTAGTTTATATTTGAATATATTCCTTTTTCCACTACTACGCTCTTAGCGCTCCAAATGTCCAGTTGCATTTTCTACAGAAAGAGTGTTCAGATCTGCTCAATCAAAAGTATGGTTTAACTCTGTTAGCTGAATGCACAGATCAGAAAGAAGTTTCACCGAATGATTCTGTGTAGTTTATATTTGAAGACATTCCTTTTTCCACTATTACCCTCTTAGCGCTCCGAATCTCCACTTGCATTTTCTACAAAAAGAGTGTTTCATAACTGCTCAATCAAAAATATGTTTTATCTCTGTTAACTGAATTTACAGATCAGAAATAAGTTTCAAAGAATGCATCTGTGTAGTTTTTATTTGAAGATATTCTTTTTCCCAATGTAGGCCTCTTAGCGCTTATCATGTCCAATTGCAGTTTCTACAGAAAGAGTGTTTCAGAACGGCTCAATCAAAAGTAAGGTTCAACTCTGTTAGTTGAATGCACAGAATAGAAAGAATTTTCACAGAATGCTACTGTGTAGTTTATATTTGAATATATTCCTTTTTCCACTATTACCCTCTTAGCGCTCCGAATGTCCACTTGCATTTTCTACAGAAAGAGTGTTCAGAACTGCGCAATCAAAAGTATGGTTTAACTCTGTTAGCTTAATGAACATATCAGAAATAAGTTTCACACAATGCTTCTGTGTAGTTTTTATTTGAAGATATTATTTTTCCCAATATAGGCCTCTTAGCGCTCAGAATGTCCAATTGCAGTTTCTACAGAAAGAGTGTTTCAGAAAGGCTCAATCAAAAGTAAGGTTCAACTCTGTTAGTTGAATGCACAGAACAGAAAGAAGTTTCATACAATGCTTCTGTGTAGTTTATATTTGAACATATTCTTTTTTCCACTATTACCCACTTAACGCTACGAATGTCCAGTTGCATTTTTTACAGACAGAGTGTTTCAAAACTGCTCAATCAAAAGTATGGTTTAACTCTGTTAGCTGAATGCTCAGATCAGAAAGAAGTTTCACAGAATGCTTCTGTGTAGTTTATATTTGATATATTCCTTTTTCCACTACTACTCTCTTAGCGCTCTTAATGTCCATTTGCATTTTCTACAGAAAGAGTGTTCAGATCTGCTCAATCAAAAATATGTTTTAACTCTGTTAGCTGAATGCACAGATCAGAAAGAAGTTTCACAGAATGATTCTGTGTAGTTTATATTTGGAGACATTCCTTTTTCCACTATTACCCTCTTAGCGCTCCGAATCTCCACTTGCATTTTCTACAGAAAGGGTGTTTCAGAACGGCTCAATCAAAACTAAGGTTCAACTCTTTTAGTTGAACAAACAGAACAGAAAGAAGTTTCACACAATTCTTCTGTGTAGTTTTTATTTGTAGACATTCATTTTCCCAATATAGGCCTCTTAGCGCTCAGAATGTCCAATTGCAGTTTCTACAGAAAGAGTGTTTCAGAACGGCTCAATCAAAAGTAAGGTTCAACTCTGTTAGTTGAATGCACAGAACAGAAAGAAGTTTCATACAATGTTTCTGTGTAGTTTATATTTGAAGATATTCTTTTTTCCACTATTACCCACTTAGCGCTACGAATGTCCAATTGCATTTTCTACAGACAGACTGTTTCAAAACTGCTCAATCAAAAGTATGGTTTAACTCTGTTAGCTGAATGCTCAGATCAGAAAGAAGTTTCACAGAATGCTTCTGTGTAGTTTATATTTGAATATATTCCTTTTTCCACTAATACGCTCTTAGCGCTCCAAATGTCCAGTTGCATTTTCTATAGACAGAGTGTTTCAAAACTGCTCAATCAAAAGTATGGTTTAACTCTGTTAGCTGAATGCTCAGATCAGAAAGAAGTTTCACAGAATGCTTCTGTGTAGTTTATATTTGAATATATTCTTTTTCCACTACTACTCTCTTAGCGCTCCAAATGTCCAGTTGCATTTTCTAAAGAAAGAGTGTTCTGATCTGCTCAATCAAAAGTATGGTTTAACACTGTTAGCTGAATGCACAGATCAGAAAGAAGTTTCACAGAATGATTCTGTGTAGTTTATATTTGGAGACATTCCTTTTTCCACTATTACTCTCTTAGCGCTCGGAATCTCCACTTTCATTTTCTACAGAAAGAGTGTTTCAGAACGGCTCAATCAAAACTAAGGTTCAACTCTTTTAGTTGAACAAACAGAACAGAAAGAAGTTTCACACAATTCTTCTGTGTAGTTTTTATTTGTAGACATTCTTTTTCCCAATATAGGCCTCCTAGCGCTCAGAATGTCCAATTGCAGTTTCTACAGAAAGAGTGTTTCAGAACGGCTCAATGAAAAGTAAGGTTCAACTCTGTTAGTTGAATTCACAGAACAGAAAGAAGTTTCATACAATGCTTCTGTGTAGTTTATATTTGAACATATTCTTTTTTCCACTGTTACCCACTTAGCTCTACGAATGTCCAGGTGCATTTTCTACAGACAGAGTGTTTCAAAACTGCTCAATCAAAAGTATGGTTTAACTCTGTTAGCTGAATGCTCAGATCAGAAAGAAGTTTCACAGAATGCTTCTGTGTAGTTTATATTTGAATATATTCCTTTTTCCACTACTACGCTCTTAGCGCTCCAAATGTACAGTTGCATTTTCTACAGAAAGAGTGTTCAGATCTGCTCAATCAAAGTATGGTTTAACTCTGTTAGCTGAATGCACAGATCAGAAAGAAGTTTCACCGAATGATTCTGTGTAGTTTATATTTGAAGACATTCCTTTTTCCACTATTACCCTCTTAGCGCTCCGAATCTCCACTTGCATTTTCTACAAAAAGAGTGTTTCATAACTGCTCAATCAAAAATATGTTTTATCTCTGTTAACTGAATTTACAGATCAGAAATAAGTTTCACAGAATGCATCTGTGTAGTTTTTATTTGAAGATATTCTTTTTCCCAATGTAGGCCTCTTAGCGCTTAGCATGTCCAATTGCAGTTTCTACAGATAGAGGGTTTCAGAACGGCTCAATCAAAAGTAAGGTTCAACTCTGTTAGTTGAATGCACAGAACAGAAAGAATTTTCACAGAATGCTACTGTGTAGTTTATATTTGAATATATTCCTTTTTCCACTATTACCCTCTTAGCGCTCCGAATGTCCACTTGCATTTTCTACAGAAAGAGTGTTCAGAACTGCGCAATCAAAACTATGGTTTAACTCTGTTAGCTTAATGAACATATCAGAAATAAGTTTCACACAATGCTTCTGTGTAGTTTTTATTTGAAGATATTATTTTTCCCAATAGAGGCCTCTTAGCGCTCAGAATGTCCAATTGCAATTTCTACAGAAAGAGTGTTTCAGAAAGGCTCAATCAAAAGTAAGGTTCAACTCTGTTAGTTGTATGCACAGAACAGAAAGAACTTTCATACAATGCTTCTGTGTAGTTTATATTTGAACATATTCTTTTTTCCACTATTACCCACTTAGCGCTACGAATGTCCAGTTGCATTTTCTACAGACAGACTGTTTCAAAACTGCTCAATCAAAAGTATGGTTTAACTCTGTTAGCTGAATGCTCAGATCAGAAAGAAGTTTCACAGAATGCTTCTGTGTAGTTTATATTTGAATATATTCCTTTTTCCACTAATACGCTCTTAGCGCTCCAAATGTCCAGTTGCATTTTCTACAGAAAGAGTGTTCAGATCTGCTCAATCAAAAGTATGGTTTAACTCTGTTAGCTGAATGCACAGATTAGAAAGAAGTTTCACAGAATGATTCTGTGTAGTTTATATTTGAAGACATTCCTTTTTCCACGATTACCCTCTTAGCGCTCCGAATCTCCACTTGCATTTTCTACCAAAAGAGTGTTTCATAACTGCTCAATCAAAAATATGTTTTATCTCTGTTCACTGAATTTACAGATCAGAAATAAGTTTCACAGAATGCATCTGTGTAGTTTTTATTTGAAGATATTCTTTTTCCCAATATAGGCCTCTTAGCGCTTAGCATATCCAATTGCAGTTTCTACAGAAAGAGTGTTTCAGAACGGCTCAATCAAAAGTAAGGTGCAACTCTGTTAGTTGAATGCACAGAACAGAAAGAATTTTCACAGAATGCTACTGTGTAGTTTATATTTGAATATATTCCTTTTTCCACTATTACCCTCTTAGCGCTCCGAATGTCCACTTGCATTTTCTACAGAAAGAGTGTTCAGAACTGCGCAATCAAAAGTATGGTTTAACTCTGTTAGCTTAATGAACATATCAGAAATAAGTTTCACACAATGCTTCTGTGTAGTTTTTATTTGAAGATATTATTTTTCCCAATGGAGGCCTCTTAGCCCTCAGAATGTCCAATTGCAGTTTCTACAGAAAGAGTGTTTCAGAAAGGCTCAATCAAATGTAAGGTTCAACTCTGTTAGTTGAATGCACAGAACAGAAAGAAGTTTCATACAATGCTTCTGTGTAGTTTATATTTGAACATATTCTTTTTTCCACTATTACCCACTTAGCGCTACGAATATCAAGTTGCATTTTCTACAGACAGAGTGTTTCAAAACTGCTCAATCAAAAGTATGGTTTAACTCTGTTAGCTGAATGCTCAGATCAGAAAGAAGTTTCACAGAATGCTTCTGTGTAGTTTATATTTGAATATATTCCTTTTTCCACTACTACTCTCTTAGCGCTCCAAATGTCCAGTTGCATTTTCTACAGAAAGAGTGTTCAGATCTGCTCAATGAAAAGTATGGTTTAACTCTGTTAGCTGAATGCACAGATCAGAAAGAAGTTTCACAGAATGATTCTGTGTAGATTATATTTGGAGACATTCCTTTTTCCACTATTACCCTCTTAGCGCTCCGAATCTCCACTTGCATTTTCTACAGAAAGAGTGTTTCAGAACGGCTCAATCAAAACTAAGGTTCAACTCTTTTAGTTGAACAAACAGAACAGAAAGAAGTTTCACACAATTCTTCTGTGTAGTTTTTATTTGTAGACATTCTTTTTCCCAATATAGGCCTCTTAGCGCTCAGAATGTCCAATTGCAGTTTCTACAGAAAGAGTGTTTCAGAACGGCTCAATCAAAAGTACGGTTCAACTCTGTTAGTTGAATGCACAGAACAGAAAGAAGTTTCATACAATGCTTCTGTGTAGTTTATATTTGAACATATTCTTTTTTCCACTATTACCCTCTTAGCGCTACGAATGTCCAGTTGCATTTTCTACAGACAGAGTGTTTCAAAACTGCTCAATCAAAAGTATGGTTTAACTCTGTTAGCTGAATGCTCAGATCAGAAAGAAGTTTCACCGAATGCTTCTGTGTAGTTTATATTTGAATATATTCCTTTTTCCACTACTACGCTCTTAGCGCTCCAAATGTCCAGTTGCATTTTCTACAGAAAGAGTGTTCAGATCTGCTCAATCAAAAGTATGGTTTAACTCTGTTAGCTGAATGCACAGATCAGAAAGAAGTTTCACCGAATGATTCTGTGTAGTTTATATTTGAAGACATTCCTTTTTCCACTATTACCCTCTTAGCGCTCCGAATCTCCACTTGCATTTTCTACAAAAAGAGTGTTTCATAACTGCTCAATCAAAAATATGTTTTATCTCTGTTAACTGAATTTACAGATCAGAAATAAGTTTCACAGAATGCATCTGTGTAGTTTTTATTTGAAGATATTCTTTTTCCCAATGTAGGCCTCTTAGCGCTTAGCATGTCCAATTGCATTTTCTACAGAAAGAGTGTTTCAGAACGGCTCAATCAAAAGTAAGGTTCAACTCTGTTAGTTGAATGCACAGAACAGAAAGAATTTTCACAGAATGCTACTGAGTAGTTTATATTTGAATATATTCCTTTTTCCACTATTACCCTCTTAGCACTCCGAATGTCCACTTGCATTTTCTACAGAAAGAGTGTTCAGAACTGCGCAATCAAAAGTATGGTTTAACTCTGTTAGCTTAATGAACATATCAGACATAAGTTTCACACAATGCTTCTGTGTAGTTTTTATTTGAAGATATTATTTTTCCCAATAGAGGCCTCTTAGCGCTCAGAATGTCCAATTGCAGTTTCTACAGAAAGAGTGTTTCAGAAAGGCTCAATCAAAAGTAAGTTCAACTCTGTTATTTGAATGCACAGAACAGAAAGATGTTTCATACAATGCTTCTGTGTAGTTTATATTTGAACATATTCTTTTTTCCACTATTACCCACTTAGCGCTACGAATGTCAAGTTGCATTTTATACAGACAGAGTGTTTCAAAACTGCTCAATCAAAAGTATGGTTTAACTCTGTTAGCTGAATGCTCAGATCAGAAAGAAGTTTCACAGAATGCTTCTGTGTAGTTTATATTTGAATATATTCCCTTTTCCACTACTACTCTCTTAGCGCTCCAAATGTCCAGTTGCATTTTCTACAGAAAGAGAGTTCAGATCTGCTCAATCAAAAGTATGGTTTAACTCTGTTAGCTGAATGCACAGATCAGAAAGAAGTTTCACAGAATGATTTTGTGTAGTTTATATTTGGAGACATTCCTTTTTCCACTATTAATCTCTTAGCGCTCCGAATCTCCCCTTGCATTTTCTACAGAAAGAATGTTTCAGAACGGCTCAATCAAAACTAAGGTTCAACTCTTTTAGTTGAACAAACAGAACAGAAAGAAGTTTCACACAATTCTTCTGTGTAGTTTTTATTTGTAGATATTCTTTTTCCCAATATAGGCCTCCTAGCGCTCAGAATGTCCAATTGCAGTTTCTACAGAAAGAGTGTTTCAGAACGGCTCAATCAAAAGTAAGGTTCAACTCTGTTAGTTGAATTCACAGAACAGAAAGAAGTTTCATACAATGCTTCTGTGTAGTTTATATTTGAACATATTCTTTTTTCCACTGTTACCCAGTTAGCGCTACGAATGTCCAGTTGCATTTTCTACAGACAGAGTGTTTCAAAACTGCTCAATCAAAAGTATGGTTTAACTCTGTTAGCTGAATGCTCAGATCAGAAAGAAGTTTCACAGAATGTTTCTGTGTAGTTTATATTTGAATATATTCCTTTTTCCACTACTACGCTCTTAGCGCTCCAAATGTCCAGTTGCATTTTCTACAGAAAGAGTGTTCAGATCTGCTCAATCAAAAGTATGGTTTAACTCTGTTAGCTGAATGCACAGATCAGAAAGAAGTTTCACCGAATGATTCTGTGTAGTTTATATTTGAAGACATTCCTTTTTCCACTATTACCCTCTTAGCGCTCCGAATCTCCACTTGCATTTTCTACAAAAAGAGTGTTTCATAACTGCTCAATCAAAAATATGTTTTATCTCTGTTAACTGAATTTACAGATCAGAAATACGTTTCACAGAATGCATCTGTGTAGTTTTTATTTGAAGATATTCTTTTTCCCAATGTAGGCCTCTTAGCGCTTAGCATGTCCAATTGCAGTTTCTACAGATAGAGGGTTTCAGAACGGCTCAATCAAAAGTAAGGTTCAACTCTGTTAGTTGAATGCACAGAACAGAAAGAATTTTCCCAGAATGCTACTGTGTAGTTTATATTTGAATATATTCCTTTTTCCACTATTACCCTCTTAGCGCTCCGAATGTCCACTTGCATTTTCTACAGAAAGAGTGTTCAGAACTGCGCAATCAAAAGTATGGTTTAACTCTGTTAGCTTAATGAACATATCAGAAATAAGTTTCACACAATGCTTCTGTGTAGTTTTTATTTGAAGATATTAATTTTCCCAATAGAGGCCTCTTAGCGCTCAGAATGTCCAATTGCAGTTTCTGCAGAAAGAGTGTTTCAGAAAGGCTCAATCAAAAGTAAGGTTCAACTCTGTTAGTTGTATGCACAGAACAGAAAGAAGTTTCATAAAATGCTTCTGTGTAGTTTATATTTGAACATATTCTTTTTTCCACTATTACCCACTTAGCGCTACGAATGTCCAGTTGCATTTTCTACAGACAGAGTGTTTCAAAACTGCTCAATCAAAAGTATGGTTTAACTCTGTTAGCTGAATGCTCAGATCAGAAAGAAGTTTCACAGAATGCTTCTGTGTAGTTTATATTTGAATATATTCCTTTTTCCACTACTACGCTCTTAGCGCTCCAAATGTCCAGTTGCATTTTCTACAGAAAGAGTGTTCAGATCTGCTCAATCAAAAGTATGGTTTAACTCTGTTAGCTGAATGCACAGATCAGAAAGAAGTTTCACCGAATGATTCTGTGTAGTTTATATTTGAAGACATTCTTTTTCCACGATTACCCTCTTAGCGCTCCGAATCTCCACTTGCATTTTCTACCAAAAGAGTGTTTCATAACTGCTCAATCAAAAATATGTTTTACTCTGTTCACTGAATTTACAGATCAGAAATAAGTTTCACAGAATGCATCTGTGTAGTTTTTATTTGAAGATATTCTTTTTCCCAATGTAGGCCTCTTAGCGCTTAGCATGTCCAATTGCAGTTTCTACAGAAAGAGTGTTTCAGAACGGCTCAATCAAAAGTAAGGTTCAACTCTGTTAGTTGAATGCACAGAACAGAAAGAATTTTCACAGAATGCTACTGTGTAGTTTATATTTGAATATATTCCTTTTTCCACTATTACCCTCTTAGCGCTCCGAATGTCCACTTGCATTTTCTACACAAAGAGTGTTCAGAACTGCGCAATCAAAAGTATGGTTTAACTCTGTTAGCTTAATGAACATATCAGAAATAAGTTTCACACAATGCTTCTGTGTAGTTTTTATTTGAAGATATTATTTTTCCCAATGGAGGCCTCTTAGCCCTCAGAATGTCCAATTGCAGTTTCTACAGAAAGAGTGTTTCAGAAAGGCTCAATCAAAAGTAAGGTTCAACTCTGTTAGTTGAATGCACAGAACAGAAAGAAGTTTCATACAATGCTTCTGTGTAGTTTATATTTGAACATATTCTTTTTTCCACTATTACCCACTTAGCGCTACGAATATCAAGTTGCATTTTCTACAGACAGAGTGTTTCAAAACTGCTCAATCAAAAGTATGGTTTAACTCTGTTAGCTGAATGCTCAGATCAGAAAGAAGTTTCACAGAATGCTTCTGTGTAGTTTATATTTGAATATATTCCTTTTTCCACTACTACTCTCTTAGCGCTCCAAATGTCCAGTTGCATTTTCTACAGAAAGAGTGTTCAGATCTGCTCAATGAAAAGTATGGTTTAACTCTGTTAGCTGAATGCACAGATCAGAAAGAAGTTTCACAGAATGATTCTGTGTAGATTATATTTGGAGACATTCCTTTTTCCACTATTACCCTCTTAGCGCTCCGAATCTCCACTTGCATTTTCTACAGAAAGAGTGTTTCAGAACGGCTCAATCAAAACTAAGGTTCAACTCTTTTAGTTGAACAAACAGAACAGAAAGAAGTTTCACACAATTCTTCTGTGTAGTTTTTATTTGTAGACATTCTTTTTCCCAATATAGGCCTCTTAGCGCTCAGAATGTCCAATTGCAGTTTCTACAGAAAGAGTGTTTCAGAACGGCTCAATCAAAAGTACGGTTCAACTCTGTTAGTTGAATGCACAGAACAGAAAGAAGTTTCATACAATGCTTCTGTGTAGTTTATATTTGAACATATTCTTTTTTCCACTATTACCCACTTAGCGCTACGAATGTCCAGTTGCATTTTCTACAGACAGAGTGTTTCAAAACTGCTCAATCAAAAGTATGGTTTAACTCTGTTAGCTGAATGCTCAGATCAGAAAGAAGTTTCACCGAATGCTTCTGTGTAGTTTATATTTGAATATATTCCTTTTTCCACTACTACGCTCTTAGCGCTCCAAATGTCCAGTTGCATTTTCTACAGAAAGAGTGTTCAGATCTGCTCAATCAAAAGTATGGTTTAACTCTGTTAGCTGAATGCACAGATCAGAAAGAAGTTTCACCGAATGATTCTGTGTAGTTTATATTTGAAGACATTCCTTTTTCCACTATTACCCTCTTAGCGCTCCGAATCTCCACTTGCATTTTCTACAAAAAGAGTGTTTCATAACTGCTCAATCAAAAATATGTTTTATCTCTGTTAACTGAATTTACAGATCAGAAATAAGTTTCACAGAATGCATCTGTGTAGTTTTTATTTGAAGATATTCTTTTTCCCAATGTAGGCCTCTTAGCGCTTAGCATGTCCAATTGCATTTTCTACAGAAAGAGTGTTTCAGAACGGCTCAATCAAAAGTAAGGTTCAACTCTGTTAGTTGAATGCACAGAACAGAAAGAATTTTCACAGAATGCTACTGAGTAGTTTATATTTGAATATATTCCTTTTTCCACTATTACCCTCTTAGCACTCCGAATGTCCACTTGCATTTTCTACAGAAAGAGTGTTCAGAACTGCGCAATCAAAAGTATGGTTTAACTCTGTTAGCTTAATGAACATATCAGACATAAGTTTCACACAATGCTTCTGTGTAGTTTTTATTTGAAGATATTATTTTTCCCAATAGAGGCCTCTTAGCGCTCAGAATGTCCAATTGCAGTTTCTACAGAAAGAGTGTTTCAGAAAGGCTCAATCAAAAGTAAGTTCCACTCTGTTATTTGAATGCACAGAACAGAAAGAAGTTTCATACAATGCTTCTGTGTAGTTTATATTTGAACATATTCTTTTTTCCACTATTACCCACTTAGCGCTACGAATGTCCAGTTGCATTTTCTACAGACAGAGTGTTTCAAAACTGCTCAATCAAAAGTATGGTTTAACTCTGTTAGCTGAATGCTCAGATCAGAAAGAAGTTTCACAGAATGCTTCTGTGTAGTTTATATTTGAATATATTCCCTTTTCCACTACTACTCTCTTAGCGCTCCAAATGTCCAGTTGCATTTTCTACAGAAAGAGAGTTCAGATCTGCTCAATCAAAAGTATGGTTTAACTCTGTTAGCTGAATGCACAGATCAGAAAGAAGTTTCACAGAATGATTCTGTGTAGTTTATATTTGGAGACATTCCTTTTTCCACTATTAATCTCTTAGCGCTCCGAATCTCCCCTTGCATTTTCTACAGAAAGAATGTTTCAGAACGGCTCAATCAAAACTAAGGTTCAACTCTTTTAGTTGAACAAACAGAACAGAAAGAAGTTTCACACAATTCTTCTGTGTAGTTTTTATTTGTAGACATTCTTTTTCCCAATATAGGCCTCCTAGCGCTCAGAATGTCCAATTGCAGTTTCTACAGAAAGAGTGTTTCAGAACGGCTCAATCAAAAGTAAGGTTCAACTCTGTTAGTTGAATTCACAGAACAGAAAGAAGTTTCATACAATGCTTCTGTGTAGTTTATATTTGAACATATTCTTTTTTCCACTGTTACCCAGTTAGCGCTACGAATGTCCAGTTGCATTTTCTACAGACAGAGTGTTTCAAAACTGCTCAATCAAAAGTATGGTTTAACTCTGTTAGCTGAATGCTCAGATCAGAAAGAAGTTTCACAGAATGTTTCTGTGTAGTTTATATTTGAATATATTCCTTTTTCCACTACTACGCTCTTAGCGCTCCAAATGTCCAGTTGCATTTTCTACAGAAAGAGTGTTCAGATCTGCTCAATCAAAAGTATGGTTTAACTCTGTTAGCTGAATGCACAGATCAGAAAGAAGTTTCACCGAATGATTCTGTGTAGTTTATATTTGAAGACATTCCTTTTTCCACTATTACCCTCTTAGCGCTCCGAATCTCCACTTGCATTTTCTACAAAAAGAGTGTTTCATAACTGCTCAATCAAAAATATGTTTTATCTCTGTTAACTGAATTTACAGATCAGAAATACGTTTCACAGAATGCATCTGTGTAGTTTTTATTTGAAGATATTCTTTTTCCCAATGTAGGCCTCTTAGCGCTTAGCATGTCCAATTGCAGTTTCTACAGATAGAGGGTTTCAGAACGGCTCAATCAAAAGTAAGGTTCAACTCTGTTAGTTGAATGCACAGAACAGAAAGCATTTTCCCAGAATGCTACTGTGTAGTTTATATTTGAATATATTCCTTTTTCCACTATTACCCTCTTAGCGCTCCGAATGTCCACTTGCATTTTCTACAGAAAGAGTGTTCAGAACTGCGCAATCAAAAGTATGGTTTAACTCTGTTAGCTTAATGAACATATCAGAAATAAGTTTCACACAATGCTTCTGTGTAGTTTTTATTTGAAGATATTAATTTTCCCAATAGAGGCCTCTTAGCGCTCAGAATGTCCAATTGCAGTTTCTGCAGAAAGAGTGTTTCAGAAAGGCTCAATCAAAAGTAAGGTTCAACTCTGTTAGTTGAATTCACAGAACAGAAAGAAGTTTCATACAATGCTTCTGTGTAGTTTATATTTGAACATATTCTTTTTTCCACTGTTACCCAGTTAGCGCTACGAATGTCCAGTTGCATTTTCTACAGACAGAGTGTTTCAAAACTGCTCAATCAAAAGTATGGTTTAACTCTGTTAGCTGAATGCTCAGATCAGAAAGAAGTTTCACAGAATGTTTCTGTGTAGTTTATATTTGAATATATTCCTTTTTCCACTACTACGCTCTTAGCGCTCCAAATGTCCAGTTGCATTTTCTACAGAAAGAGTGTTCAGATCTGCTCAATCAAAAGTATGGTTTAACTCTGTTAGCTGAATGCACAGATCAGAAAGAAGTTTCACCGAATGATTCTGTGTAGTTTATATTTGAAGACATTCCTTTTTCCACTATTACCCTCTTAGCGCTCCGAATCTCCACTTGCATTTTCTACAAAAAGAGTGTTTCATAACTGCTCAATCAAAAATATGTTTTATCTCTGTTAACTGAATTTACAGATCAGAAATACGTTTCACAGAATGCATCTGTGTAGTTTTTATTTGAAGATATTCTTTTTCCCAATGTAGGCCTCTTAGCGCTTAGCATGTCCAATTGCAGTTTCTACAGATAGAGGGTTTCAGAACGGCTCAATCAAAAGTAAGGTTCAACTCTGTTAGTTGAATGCACAGAACAGAAAGAATTTTCCCAGAATGCTACTGTGTAGTTTATATTTGAATATATTCCTTTTTCCACTATTACCCTCTTAGCGCTCCGAATGTCCACTTGCATTTTCTACAGAAAGAGTGTTCAGAACTGCGCAATCAAAAGTATGGTTTAACTCTGTTAGCTTAATGAACATATCAGAAATAAGTTTCACACAATGCTTCTGTGTAGTTTTTATTTGAAGATATTAATTTTCCCAATAGAGGCCTCTTAGCGCTCAGAATGTCCAATTGCAGTTTCTGCAGAAAGAGTGTTTCAGAAAGGCTCAATCAAAAGTAAGGTTCAACTCTGTTAGTTGTATGCACAGAACAGAAAGAAGTTTCATAAAATGCTTCTGTGTAGTTTATATTTGAACATATTCTTTTTTCCACTATTACCCACTTAGCGCTACGAATGTCCAGTTGCATTTTCTACAGACAGAGTGTTTCAAAACTGCTCAATCAAAAGTATGGTTTAACTCTGTTAGCTGAATGCTCAGATCAGAAAGAAGTTTCACAGAATGCTTCTGTGTAGTTTATATTTGAATATATTCCTTTTTCCACTACTACGCTCTTAGCGCTCCAAATGTCCAGTTGCATTTTCTACAGAAAGAGTGTTCAGATCTGCTCAATCAAAAGTATGGTTTAACTCTGTTAGCTGAATGCACAGATCAGAAAGAAGTTTCACCGAATGATTCTGTGTAGTTTATATTTGAAGACATTCTTTTTCCACGATTACCCTCTTAGCGCTCCGAATCTCCACTTGTATTTTCTACCAAAAGAGTGTTTCATAACTGCTCAATCAAAAATATGTTTTATCTCTGTTCACTGAATTTACAGATCAGAAATAAGTTTCACAGAATGCATCTGTGTAGTTTTTATTTGAAGATATTCTTTTTCCCAATGTAGGCCTCTTAGCGCTTAGCATGTCCAATTGCAGTTTCTACAGAAAGAGTGTTTCAGAACGGCTCAATCAAAAGTAAGGTTCAACTCTGTTAGTTGAATGCACAGAACAGAAAGAATTTTCACAGAATGCTACTGTGTAGTTTATATTTGAATATATTCCTTTTTCCACTATTACCCTCTTAGCGCTCCGAATGTCCACTTGCATTTTCTACACAAAGAGTGTTCAGAACTGCGCAATCAAAAGTATGGTTTAACTCTGTTAGCTTAATGAACATATCAGAAATAAGTTTCACACAATGCTTCTGTGTAGTTTTTATTTGAAGATATTATTTTTCCCAATGGAGGCCTCTTAGCCCTCAGAATGTCCAATTGCAGTTTCTACAGAAAGAGTGTTTCAGAAAGGCTCAATCAAAAGTAAGGTTCAACTCTGTTAGTTGAATGCACAGAACAGAAAGAAGTTTCATACAATGCTTCTGTGTAGTTTATATTTGAACATATTCTTTTTTCCACTATTACCCACTTAGCGCTACGAATATCAAGTTGCATTTTCTACAGACAGACTGTTTCAAAACTGCTCAATCAAAAGTATGGTTTAACTCTGTTAGCTGAATGCTCAGATCAGAAAGAAGTTTCACAGAATGCTTCTGTGTAGTTTATATTTGAATATATTCCTTTTTCCACTACTACTCTCTTAGCGCTCCAAATGTCCAGTTGCATTTTCTACAGAAAGAGTGTTCAGATCTGCTCAATGAAAAGTATGGTTTAACTCTGTTAGCTGAATGCACAGATCAGAAAGAAGTTTCACAGAATGATTCTGTGTAGATTATATTTGGAGACATTCCTTTTTCCACTATTACCCTCTTAGCGCTCCGAATCTCCACTTGCATTTTCTACAGAAAGAGTGTTTCAGAACGGCTCAATCAAAACTAAGGTTCAACTCTTTTAGTTGAACAAACAGAACAGAAAGAAGTTTCACACAATTCTTCTGTGTAGTTTTTATTTGTAGACATTCTTTTTCCCAATATAGGCCTCTTAGCGCTCAGAATGTCCAATTGCAGTTTCTACAGAAAGAGTGTTTCAGAACGGCTCAATCAAAAGTACGGTTCAACTCTGTTAGTTGAATGCACAGAACAGAAAGAAGTTTCATACAATGCTTCTGTGTAGTTTATATTTGAACATATTCTTTTTTCCACTATTACCCACTTAGCGCTACGAATGTCCAGTTGCATTTTCTACAGACAGAGTGTTTCAAAACTGCTCAATCAAAAGTATGGTTTAACTCTGTTAGCTGAATGCTCAGATCAGAAAGAAGTTTCACCGAATGCTTCTGTGTAGTTTATATTTGAATATATTCCTTTTTCCACTACTACGCTCTTAGCGCTCCAAATGTCCAGTTGCATTTTCTACAGAAAGAGTGTTCAGATCTGCTCAATCAAAAGTATGGTTTAACTCTGTTAGCTGAATGCACAGATCAGAAAGAAGTTTCACCGAATGATTCTGTGTAGTTTATATTTGAAGACATTTCTTTTTCCACTATTACCCTCTTAGCGCTCCGAATCTCCACTTGCATTTTCTACAAAAAGAGTGTTTCATAACTGCTCAATCAAAAATATGTTTTATCTCTGTTAACTGAATTTACAGATCAGAAATAAGTTTCACAGAATGCATCTGTGTAGTTTTTATTTGAAGATATTCTTTTTCCCAATGTAGGCCTCTTAGCGCTTAGCATGTCCAATTGCATTTTCTACAGAAAGAGTGTTTCAGAACGGCTCAATCAAAAGTAAGGTTCAACTCTGTTAGTTGAATGCACAGAACAGAAAGAATTTTCACAGAATGCTACTGAGTAGTTTATATTTGAATATATTCCTTTTTCCACTATTACCCTCTTAGCACTCCGAATGTCCACTTGCATTTTCTACAGAAAGAGTGTTCAGAACTGCGCAATCAAAAGTATGGTTTAACTCTGTTAGCTTAATGAACATATCAGACATAAGTTTCACACAATGCTTCTGTGTAGTTTTTATTTGAAGATATTATTTTTCCCAATAGAGGCCTCTTAGCGCTCAGAATGTCCAATTGCAGTTTCTACAGAAAGAGTGTTTCAGAAAGGCTCAATCAAAAGTAAGTTCAACTCTGTTATTTGAATGCACAGAACAGAAAGAAGTTTCATACAATGCTTCTGTGTAGTTTATATTTGAACATATTCTTTTTTCCACTATTACCCACTTAGCGCTACGAATGTCCAGTTGCATTTTCTACAGACAGAGTGTTTCAAAACTGCTCAATCAAAAGTATGGTTTAACTCTGTTAGCTGAATGCTCAGATCAGAAAGAAGTTTCACAGAATGCTTCTGTGTAGTTTATATTTGAATATATTCCCTTTTCCACTACTACTCTCTTAGCGCTCCAAATGTCCAGTTGCATTTTCTACAGAAAGAGAGTTCAGATCTGCTCAATCAAAAGTATGGTTTAACTCTGTTAGCTGAATGCACAGATCAGAAAGAAGTTTCACAGAATGATTCTGTGTAGTTTATATTTGGAGACATTCCTTTTTCCACTATTAATCTCTTAGCGCTCCGAATCTCCCCTTGCATTTTCTACAGAAAGAATGTTTCAGAACGGCTCAATCAAAACTAAGGTTCAACTCTTTTAGTTGAACAAACAGAACAGAAAGAAGTTTCACACAATTCTTCTGTGTAGTTTTTATTTGTAGACATTCTTTTTCCCAATATAGGCCTCCTAGCGCTCAGAATGTCCAATTGCAGTTTCTACAGAAAGAGTGTTTCAGAACGGCTCAATCAAAAGTAAGGTTCAACTCTGTTAGTTGAATTCACAGAACAGAAAGAAGTTTCATACAATGCTTCTGTGTAGTTTATATTTGAACATATTCTTTTTTCCACTGTTACCCAGTTAGCGCTACGAATGTCCAGTTGCATTTTCTACAGACAGAGTGTTTCAAAACTGCTCAATCAAAAGTATGGTTTAACTCTGTTAGCTGAATGCTCAGATCAGAAAGAAGTTTCACAGAATGTTTCTGTGTAGTTTATATTTGAATATATTCCTTTTTCCACTACTACGCTCTTAGCGCTCCAAATGTCCAGTTGCATTTTCTACAGAAAGAGTGTTCAGATCTGCTCAATCAAAAGTATGGTTTAACTCTGTTAGCTGAATGCACAGATCAGAAAGAAGTTTCACCGAATGATTCTGTGTAGTTTATATTTGAAGACATTCCTTTTTCCACTATTACCCTCTTAGCGCTCCGAATCTCCACTTGCATTTTCTACAAAAAGAGTGTTTCATAACTGCTCAATCAAAAATATGTTTTATCTCTGTTAACTGAATTTACAGATCAGAAATACGTTTCACAGAATGCATCTGTGTAGTTTTTATTTGAAGATATTCTTTTTCCCAATGTAGGCCTCTTAGCGCTTAGCATGTCCAATTGCAGTTTCTACAGATAGAGGGTTTCAGAACGGCTCAATCAAAAGTAAGGTTCAACTCTGTTAGTTGAATGCACAGAACAGAAAGCATTTTCCCAGAATGCTACTGTGTAGTTTATATTTGAATATATTCCTTTTTCCACTATTACCCTCTTAGCGCTCCGAATGTCCACTTGCATTTTCTACAGAAAGAGTGTTCAGAACTGCGCAATCAAAAGTATGGTTTAACTCTGTTAGCTTAATGAACATATCAGAAATAAGTTTCACACAATGCTTCTGTGTAGTTTTTATTTGAAGATATTAATTTTCCCAATAGAGGCCTCTTAGCGCTCAGAATGTCCAATTGCAGTTTCTGCAGAAAGAGTGTTTCAGAAAGGCTCAATCAAAAGTAAGGTTCAACTCTGTTAGTTGTATGCACAGAACAGAAAGAAGTTTCATAAAATGCTTCTGTGTAGTTTATATTTGAACATATTCTTTTTTCCACTATTACCCACTTAGCGCTACGAATGTCCAGTTGCATTTTCTACAGACAGAGTGTTTCAAAACTGCTCAATCAAAAGTATGGTTTAACTCTGTTAGCTGAATGCTCAGATCAGAAAGAAGTTTCACAGAATGCTTCTGTGTAGTTTATATTTGAATATATTCCTTTTTCCACTACTACGCTCTTAGCGCTCCAAATGTCCAGTTGCATTTTCTACAGAAAGAGTGTTCAGATCTGCTCAATCAAAAGTATGGTTTAACTCTGTTAGCTGAATGCACAGATCAGAAAGAAGTTTCACCGAATGATTCTGTGTAGTTTATATTTGAAGACATTCCTTTTTCCACGATTACCCTCTTAGCGCTCCGAATCTCCACTTGCATTTTCTACAAAAAGAGTGTTTCATAACTGCTCAATCAAAAATATGTTTTATCTCTGTTAACTGAATTTACAGCTCAGAAATAAGTTTCACAGAATGCATCTGTGTAGTTTTTATTTGAAGATATTCTTTTTCCCAATGTAGGCCTCTTAGCGCTTAGCATGTCCAATTGCAGTTTCTACAGAAAGAGTGTTTCAGAACGGCTCAATCAAAAGTAAGGTTCAACTCTGTTAGTTGAATGCACAGAACAGAAAGAACTTTCACAGAATGCTACTGTGTAGTTTATATTTGAATATATTCCTTTTTCCACTATTACCCTCTTAGCGCTCCGAATGTCCACTTGCATTTTCTACAGAAAGAGTGTTCAGAACTGTGCAATCAAAAGTATGGTTTAACTCTGTTAGCTTAATGAACATATCAGAAATAACTTTCACACAATGCTTCTGTGTAGTTTTTATTTGAAGATATTATTTTTCCCAAGAGAGGCCTCTTAGCGCTCAGAATGTCCAATTGCAGTTTCTACAGAAAGAGTGTTTCAGAAAGGCTCAATCAAACGTAAGGTTCAACTCTGTTAGTTGAATGCACAGAACAGAAAGAAGTTTCATACAATGCTTCTGTGTAGTTTATATTTGAATATATTCCTTTTTCCACTATTACCCTCTTAGCGCTCCGAATCTCCACTTGCATTTTCTACAGAAAGAGTGTTTCAGAACGGCTCAATCAAAACTAAGGTTCAACTCTTTTAGTTGAACAAACAGAACAGAAAGAAGTTTCACACAATTCTTCTGTGTAGTTTTTATTTGTAGACATTCTTTTTCCCAATATAGGCCTCTTAGCGCTCAGAATGTCCAATTGCAGTTTCTACAGAAAGAGTGTTTCAGAACGGCTCAATCAAAAGTAAGGTTCAACTCTGTTGGTTGAATGCACAGAACAGAAAGAAGTTTCATACAATGCTTCTGTGTAGTTTATATTTGAACATATTCTTTTTTCCACTATTACCCAATTAGCGCTACGAATGTCCAGTTGCATTTTCTACAGACAGAGTGTTTCAAAACTGCTCAATCAAAAGTATGGTTTAACTCTGTTAGCTGAATGCTCAGATCATAAAGAAGTTTCACAGAATGCTTCTGTGAAGTTTATATTTGAATATATTCCTTTTTCCACTACCACGCTCTTAGCGCTCCAAATGTCCAGTTGCATTTTCTACAGAAAGAGTGTTCAGATCTGCTCTATCAAAAGTATGGTTTAACTCTGTTAGCTGAATGCACAGATCAGAAAGATGTTTCACCGAATGATTCTGTGTAGTTTATATTTGAAGACATTCTTTTTTCCACTATTACCTTCTTAGCGCTCCGAATCTCCACTTGCATTTTCTACAAAAAGAGTGTTTCATAACTGCTCAATCAAAAATATGTTTTATCTCTGTTAACTGAATTTACAGATCAGAAATAAGTTTCACAGAATGCATCTGTGTAGTTTTTATTTGAAGATATTCTTTTTCCCAATGTAGGCCTCTTAGCGGTTAGCATGTCCAATTGCATTTTCTACAGAAAGAGTGTTTCAGAACGACTCAATCAAAAGTAAGGTTCAACTCTGTTAGTTGAATGCACAGAACAGAAAGAATTTTCACAGAATGCTACTGTGTAGTTTATATTTGAATATATTCCTTTTTCCACTATTACCCTCTTAGCACTCCGAATGTTCACTTGCATTTTCTACAGAAAGAGTGTTCAGAACTGCGCAATCAAAAGTATGGTTTAACTCTGTTAGCTTAATGAACATATCAGAAATAAGTTTCACACAATGCTTCTGTGTAGTTTTTATTTGAAGATATTATTTTTCCCAATAGAGGCCTCTTAGCGCTCAGAATGTCCAATTGCAGTTTCTACAGAAAGAGTGTTTCAGAAATGCTCAATCAAAAGTAAGGTTCAACTCTGTTAGTTGAATGCACAGAACAGAAAGAAGTTTCATACAATGCTTCTGTGTAGTTTATATTTGAACATATTCTTTTTTCCACTATTACCCACTTAGCGCTACGAATATCAAGTTGCATTTTCTACAGACAGAGTGTTTCAAAGCTGCTCAATCAAAAGTATGGTTTAACTCTGTTAGCTGAATGCTCAGATCAGAAAGAAGTTTCACAGAATGCTTCTGTGTAGTTTATATTTGAATATATTCCTTTTTCCACTACTACTCTCTTAGCGCTCCAAATGTCCAGTTGCATTTTCTACAGAAAGAGTGTTCAGATCTGCTCAATGAAAAGTATGGTTTAACTCTGTTAGCTGAATGCACAGATCAGAAAGAAGTTTCACAGAATGATTCTGTGTAGTTTATATTTGGAGACATTCTTTTTTCCACTATTACCCTCTTAGCGCTCCGAATCTCCACTTGCATTTTCTACAGAAAGAGTGTTTCAGAACGGCTCAATCAAAACTAAGGTTCAACACTTTTAGTTGAACAAACAGAACAGAAAGACGTTTCACACAATTCTTCTGTGTAGTTTTTATTTGTAGACATTCTTTTTCCCAATATAGGCCTCTTAGTGCTCAGAATGTCCAATTGCAGTTTCTACAGAAAGAGTGTTTCAGAACGGCTCAATCAAAAGTAAGGTTCAACTCTGTTAGTTGAATGCACAGAACAGAAAGAAGTTTCATACAATGCTTCTGTGTAGTTTATATTTGAACATATTCTTTTTTCCACTATTACCCACTTAGCGCTACGAATGTCCAGTTGCATTTTCTACAGACAGAGTGTTTCAAAACTGCTCAATCAAAAGTATGGTTTAACTCTGTTAGCTGAATGCTCAGATCAGAAAGAAGTTTCACCGAATGCTTCTGTGTAGTTTATATTTGAATATATTCCTTTTTCCACTACTACGCTCTTATCGCTCCAAATGTCCAGTTGCATTTTCTACAGAAAGAGTGTTCAGATCTGCTCAATCAAATGTATGGTTTCATTCTGTTAGCTGAATGCACAGATCAGAAAGAAGTTTCACCGAATGATTCTGTGTAGTTTATATTTGAAGACATTCCTTTTTCCACTATTACCCTCTTAGCGCTCCGAATCTCCACTTGCATTTTCTACAAAAAGAGTGTTTCATAACTGCTCAATCAAAAATATGTTTTATCTCTGTTAACTGAATTTACAGATCAGAAATAAGTTTCACAGAATGCATCTGTGTAGTTTTTATTTGAAGATATTCTTTTCCCAATGTAGGCCTCTTAGCGCTTAGCATGTCCAATTGCAGTTTCTACAGAAAGAGTGTTTCAGAACGGCTCAATCAAAAGTAAGGTTCAACTCTGTTAGTTGAATGCACAGAACAGAAAGAATTTTCACAGAATGTTACTGTGTAGTTTATATTTGAATATATTCCATTTTCCACTATTACCCTCTTAGCCCTCCGAATGTCCACTTGCAATTTCTACAGAAAGAGTGTTCAGAACTGCGCAATCAAAAGTATGGTTAACTCTGTTAGCTTAATGAACATATCAGAAATAAGTGTCACACAATGCTTCTGTGTAGTTTTTATTTGAAGATATTATTTTTCCCAATAGAGGCCTCTTAGCGCTCAGAATGTCCAATTGCAGTTTCTACAGAAAGAGTGTTTCAGAAAGGCTCAATCAAAAGTAAGGTTCAACTCTGTTAGTTGAATGCACAGAACAGAAAGAAGTTTCATACAATGCTTCTGTGTAGTTTATATTTGAACATATTCTTTTTTCAACTAATACCCACTTAGCGCTACGAATGTCCAGTTGCATTTTCTACAGACAGAGTGTTTCAAAACTGCTCAATCAAAAGTATGGTTTAACTCTGTTAGCTGAATGCTCAGATCAGAAAGAAGTTTCACAGAATGCTTCTGTGTACTTTATATTTGAATATATTCCTTTTTCCACTACTACTCTCTTAGCGCTCCAAATGTCCAGTTGCATTTTCTACAGAAAGAGTGTTCAGATCTGCTCAATGAAAAGTATGGTTTAACTCTGTTAGCTGAATGCACAGATCAGAAAGAAGTTTCACAGAATGATTCTGTGTAGTTTATATTTGGAGACATTCCTTTTTCCACTAATACCCTCTTGGCGCTCCGAATCTCCACTTGCATTTTCTACAGAAAGAGTGTTTCAGAACGGCTCAATCAAAACTAAGGTTCAAATCTTTTAGTTGAACAAACAGAACAGAAAGAAGTTTCACACAATTCTTCTGTGTAGTTTTTATTTGTAGACATTCTTTTTCCCAATATAGGCCTCCTAGCGCTCAGAATGTCCAATTGCAGTTTCTACAGAAAGAGTGTTTCCGAACGGCTCAATCAAAAGTAAGGTTCAACTCTGTTAGTTGAATGCACAGAACAGAAAGAAGTTTCATACAATGCTTCTGTGTAGTTTACATTTGAACATATTCTTTTTTCCTCTATTACCCACTTAGCGCTACGAATGTCCAGTTGCATTTTCTACAGACAGAGTGTTTCAAAACTGCTCAATCAAAAGTATGGTTTAACTCTGTTAGCTGAATGCTCAGATCAGAAAGATGTTTCACAGAATGCTTCTGTGTAGTTTATATTTGAATATATTCCTTTTTCCACTACTACGCTCTTAGCGCTCCAAATGTCCAGTTGCATTTTCTACAGAAAGAGTGTTCAGAACTGCGCAATCAAAAGTATGGTTTAACTCTGTTAGCTTAATAAACATATCAGAAATAAGTTTCACACAATGCTACTGTGTAGTTTTTATTTGAAGATATTATTTTTCCCAATAGAGGCCTCTTAGCGCTCAGAATGTCCAATTGCAGTTTCTACAGAAAGAGTGTTTCAGAAAGGCTCAATCAAAAGTAAGGTTCAACTCTGTTAGTTGAATGCACAGAACAGAAAGAAGTTTCATACAATGATTCTGAGTAGTTTATATTTGAACATATTCTTTTTTCCACTATTACCCACGTAACGCTACGAATGTCCAGTTGCATTTTCTACAGACAGAATGTTTCAAAACAGCTCAATCAAAAGTATGGTTTAACTCTGTTAGCTGAATGCTCAGATCAGAAAGAAGTTTCACAGAATACTTCTGTGTAGTTTATATTTGAATATATTCCTTTTTCCACTACTACTCTCTTAGTGCTCCTAATGTCCAGTTGCATTTTCTACAGAAAGAGTGTTCAGATCTGCTCAATCAAAAGTATGGTTTAACTCTGTTAGCTGAATGCACAGATCAGAAAGAAGTTTCACAGAATGATTCTGTGTAGTTTATATTTGGAGACATTCCTTTTTCCACTATTACCCTCTTAGCGCTCCGAATCTCCACTTGCATTTTCTACAGAAATAGTGTTTCAGAACGGCTCAATCAAAACTAAGGTTCAACTCTTTTAGTTGAACAAACAGAACAGAAAGATGTTTCACACAATTCTTCTGTGTAGTTTTTATTTGTAGACATTCTTTTTCCCAATATAGGCCTCTTAGCGCTCAGAATGTCCAATTGCAGTTTCTACAGAAAGAGTGTTTCAGAACGGCTCAATCAAAAGTAAGTTTCAACTCTGTTGGTTGAATGCACAGAACAGAAAGAAGTTTCATACAATGCTTCTGTGTAGTTTATATTTGAACATATTTTTTTTCCACTATTACCCACTTAGCGCTACGAATGTCCAGTTGCATTTTCTACAGACAGAGTGTTTCAAAACTGCTCAATCAAAAGTATGGTTTAACTCTGTTAGCTGAATGCTCAGATCAGAAAGAAGTTTCACAGAATGCTTCTGGGTAGTTTATATTTGAATATATTCCTTTTTCCACTAATACGCTCTTAGCGCTCCAAATGTCCAGTTGCATTTTCTACAGAAAGAGTGCTCAGATCTGCTCAATCAAAAGTATGGTTTAACTCTGTTAGCTGAATGCACAGATCAGAAAGAAGTTTCACCGAATGATTCTGTGTAGTTTATATTTGAAGACATTCCTTTTTCCACGATTACCCTCTTAGCGCTCCGAATCTCCACTTGCATTTTCTACAAAAAGAGTGTTTCATAACTGCTCAATCAAAAATATGTTTTATCTCTGTTCACTGAATTTACAGATCAGAAATAAGTTTCACAGAATGCATCTGTGTAGTTTTTATTTGAAGATATTCTTTTTCCCAATGTAGGCCTCTTAGCGCTTAGCATGTCCAATTGCAGTTTCTACAGAAAGAGTGTTTCAGAACGGCTCAATCAAAAGTAAGGTTCAACTCTGTTAGTTGAATGCACGGAACAGAAAGAATTTTCACAGAATGCTACTGTGTAGTTTATATTTGAATATATTCCTTTTTCCACTATTACCCTCTTAGCGCTCCGAATGTCCACTTGCATTTTCTACAGAAAGAGTGTTCAGATCTGCGCAATCAAAAGTATGGTTTAACTCTGTTAGCTTAATGAACATATCAGAAATAAGTTTCACACAATGCTTCTGTGTAGTTTTTATTTGAAGATATTATTTTTCCCAATAGAGGCCTCTTAGCGCTCAGAATGTCCAATTGCAGTTTCTACAGAAAGAGTGTTTCAGAAAGGCTCAATCAAAATAAGGTTCAACTCTGTTAGTTGAATGCACAGAACAGAAAGAATTTTCATACAATGCTTCTGTGTAGTTTATATTTGAACATATTCTTTTTTCCACTATTACCCACTTAGCGCTACGAATATCAAGTTGCATTTTCTACAGACAGAGTGTTTCAAAACTGCTCAATCAAAAGTATGGTTTAACTCTGTTAGCTGAATGCTCAGATCAGAAAGAAGTTTCACAGAATGCTTCTGTGTAGTTTATATTTGAATATATTCCTTTTTCCACTACTACTCTCTTAGCGCTCCAAATGTCCAGTTGCATTTTCTACAGAAAGAGTGTTCAGATCTGCTCAATGAAAAGTATGGTTTAACTCTGTTAGCTGAATGCACAGATCAGAAAAAGTTTCACAGAATGATTCTGTGTAGTTTATATTTGGAGACATTCTTTTTTCCACTATTACCCTCTTAGCGCTCCGAATCTCCACTTGCATTTTCTACAGAAAGAGTGTTTCAGAACGGCTCAATCAAAACTAAGGTTCAACACTTTTAGTTGAACAAACAGAACAGAAAGAAGTTTCACACAATTCTTCTGTGTAGTTTTTATTTGTAGACATTCTTTTTCCCAATATAGGCCTCTTAGCGCTCAGAATGTCCAATTGCAGTTTCTACAGAAAGTGTGTTTCAGAACGGCTCAATCAAAAATAAGGTTCAACTCTTTTAGTTGAATGCACAGAACAGAAAGAAGTTTCATACAATGCTTCTGTGTAGTTTATATTTGAACATATTCTTTTTTCCACTATTACCCACTTAGCGCTACGAATGTCCAGTTGCATTTTCTACAGACAGAGTGTTTCAAAACTGCTCAATCAAAAGTATGGTTTAACTCTGTTAGCTGAATGCTCAGATCAGAAAGAAGTTTCACCGAATGCTTCTGTGTAGTTTATATTTGAATATATTCCTTTTTCCACTACTACGCTCTTATCGCTCCAAATGTCCAGTTGCATTTTCTACAGAAAGAGTGTTCAGATCTGCTCAATCAAAAGTATGGTTTAAGTCTGTTAGCTGAATGCACAGATCAGAAAGAAGTTTCACCGAATGATTCTGTGTAGTTTATATTTGAAGACATTACTTTTTCCACTATTACCCTCTTAGCGCTCCGAATCTCCACTTGCATTTTCTACAAAAAGAGTGTTTCATAACTGCTCAATCAAAAATATGTTTTATCACTGTTAACTGAATTTACAGATCAGAAATAAGTTTCACAGAATGCATCTGTGTAGTTTTTATTGGAAGATATTCTTTTTCCCAATGTAGGCCTCTTAGCGCTTAGCATGTCCAGTTGCATTTTCTACAGAAAGAGTGTTTCAGAACGGCTCAATCAAAAGTAAGGTTCAACTCTGTTAGTTGAATGCACAGAACAGAAAATATTTTCACAGAATACTACTGTGTAGTTTATATTTGAATATATTCCTTTTTCCACTATTACCCTCTTAGCGCTCCGAATGTCCACTTGCAATTTCTACAGAAAGAGTGTTTCAGAAAGGCTCAATCAAAAGTAAGGTTCAACTCTGTTAGTTGAATGCACAGAACAGAAAGAAGTTTCATACAATGCTTCTGTGTAGTTTATATTTGAACATATTCTTTTTTCCACTAATACCCACTTAGCGCTACGAATGTCCAGTTGCATTTTCTTCAGACAGAGTGTTTCAAAACTGCTCAATCAAAAGTATGGTTTAACTCTGTTAGCTGAATGCTCAGATCAGAAAGAAGTTTCACAGAATGCTTCTGTGTACTTTATATTTGAATATATTCCTTTTTCCACTACTACTCTCTTAGCGCTCCAAATGTCCAGTTGCATTTTCTACAGAAAGAGTGTTCAGATCTGCTCAATGAAAAGTATGTTTTAACTCTGTTAGCTGAATGCACAGATCAGAAAGAAGTTTCACAGAATGATTCTGTGTAGTTTATATTTGGAGACATTCCTTTTTCCACTATTACCCTCTTGGCGCTCCGAATCTCCACTTGCATTTTCTACAAAAAGAGTGTTTCATAACTGCTCAATCAAAATATGTTTTATCTCTGTTAACTGAATTTACAGATCAGAAATAAGTTTCACCGAATGCATCTGTGTAGTTTTTATTTGAAGATATTCTTTTTCCCAATATAGGCCTCTTAGCGCTTAGCATGTCCAATTGCAGTTTCTACAGAAAGAGTGTTTCAGAACGGCTCAATCAAAAGTAAGGTTCAACTCTGTTGGTTGAATGCACAGAACAGAAAGAATTTTCACAGAATGCTACTGTGTAGTTTATATTTGAATATATTCCTTTTTCCACTATTACCCTCTTAGCGCTCCGAATGTCCACTTGCATTTTCTACAGAAAGAGTGTTCAGAACTGCGCAATCAAAAGTATGGTTTAACTCTGTTAGCTTAATGAACATATCAGAAATAAGTTTCACACAATGCTTCTGTGTGGTTTTTATTTGAAGATATTATTTTTCCCAATATAGGCCTCTTAGCGCTCAGAATGTCCAATTGCAGTTTCTACAGAAAGAGTGTTTCAGAAAGGCTCAATCAAAAGTAAGGTTCAACTCTGTTAGTTGAATGCACAGAACAGAAAGAAGTTTCATACAATGCTTCTGTGTAGTTTATATTTGAACATATTCTTTTTTCCACTATTACCCACTTAGCGCTACGAATGTCCAGTTGCATTTTCTACAGACAGAGTGTTTCAAAACTGCTCAATCAAAAGTATGGTTTAACTCTGTTAGCTGAATGCTCAGATCAGAAAGAAGTTTCACCGAATGCTTCTGTGTAGTTTATATTTGAATATATTCCTTTTTCCACTACTACGCTCTTATCGCTCCAAATGTCCAGTTGCATTTTCTACAGAAAGAGTGTTCAGATCTGCTCAATCAAAAGTATGGTTTCATTCTGTTAGCTGAATGCACAGATCAGAAAGAAGTTTCACCGAATGATTCTGTGTAGTTTATATTTGAAGACATTCCTTTTTCCACTATTACCCTCTTAGCGCTCCGAATCTCCACTTGCATTTTCTACAAAAAGAGTGTTTCATAACTGCTCAATCAAAAATATGTTTTATCTCTGTTAACTGAATTTACAGATCAGAAATAAGTTTCACAGAATGCATCTGTGTAGTTTTTATTTGAAGATATTCTTTTCCCAATGTAGGCCTCTTAGCGCTTAGCATGTCCAATTGCAGTTTCTACAGAAAGAGTGTTTCAGAACGGCTCAATCAAAAGTAAGGTTCAACTCTGTTAGTTGAATGCACAGAACAGAAAGAATTTTCACAGAATGTTACTGTGTAGTTTATATTTGAATATATTCCATTTTCCACTATTACCCTCTTAGCCCTCCGAATGTCCACTTGCAATTTCTACAGAAAGAGTGTTCAGAACTGCGCAATCAAAAGTATGGTTAACTCTGTTAGCTTAATGAACATATCAGAAATAAGTGTCACACAATGCTTCTGTGTAGTTTTTATTTGAAGATATTATTTTTCCCAATAGAGGCCTCTTAGCGCTCAGAATGTCCAATTGCAGTTTCTACAGAAAGAGTGTTTCAGAAAGGCTCAATCAAAAGTAAGGTTCAACTCTGTTAGTTGAATGCACAGAACAGAAAGAAGTTTCATACAATGCTTCTGTGTAGTTTATATTTGAACATATTCTTTTTTCAACTAATACCCACTTAGCGCTACGAATGTCCAGTTGCATTTTCTACAGACAGAGTGTTTCAAAACTGCTCAATCAAAAGTATGGTTTAACTCTGTTAGCTGAATGCTCAGATCAGAAAGAAGTTTCACAGAATGCTTCTGTGTACTTTATATTTGAATATATTCCTTTTTCCACTACTACTCTCTTAGCGCTCCAAATGTCCAGTTGCATTTTCTACAGAAAGAGTGTTCAGATCTGCTCAATGAAAAGTATGGTTTAACTCTGTTAGCTGAATGCACAGATCAGAAAGAAGTTTCACAGAATGATTCTGTGTAGTTTATATTTGGAGACATTCCTTTTTCCACTAATACCCTCTTGGCGCTCCGAATCTCCACTTGCATTTTCTACAGAAAGAGTGTTTCAGAACGGCTCAATCAAAACTAAGGTTCAACTCTTTTAGTTGAACAAACAGAACAGAAAGAAGTTTCACACAATTCTTCTGTGTAGTTTTTATTTGTAGACATTCTTTTTCCCAATATAGGCCTCCTAGCGCTCAGAATGTCCAATTGCAGTTTCTACAGAAAGAGTGTTTCCGAACGGCTCAATCAAAAGTAAGGTTCAACTCTGTTAGTTGAATGCACAGAACAGAAAGAAGTTTCATACAATGCTTCTGTGTAGTTTACATTTGAACATATTCTTTTTTCCTCTATTACCCACTTAGCGCTACGAATGTCCAGTTGCATTTTCTACAGACAGAGTGTTTCAAAACTGCTCAATCAAAAGTATGGTTTAACTCTGTTAGCTGAATGCTCAGATCAGAAAGATGTTTCACAGAATGCTTCTGTGTAGTTTATATTTGAATATATTCCTTTTTCCACTACTACGCTCTTAGCGCTCCAAATGTCCAGTTGCATTTTCTACAGAAAGAGTGTTCAGAACTGCGCAATCAAAAGTATGGTTTAACTCTGTTAGCTTAATGAACATATCAGAAATAAGTTTCACACAATGCTACTGTGTAGTTTTTATTTGAAGATATTATTTTTCCCAATAGAGGCCTCTTAGCGCTCAGAATGTCCAATTGCAGTTTCTACAGAAAGAGTGTTTCAGAAAGGCTCAATCAAAAGTAAGGTTCAACTCTGTTAGTTGAATGCACAGAACAGAAAGAAGTTTCATACAATGATTCTGAGTAGTTTATATTTGAACATATTCTTTTTTCCACTATTACCCACTTAACGCTACGAATGTCCAGTTGCATTTTCTACAGACAGAATGTTTCAAAACAGCTCAATCAAAAGTATGGTTTAACTCTGTTAGCTGAATGCTCAGATCAGAAAGAAGTTTCACAGAATGCTTCTGTGTAGTTTATATTTGAATATATTCCTTTTTCCACTACTACTCTCTTAGTGCTCCTAATGTCCAGTTGCATTTTCTACAGAAAGAGTGTTCAGATCTGCTCAATCAAAAGTATGGTTTAACTCTGTTAGCTGAATGCACAGATCAGAAAGAAGTTTCACAGAATGATTCTGTGTAGTTTATATTTGGAGACATTCCTTTTTCCACTATTACCCTCTTAGCGCTCCGAATCTCCACTTGCATTTTCTACAGAAATAGTGTTTCAGAACGGCTCAATCAAAACTAAGGTTCAACTCTTTTAGTTGAACAAACAGAACAGAAAGATGTTTCACACAATTCTTCTGTGTAGTTTTTATTTGTAGACATTCTTTTTCCCAATATAGGCCTCTTAGCGCTCAGAATGTCCAATTGCAGTTTCTACAGAAAGAGTGTTTCAGAACGGCTCAATCAAAAGTAAGTTTCAACTCTGTTGGTTGAATGCACAGAACAGAAAGAAGTTTCATACAATGCTTCTGTGTAGTTTATATTTGAACATATTTTTTTTCCACTATTACCCACTTAGCGCTACGAATGTCCAGTTGCATTTTCTACAGACAGAGTGTTTCAAAACTGCTCAATCAAAAGTATGGTTTAACTCTGTTAGCTGAATGCTCAGATCAGAAAGAAGTTTCACAGAATGCTTCTGGGTAGTTTATATTTGAATATATTCCTTTTTCCACTAATACGCTCTTAGCGCTCCAAATGTCCAGTTGCATTTTCTACAGAAAGAGTGCTCAGATCTGCTCAATCAAAAGTATGGTTTAACTCTGTTAGCTGAATGCACAGATCAGAAAGAAGTTTCACCGAATGATTCTGTGTAGTTTATATTTGAAGACATTCCTTTTTCCACGATTACCCTCTTAGCGCTCCGAATCTCCACTTGCATTTTCTACAAAAAGAGTGTTTCATAACTGCTCAATCAAAAATATGTTTTATCTCTGTTCACTGAATTTACAGATCAGAAATAAGTTTCACAGAATGCATCTGTGTAGTTTTTATTTGAAGATATTCTTTTTCCCAATGTAGGCCTCTTAGCGCTTAGCATGTCCAATTGCAGTTTCTACAGAAAGAGTGTTTCAGAACGGCTCAATCAAAAGTAAGGTTCAACTCTGTTAGTTGAATGCACGGAACAGAAAGAATTTTCACAGAATGCTTCTGTGTAGTTTATATTTGAATATATTCCTTTTTCCACTATTACCCTCTTAGCGCTCCGAATGTCCACTTGCATTTTCTACAGAAAGAGTGTTCAGATCTGCGCAATCAAAAGTATGGTTTAACTCTGTTAGCTTAATGAACATATCAGAAATAAGTTTCACACAATGCTTCTGTGTAGTTTTTATTTGAAGATATTATTTTTCCCAATAGAGGCCTCTTAGCGCTCAGAATGTCCAATTGCAGTTTCTACAGAAAGAGTGTTTCAGAAAGGCTCAATCAAAATAAGGTTCAACTCTGTTAGTTGAATGCACAGAACAGAAAGAATTTTCATACAATGCTTCTGTGTAGTTTATATTTGAACATATTCTTTTTTCCACTATTACCCACTTAGCGCTACGAATATCAAGTTGCATTTTCTACAGACAGAGTGTTTCAAAACTGCTCAATCAAAAGTATGGTTTAACTCTGTTAGCTGAATGCTCAGATCAGAAAGAAGTTTCACAGAATGCTTCTGTGTAGTTTATATTTGAATATATTCCTTTTTCCACTACTACTCTCTTAGCGCTCCAAATGTCCAGTTGCATTTTCTACAGAAAGAGTGTTCAGATCTGCTCAATGAAAAGTATGGTTTAACTCTGTTAGCTGAATGCACAGATCAGAAAAAGTTTCACAGAATGATTCTGTGTAGTTTATATTTGGAGACATTCTTTTTTCCACTATTACCCTCTTAGCGCTCCGAATCTCCACTTGCATTTTCTACAGAAAGAGTGTTTCAGAACGGCTCAATCAAAACTAAGGTTCAACACTTTTAGTTGAACAAACAGAACAGAAAGAAGTTTCACACAATTCTTCTGTGTAGTTTTTATTTGTAGACATTCTTTTTCCCAATATAGGCCTCTTAGCGCTCAGAATGTCCAATTGCAGTTTCTACAGAAAGTGTGTTTCAGAACGGCTCAATCAAAAGTAAGGTTCAACTCTTTTAGTTGAATGCACAGAACAGAAAGAAGTTTCATACAATGCTTCTGTGTAGTTTATATTTGAACATATTCTTTTTTCCACTATTACCCACTTAGCGCTACGAATGTCCAGTTGCATTTTCTACAGACAGAGTGTTTCAAAACTGCTCAATCAAAAGTATGGTTTAACTCTGTTAGCTGAATGCTCAGATCAGAAAGAAGTTTCACCGAATGCTTCTGTGTAGTTTATATTTGAATATATTCCTTTTTCCACTACTACGCTCTTATCGCTCCAAATGTCCAGTTGCATTTTCTACAGAAAGAGTGTTCAGATCTGCTCAATCAAAAGTATGGTTTAAGTCTGTTAGCTGAATGCACAGATCAGAAAGAAGTTTCACCGAATGATTCTGTGTAGTTTATATTTGAAGACATTCCTTTTTCCACTATTACCCTCTTAGCGCTCCGAATCTCCACTTGCATTTTCTACAAAAAGAGTGTTTCATAACTGCTCAATCAAAAATATGTTTTATCACTGTTAACTGAATTTACAGATCAGAAATAAGTTTCACAGAATGCATCTGTGTAGTTTTTATTGGAAGATATTCTTTTTCCCAATGTAGGCCTCTTAGCGCTTAGCATGTCCAGTTGCATTTTCTACAGAAAGAGTGTTTCAGAACGGCTCAATCAAAAGTAAGGTTCAACTCTGTTAGTTGAATGCACAGAACAGAAAATATTTTCACAGAATACTACTGTGTAGTTTATATTTGAATATATTCCTTTTTCCACTATTACCCTCTTAGCGCTCCGAATGTCCACTTGCAATTTCTACAGAAAGAGTGTTTCAGAAAGGCTCAATCAAAAGTAAGGTTCAACTCTGTTAGTTGAATGCACAGAACAGAAAGAAGTTTCATACAATGCTTCTGTGTAGTTTATATTTGAACATATTCTTTTTTCCACTAATACCCACTTAGCGCTACGAATGTCCAGTTGCATTTTCTTCAGACAGAGTGTTTCAAAACTGCTCAATCAAAAGTATGGTTTAACTCTGTTAGCTGAATGCTCAGATCAGAAAGAAGTTTCACAGAATGCTTCTGTGTACTTTATATTTGAATATATTCCTTTTTCCACTACTACTCTCTTAGCGCTCCAAATGTCCAGTTGCATTTTCTACAGAAAGAGTGTTCAGATCTGCTCAATGAAAAGTATGTTTTAACTCTGTTAGCTGAATGCACAGATCAGAAAGAAGTTTCACAGAATGATTCTGTGTAGTTTATATTTGGAGACATTCCTTTTTCCACTATTACCCTCTTGGCGCTCCGAATCTCCACTTGCATTTTCTACAAAAAGAGTGTTTCATAACTGCTCAATCAAAATATGTTTTATCTCTGTTAACTGAATTTACAGATCAGAAATAAGTTTCACCGAATGCATCTGTGTAGTTTTTATTTGAAGATATTCTTTTTCCCAATATAGGCCTCTTAGCGCTTAGCATGTCCAATTGCAGTTTCTACAGAAAGAGTGTTTCAGAACGGCTCAATCAAAAGTAAGGTTCAACTCTGTTGGTTGAATGCACAGAACAGAAAGAATTTTCACAGAATGCTACTGTGTAGTTTATATTTGAATATATTCCTTTTTCCACTATTACCCTCTTAGCGCTCCGAATGTCCACTTGCATTTTCTACAGAAAGAGTGTTCAGAACTGCGCAATCAAAAGTATGGTTTAACTCTGTTAGCTTAATGAACATATCAGAAATAAGTTTCACACAATGCTTCTGTGTGGTTTTTATTTGAAGATATTATTTTTCCCAATATAGGCCTCTTAGCGCTCAGAATGTCCAATTGCAGTTTCTACAGAAAGAGTGTTTCAGAAAGGCTCAATCAAAAGTAAGGTTCAACTCTGTTAGTTGAATGCACAGAACAGAAAGAAGTTTCATACAATGCTTCTGTGTAGTTTATATTTGAACATATTCTTTTTTCCACTATTACCCACTTAGCGCTACGAATGTCCAGTTGCATTTTCTACAGACAGAGTGTTTCAAAACTGCTCAATCAAAAGTATGGTTTAACTCTGTTAGCTGAATGCTCAGATCAGAAAGAAGTTTCACCGAATGCTTCTGTGTAGTTTATATTTGAATATATTCCTTTTTCCACTACTACGCTCTTATCGCTCCAAATGTCCAGTTGCATTTTCTACAGAAAGAGTGTTCAGATCTGCTCAATCAAAAGTATGGTTTAACTCTGTTAGCTGAATGCACAGATCAGAAAGAAGTTTCGCCGAATGATTCTGTGTAGTTTATATTTGAAGACATTCCTTTTTCCACTATTACCCTCTTAGCGCTCCGAATCTCCACTTGCATTTTCTACAAAAAGAGTGTTTCATAACTGCTCAATCAAAAATATGTTTTATCTCTGTTAACTGAATTTACAGATCAGAAATAAGTTTCACAGAATGCATCTGTGTAGTTTTTATTTGAAGATATTCTTTTTCCCAATGTAGGCCTCTTAGCGCTTAGCATGTCCAATTGCAGTTTCTACAGAAAGAGTGTTTCAGAACGGCTCAATCAAAAGTAAGGTTCAACTCTGTTAGTTGAATGCACAGAACAGAAAGAATTTTCACAGAATGCTACTGTGTAGTTTATATTTGAATATATTCCTTTTTCCACTATTACACTCTTAGCGCTCCGAATGTCCACTTGCAATTTCTACAGAAAGAGTGTTCAGAACTGCGCAATCAAAAGTATGGTTTAACTCTGTTAGCTTAATGAACATATCATAAATAAGTGTCACACAATGCTTCTGTGTAGTTTTTATTTGAAGATATTATTTTTCCCAAAAGAGGCCTCTTAGCGCTCAGAATGTCCAATTGCAGTTTCTACAGAAAGAGTGTTTCAGAAAGGCTCAATCAAAAGTAGGGTTCAACTCTGTTAGTTGAATGCACAGAACAGAAAGAAGTTTCATACAATGCTTCTGTGTAGTTTATATTTGAACATATTCTTTTTTCCACTAATACCCACTTAGCGCTACGAATGTCCAGTTGCATTTTCTACAGACAGAGTGTTTCAAAACTGCTCAATCAAAAGTATGGTTTAACTCTGTTAGCTGAATGCTCAGATCAGAAAGAAGTTTCACAGAATGCTTCTGTGTACTTTATATTTGAATATATTCCTTTTTCCACTACTAGTCTCTTAGCGCTCCAAATGTCCAGTTGCATTTTCTACAGAAAGAGTGTTCAGATCTGCTCAAACAAAAGTATGTTTTAACACTGTTAGCTGAATGCACAGATCAGAAATAAGTTTCACAGAATGATTCTGTGTAGTTTATATTTGGAGACATTCCTTTTTCCACTATTACCCTCTTGGCGCTCCGAATCTCCACTTGCATTTTCTACAGAAAGAGTGTTTCAGAACGGCTCAATCAAAACTAAGGTTCAACTCTTTTAGTTGAACAAACAGAACAGAAAGAAGTTTCACACAATTCTTCTGTGTAGTTTTTATTTGTAGACATTCTTTTTCCCAATATAGGCCTCCTAGTGCTCAGAATATCCAATTGCAGTTTCTACAGAAAGAGTGTTTCAGAACGGCTCAATCAAAAGTAAGGTTCAACTCTGTTAGTTGAATGCACAGAACAGAAAGTAGTTTCATACAATGCTTCTGTGTAGTTTACATTTGAACATATTCTTTTTTCCTCTATTACCCACTTGGCGCTACGAATGTCCAGTTGCATTTTCTACAGACAGAGTGTTTCAAAACTGCTCAATCAAAAGTATGGTTTAACTCTGTTAGCTGAATGCTCAGATCAGAAAGAAATTTCACAGAATGCTTCTGTGTAGTTTATATATGAATATATTCCTTTTTCCACTACTACGCTCTTAGCGCTCCAAATGTCCCGTTGCATTTTCTACAGAAAGAGTGTTCAGATCTGCTCAATCAAAAGTATGGTTTAACTCTGTTAGCTGAATGCACAGATCAGAAAGAAGTTTCACCGAATGATTCTGTGTAGTTTATATTTGAAGACATTCCTTTTTCCACTATTACCCTCTTAGCGCTCCGAATCTCCACTTGCATTTTCTACAAAAAGAGTGTTTCATAACTGCTCAATCAAAATATGTTTTATCTCTGTTAACTGAATTTACAGATCAGAAATAAGTTTCACCGAATGCATCTGTGTAGTTTTTATTTGAAGATATTCTTTTTCCCAATATAGGCCTCTTAGCGCTTAGCATGTCCAATTGCAGTTTCTACAGAAAGAGTGTGTCAGAACGGCTCAATCAAAAGTAAGGTTCAACTCTGTTGGTTGAATGCACAGAACAGAAAGAATTTTCACAGAATGCTACTGTGTAGTTTATATTTGAATATATTCCTTTTTCCACAATTACCCTCTTAGCGCTCCGAATGTCCACTTGCATTTTCTACAGAAAGAGTGTTCAGAACTGCGCAACCAAAAGTATGGTTTAACTCTGTTAGCTTAATGAACATATCAGAAATAAGTTTCACACAATGCTTCTGTGTAGTTTTTATTTGAAGATATTATTTTTCCCAATATAGGCCTCTTAGCGCTCAGAATGTCCAATTGCAGTTTCTACAGAAAGAGTGTTTCAGAAAGGCTCAATCAAAAGTAAGGTTCAACTCTGTTAGTTGAATGCACAGAACAGAAAGAAGTTTCATACAATGCTTCTGTGTAGTTTATATTTGAACATATTCTTTTTTCCACTATTACCCACTTAGCGCTACGAATGTCCAGTTGCATTTTCTACAGACAGAGTGTTTCAAAACTGCTCAATCAAAAGTATGGTTTAACTCTGTTAGCTGAATGCTCAGATCAGAAAGAAGTTTCACAGAATGCTTCTGTGTAGTTTATATTTGAATATATTCCTTTTTCCACTACTACTCTCTTAGCGCTCCAAATGTCCAGTTGCATTTTCTACAGAAAGAGTGTTCAGATCTGCTCAATGAAAAGTATGGTTTAACTCTGTTAGCTGAATGCACAGATCAGAAAAAGTTTCACAGAATGATTCTGTGTAGTTTATATTTGGAGACATTCTTTTTTCCACTATTACCCTCTTAGCGCTCCGAATCTCCACTTGCATTTTCTACAGAAAGAGTGTTTCAGAACGGCTCAATCAAAACTAAGGTTCAACACTTTTAGTTGAACAAACAGAACAGAAAGAAGTTTCACACAATTCTTCTGTGTAGTTTTTATTTGTAGACATTCTTTTTCCCAATATAGGCCTCTTAGCGCTCAGAATGTCCAATTGCAGTTTCTACAGAAAGTGTGTTTCAGAACGGCTCAATCAAAAGTAAGGTTCAACTCTTTTAGTTGAATGCACAGAACAGAAAGAAGTTTCATACAATGCTTCTGTGTAGTTTATATTTGAACATATTCTTTTTTCCACTATTACCCACTTAGCGCTACGAATGTCCAGTTGCATTTTCTACAGACAGAGTGTTTCAAAACTGCTCAATCAAAAGTATGGTTTAACTCTGTTAGCTGAATGCTCAGATCAGAAAGAAGTTTCACCGAATGCTTCTGTGTAGTTTATATTTGAATATATTCCTTTTTCCACTACTACGCTCTTATCGCTCCAAATGTCCAGTTGCATTTTCTACAGAAAGAGTGTTCAGATCTGCTCAATCAAAAGTATGGTTTAAGTCTGTTAGCTGAATGCACAGATCAGAAAGAAGTTTCACCGAATGATTCTGTGTAGTTTATATTTGAAGACATTCCTTTTTCCACTATTACCCTCTTAGCGCTCCGAATCTCCACTTGCATTTTCTACAAAAAGAGTGTTTCATAACTGCTCAATCAAAAATATGTTTTATCTCTGTTAACTGAATTTACAGATCAGAAATAAGTTTCACAGAATGCATCTGTGTAGTTTTTATTGGAAGATATTCTTTTTCCCAATGTAGGCCTCTTAGCGCTTAGCATGTCCAGTTGCAGTTTCTACAGAAAGAGTGTTTCAGAACGGCTCAATCCAAAGTAAGGTTCAACTCTGTTAGTTGAATGCACAGAACAGAAAATATTTTCACAGAATACTACTGTGTAGTTTATATTTGAATATATTCCTTTTTCCACTATTACCCTCTTAGCGCTCCGAATGTCCACTTGCAATTTCTACAGAAAGAGTGTTTCAGAAAGGCTCAATCAAAAGTAAGGTTCAACTCTGTTAGTTGAATGCACAGAACAGAAAGAAGTTTCATACAATGCTTCTGTGTAGTTTATATTTGAACATATTCTTTTTTCCACTAATACCCACTTAGCGCTACGAATGTCCAGTTGCATTTTCTTCAGACAGAGTGTTTCAAAACTGCTCAATCAAAAGTATGGTTTAACTCTGTTAGCTGAATGCTCAGATCAGAAAGAAGTTTCACAGAATGCTTCTGTGTACTTTATATTTGAATATATTCCTTTTTCCACTACTACTCTCTTAGCGCTCCAAAGGTCCAGTTGCATTTTCTACAGAAAGAGTGTTCAGATCTGCTCAATGAAAAGTATGTTTTAACTCTGTTAGCTGAATGCACAGATCAGAAAGAAGTTTCACAGAATGATTCTGTGTAGTTTATATTTGGAGACATTCCTTTTTCCACTATTACCCTCTTGGCGCTCCGAATCTCCACTTGCATTTTCTACAAAAAGAGTGTTTCATAACTGCTCAATCAAAATATGTTTTATCTCTGTTAACTGAATTTACAGATCAGAAATAAGTTTCACCGAATGCATCTGTGTAGTTTTTATTTGAAGATATTCTTTTTCCCAATATAGGCCTCTTAGCGCTTAGCATGTCCAATTGCAGTTTCTACAGAAAGAGTGTTTCAGAACGGCTCAATCAAAAGTAAGGTTCAACTCTGTTGGTTGAATGCACAGAACAGAAAGAATTTTCACAGAATGCTACTGTGTAGTTTATATTTGAATATATTCCTTTTTCCACTATTACCCTCTTAGCGCTCCGAATGTCCACTTGCATTTTCTACAGAAAGAGTGTTCAGAACTGCGCAATCAAAAGTATGGTTTAACTCTGTTAGCTTAATGAACATATCAGAAATAAGTTTCACACAATGCTTCTGTGTGGTTTTTATTTGAAGATATTATTTTTCCCAATATAGGCCTCTTAGCGCTCAGAATGTCCAATTGCAGTTTCTACAGAAAGAGTGTTTCAGAAAGGCTCAATCAAAAGTAAGGTTCAACTCTGTTAGTTGAATGCACAGAACAGAAAGAAGTTTCATACAATGCTTCTGTGTAGTTTATATTTGAACATATTCTTTTTTCCACTATTACCCACTTAGCGCTACGAATGTCCAGTTGCATTTTCTACAGACAGAGTGTTTCAAAACTGCTCAATCAAAAGTATGGTTTAACTCTGTTAGCTGAATGCTCAGATCAGAAAGAAGTTTCACCGAATGCTTCTGTGTAGTTTATATTTGAATATATTCCTTTTTCCACTACTACGCTCTTATCGCTCCAAATGTCCAGTTGCATTTTCTACAGAAAGAGTGTTCAGATCTGCTCAATCAAAAGTATGGTTTAACTCTGTTAGCTGAATGCACAGATCAGAAAGAAGTTTCGCCGAATGATTCTGTGTAGTTTATATTTGAAGACATTCCTTTTTCCACTATTACCCTCTTAGCGCTCCGAATCTCCACTTGCATTTTCTACAAAAAGAGTGTTTCATAACTGCTCAATCAAAAATATGTTTTATCTCTGTTAACTGAATTTACAGATCAGAAATAAGTTTCACAGAATGCATCTGTGTAGTTTTTATTTGAAGATATTCTTTTTCCCAATGTAGGCCTCTTAGCGCTTAGCATGTCCAATTGCAGTTTCTACAGAAAGAGTGTTTCAGAACGGCTCAATCAAAAGTAAGGTTCAACTCTGTTAGTTGAATGCACAGAACAGAAAGAATTTTCACAGAATGCTACTGTGTAGTTTATATTTGAATATATTCCTTTTTCCACTATTACACTCTTAGCGCTCCGAATGTCCACTTGCAATTTCTACAGAAAGAGTGTTCAGAACTGCGCAATCAAAAGTATGGTTTAACTCTGTTAGCTTAATGAACATATCATAAATAAGTGTCACACAATGCTTCTGTGTAGTTTTTATTTGAAGATATTATTTTTCCCAAAAGAGGCCTCTTAGCGCTCAGAATGTCCAATTGCAGTTTCTACAGAAAGAGTGTTTCAGAAAGGCTCAATCAAAAGTAGGGTTCAACTCTGTTAGTTGAATGCACAGAACAGAAAGAAGTTTCATACAATGCTTCTGTGTAGTTTATATTTGAACATATTCTTTTTTCCACTAATACCCACTTAGCGCTACGAATGTCCAGTTGCATTTTCTACAGACAGAGTGTTTCAAAACTGCTCAATCAAAAGTATGGTTTAACTCTGTTAGCTGAATGCTCAGATCAGAAAGAAGTTTCACAGAATGCTTCTGTGTACTTTATATTTGAATATATTCCTTTTTCCACTACTACTCTCTTAGCGCTCCAAATGTCCAGTTGCATTTTCTACAGAAAGAGTGTTCAGATCTGCTCAAACAAAAGTATGTTTTAACACTGTTAGCTGAATGCACAGATCAGAAATAAGTTTCACAGAATGATTCTGTGTAGTTTATATTTGGAGACATTCCTTTTTCCACTATTACCCTCTTGGCGCTCCGAATCTCCACTTGCATTTTCTACAGAAAGAGTGTTTCAGAACGGCTCAAAAAAACTAAGGTTCAACTCTTTTAGTTGAACAAACAGAACAGAAAGAAGTTTCACACAATTCTTCTGTGTAGTTTTTATTTGTAGACATTCTTTTTCCCAATATAGGCCTCCTAGCGCTCAGAATATCCAATTGCAGTTTCTACAGAAAGAGTGTTTCAGAACGGCTCAATCAAAAGTAAGGTTCAACTCTGTTAGTTGAATGCACAGAACAGAAAGAAGTTTCATAAAATGCTTCTGTGTAGTTTACATTTGAACATATTCTTTTTTCCTCTATTACCCACTTAGCGCTACGAATGTCCAGTTGCATTTTCTACAGACAGAGTGTTTCAAAACTGCTCAATCAAAAGTATGGTTTAACTCTGTTAGCTGAATGCTCAGATCAGAAAGAAATTTCACAGAATGCTTCTGTGTAGTTTATATATGAATATATTCCTTTTTCCACTACTACGCTCTTAGCGCTCCAAATGTCCAGTTGCATTTTCTACAGAAAGAGTGTTCAGATCTGCTCAATCAAAAGTATGGTTTAACTCTGTTAGCTGAATGCACAGATCAGAAAGAAGTTTCACCGAATGATTCTGTGTAGTTTATATTTGAAGACATTCCTTTTTCCACTATTACCCTCTTAGCGCTCCGAATCTCCACTTGCATTTTCTACAAAAAGAGTGTTTCATAACTGCTCAATCAAAATATGTTTTATCTCTGTTAACTGAATTTACAGATCAGAAATAAGTTTCACCGAATGCATCTGTGTAGTTTTTATTTGAAGATATTCTTTTTCCCAATATAGGCCTCTTAGCGCTTAGCATGTCCAATTGCAGTTTCTACAGAAAGAGTGTGTCAGAACGGCTCAATCAAAAGTAAGGTTCAACTCTGTTGGTTGAATGCACAGAACAGAAAGAATTTTCACAGAATGCTACTGTGTAGTTTATATTTGAATATATTCCTTTTTCCACTATTACCCTCTTAGCGCTCCGAATGTCCACTTGCATTTTCTACAGAAAGAGTGTTCAGAACTGCGCAATCAAAAGTATGGTTTAACTCTGTTAGCTTAATGAACATATCAGAAATAAGTTTCACACAATGCTTCTGTGTAGTTTTTATTTGAAGATATTATTTTTCCCAATATAGGCCTCTTAGCGCTCAGAATGTCCAATTGCAGTTTCTACAGAAAGAGTGTTTCAGAAAGGCTCAATCAAAAGTAAGGTTCAACTCTGTTAGTTGAATGCACAGAACAGAAAGAAGTTTCATACAATGCTTCTGTGTAGTTTATATTTGAACATATTCTTTTTTCCACTATTACCCACTTAGCGCTACGAATGTCCAGTTGCATTTTCTACAGACAGAGTGTTTCAAAACTGCTCAATCAAAAGTATGGTTTAACTCTGTTAGCTGAATGCTCAGATCAGAAAGAAGTTTCACAGAATGCTTCTGTGTAGTTTATATTTGAATATATTCCTTTTTCCACTACTACTCTCTTAGCGCTCCAAATGTCCAGTTGCATTTTCTACAGAAAGAGAGTTCAGATCTGCTCAATCAAAAGTATGGTTTAACTCTGTTAGCTGAATGCACAGATCAGAAAGAAGTTTCACAGAATGATTCTGTGCAGTTTATATTTGGAGACATTCTTTTTTCCACTATTACCCTCTTAGCGCTCCGAATCTCCACTTGCATTTTCTACAGAAAGAGTGTTTCAGAACGGCTCAATCAAAACTAAGGTTCAACTCTTTTAGTTGAACAAACAGAACAGAAAGAAGTTTCACACAATTCTTCTGTGTAGTTTTTATTTGTAGACATTCTTTTTCCCAATATAGGCCTCTTAGCGCTCAGAATGTCCAATTGCAGTTTCTACAGAAAGAGTGTTTCAGAACAGCTCAATCAAAAGTAAGGTTCAACTCTGTTAGTTGAATGCACAGAACAGAAAGAAGTTTCATACAATGCTTCTGTGTAGTTTATATTTGAACATATTCTTTTTTCCACTAATACCCACTTAGCGCTACGAATGTCCAGTTGCATTTTCTACAGACAGAGTGTTTCAAAACTGCTCAATCAAAAGTATGGTTTACCTCTGTTAGCTGAATGCTCAGATCAGAAAGAAGTTTCACAGAATGCTTCTGTGTACTTTATATTTGAATATATTCCTTTTTCCACTACTAGTCTCTTAGCGCTCCAAATGTCCAGTTGCATTTTCTACAGAAAGAGTGTTCAGATCTGCTCAAACAAAAGTATGTTTTAACACTGTTAGCTGAATGCACAGATCAGAAATAAGTTTCACAGAATGATTCTGTGTAGTTTATATTTGGAGACATTCCTTTTTCCACTATTACCCTCTTGGCGCTCCGAATCTCCACTTGCATTTTCTACAGAAAGAGTGTTTCAGAACGGCTCAATCAAAACTAAGGTTCAACTCTTTTAGTTGAACAAACAGAACAGAAAGAAGTTTCACACAATTCTTCTGTGTAGTTTTTATTTGTAGACATTCTTTTTCCCAATATAGGCCTCCTAGCGCTCAGAATATCCAATTGCAGTTTCTACAGAAAGAGTGTTTCAGAACGGCTCAATCAAAAGTAAGGTTCAACTCTGTTAGTTGAATGCACAGAACAGAAAGTAGTTTCATACAATGCTTCTGTGTAGTTTACATTTGAACATATTCTTTTTTCCTCTATTACCCACTTAGCGCTACGAATGTCCAGTTGCATTTTCTACAGACAGAGTGTTTCAAAACTGCTCAATCAAAAGTATGGTTTAACTCTGTTAGCTGAATGCTCAGATCAGAAAGAAATTTCACAGAATGCTTCTGTGTAGTTTATATATGAATATATTCCTTTTTCCACTACTACGCTCTTAGTGCTCCAAATGTCCCGTTGCATTTTCTACAGAAAGAGTGTTCAGATCTGCTCAATCAAAAGTATGGTTTAACTCTGTTAGCTGAATGCACAGATCAGAAAGAAGTTTCACCGAATGATTCTGTGTAGTTTATATTTGAAGACATTCCTTTTTCCACTATTACCCTCTTAGCGCTCCGAATCTCCACTTGCATTTTCTACAAAAAGAGTGTTTCATAACTGCTCAATCAAAATATGTTTTATCTCTGTTAACTGAATTTACAGATCAGAAATAAGTTTCACCGAATGCATCTGTGTAGTTTTTATTTGAAGATATTCTTTTTCCCAATATAGGCCTCTTAGCGCTTAGCATGTCCAATTGCAGTTTCTACAGAAAGAGTGTGTCAGAACGGCTCAATCAAAAGTAAGGTTCAACTCTGTTGGTTGAATGCACAGAACAGAAAGAATTTTCACAGAATGCTACTGTGTAGTTTATATTTGAATATATTCCTTTTTCCACAATTACCCTCTTAGCGCTCCGAATGTCCACTTGCATTTTCTACAGAAAGAGTGTTCAGAACTGCGCAACCAAAAGTATGGTTTAACTCTGTTAGCTTAATGAACATATCAGAAATAAGTTTCACACAATGCTTCTGTGTAGTTTTTATTTGAAGATATTATTTTTCCCAATATAGGCCTCTTAGCGCTCAGAATGTCCAATTGCAGTTTCTACAGAAAGAGTGTTTCAGAAAGGCTCAATCAAAAGTAAGGTTCAACTCTGTTAGTTGAATGCACAGAACAGAAAGAAGTTTCATACAATGCTTCTGTGTAGTTTATATTTGAACATATTCTTTTTTCCACTATTACCCACTTAGCGCTACGAATGTCCAGTTGCATTTTCTACAGACAGAGTGTTTCAAAACTGCTCAATCAAAAGTATGGTTTAACTCTGTTAGCTGAATTCTCAGATCAGAAAGAAGTTTCACAGAATGCTTCTGTGTAGTTTATATTTGAATATATTCCTTTTTCCACTACTACTCTCTTAGCGCTCCAAATGTCCAGTTGCATTTTCTACAGAAAGAGTGTTCAGATCTGCTCAATCAAAAGTATGGTTTAACTCTGTTAGCTGAATGCACAGATCAGAAAGAAGTTTCACAGAATGATTCTGTGCAGTTTATATTTGGAGACATTCTTTTTTCCACTATTACCCTCTTAGCGCTCCGAATCTCCACTTGCATTTTCTACAGAAAGAGTGTTTCAGAACGGCTCAATCAAAACTAAGGTTCAACTCTTTTAGTTGAACAAACAGAACAGAAAGAAGTTTCACACAATTCTTCTGTGTAGTTTTTATTTGTAGACATTCTTTTTCCCAATATAGGCCTCTTAGCGCTCAGAATGTCCAATTGCAGTTTCTACAGAAAGAGTGTTTCAGAACAGCTCAATCAAAAGTAAGGTTCAACTCTGTTAGTTGAATGCACAGAACAGAAAGTAGTTTCATACAATGCTTCTGTGTAGTTTATATTTGAACATATTCTTTTTTCCACTATTACCCACTTAGCGCTACGAATGTCCAGTTGCATTTTCTACAGACAGAGTGTTTCAAAACTGCTCAATCAAAAGTATGGTTTAACTCTGTTAGCTGAATGCTCAGATCAGAAAGAAGTTTCACCGAATGCTTCTGTGTAGTTTATATTTGAATATATTCCTTTTTCCACTACTACGCTCTTATCGCTCCAAATGTCCAGTTGCATTTTCTACAGAAAGAGTGTTCAGATCTGCTCAATCAAAAGTATGGTTTAACTCTGTTAGCTGAATGCACAGATGAGAAAGAAGTTTCGCCGAATGATTCTGTGTAGTTTATATTTGAAGACATTCCTTTTTCCACTATTACCCTCTTAGCGCTCCGAATCTCCACTTGCATTTTCTACAAAAAGAGTGTTTCATAACTGCTCAATCAAAAATATGTTTTATCTCTGTTAACTGAATTTACAGATCAGAAATAAGTTTCACAGAATGCATCTGTGTAGTTTTTATTTGAAGATATTCTTTTTCCCAATGTAGGCCTCTTAGCGCTTAGCATGTCCAATTGCAGTTTCTACAGAAAGAGTGATTCAGAACGGCTCAATCAAAAGTAAGGTTCAAATCTGTTAGTTGAATGCACAGAACAGAAAGAATTTTCACAGAATGCTACTGTGTAGTTTATATTTGAATATATTCCTTTTTCCACTATTACCCTCTTTGCGCTCCGAATGTCCACTTGCAATTTCTACAGAAAGAGTGTTCAGAACTGCGCAATCAAAAGTATGGTTTAACTCTGTTAGCTTAATGAACATATCATAAATAAGTGTCACACAATGCTTCTGTGTAGTTTTTATTTGAAGATATTATTTTTCCCAATAGAGGCCTCTTAGCGCTCAGAATGTCCAATTGCAGTTTCTACAGAAAGAGTGTTTCAGAAAGGCTCAATCAAAAGTAAGGTTCAACTCTGTTAGTTGAATGCACAGAACAGAAAGAAGTTTCATACAATGCTTCTGTGTAGTTTATATTTGAACATATTCTTTTTTCCACTAATATACACTTAGCGCTACGAATGTCCAGTTGCATTTTCTACAGACAGAGTGTTTCAAAACTGCTCAATCAAAAGTATGGTTTAACTCTGTTAGCTGAATGCTCAGATCAGAAAGAAGTTTCACAGAATGCTTCTGTGTACTTTATATTTGAATATATTCCTTTTTCCACTACTACTCTCTTAGCGCTCCAAATGTCCAGTTGCATTTTCTACAGAAAGAGTGTTCAGATCTGCTCAATCAAAAGTATGTTTTAACTCTCTTAGCTGAATGCACAGATCAGAAATAAGTTTCACAGAATGATTCTGTGTAGTTTATATTTGGAGACATTCCTTTTTCCACTATTATCCTCTTGGCGCTCCAAATCTCCACTTGCATTTTCTATAGAAAGAGTGTTTCAGAACGGCTCAATCAAAACTAAGTTTCAACTCTTTTAGTTGAACAAACAGAACAGAAAGAAGTTTCACACAATTCTTCTGTGTAGTTTTTATTTGTAGACATTCTTTTTCCCAATATAGGCCTCCTAGCGCTCAGAATGTCCAATTGCAGTTTCTACAGAAAGAGTGTTTCAGAACGGCTCAATCAAAAGTAAGGTTCAACTCTGTTAGTTGAATGCACAGAACAGAAAGAAGTTTCATACAATGCTTCTGTGTAGTTTACATTTGAACATATTATTTTTTTCTCTATTACCCACTTAGCGCTACGAATGTCCAGTTGCATTTTCTACAGACAGAGTGTTTCAAAACTGCTCAATCAAAAGTATGGTTTAACTCTGTTAGCTGAATGCTCAGATCAGAAAGAAATTTCACAGAATGCTTCTGTGTAGTTTATATTTGAATATATTCCTTTTTCCACTACTACGCTCTTAGCGCTCCAAATGTCCAGTTGCATTTTCTACAGAAAGAGTGTTCAGATCTGCTCAATCAAAAGTATGGTTTAACTCTGTTAGCTGAATGCACAGATCAGAAAGAAGTTTCACCGAATGATTCTGTGTAGTTTATATTTGAAGACATTCCTTTTTCCACTATTACCCTCTAAGCGCTCCGAATCTCCACTTGCATTTTCTACAAAAAGAGAGTTTCATAACTGCTCAATCAAAATATGTTTTATCTCTGTTAACTGAATTTACAGATCAGAAATAAGTTTCACCGAATGCATCTGTGTAGTTTTTATTTGAAGATATTCTTTTTCCCAATATAGGCCTCTTAGCGCTTAGCATGTCCAATTGCAGTTTCTACAGAAAGAGTGTTTCAGAACGGCTCAATCAAAAGTAAGGTTCAACTCTGTTGGTTGAATGCACAGAACAGAAAGAATTTTCACAGAATGCTACTGTGTAGTTTATATTTGAATATATTCCTTTTTCCACTCTTACCCTCTTAGCGCTCCGAATGTCCACTTGCATTTTCTACAGAAAGAGTGTTCAGAACTGCGCAATCAAAAGTATGGTTTAACTCTGTTAGCTTAATGAACATATCAGAAATAAGTTTCACACAATGCTTCTGTGTAGTTTTTATTTGAAGATATTATTTTTCCCAATATAGGCCTCTTAGCGCTCAGAATGTCCAAATGCAGTTTCTACAGAAAGAGTGTTTAAGAAAGGCTCAATCAAAAGTAAGGTTCAACTCTGTTAGTTGAATGCACAGAACAGAAAGAAGTTTCATACAATGCTTCTGTGTAGTTGATATTTGAACATATTCTTTTTTCCACTATTACCCACTTAGCGCTACGAATGTCCAGTTGCATTTTCTACAGACAGAGTGTTTCAAAACTGCTCAATCAAAAGTATGGTTTAACTCTGTTAGCTGAATGCTCAGATCAGAAAGAAGTTTCACAGAATGCTTCTGTGTAGTTTATATTTGAATATATTCCTTTTTCCACTATTACCCTCTTAGCGCTCCGAATGTCCACTTGCATTTTCTACAGAAAGAGTGTTCAGAACTGCTCAATCAAAAGAATGGTTTATCTCTGTTAGCCTAATGAACATATCAGAAATAAGTTTCAAACAATGCTTCTGTGTAGTTTTTATTTGAAGATATTATTTTTCCCAATAGAGGCCTCTTAGCGCTCAGAATGTCCAATTGCAGTTTCTACAGAAAGAGTGTTCAGATCTGCTCAATCAAAAGTATGGTTTAACTCTGTTAGCTGAATGCACAGATCAGAAAGAAGTTTCACAGAATGATTCTGTGTAGTTTATATTTGGAGACATTCCTTTTTCCACTATTACCCTGTTGGCGCTCCGAATCTCCACTTGCATTTTCTACAGAAAGAGTGTTTCAGAACGGCTCAATCAAAACTAATGTTCAACTCTTTTAGTTGAACAAACAGAACAGAAAGAAGTTTCACACAATTCTTCTATGTAGTTTTTATTTGTAGACATTCTTTTTCCCAATAGAGGCCTCCTAGCGCTCAGAATGTCCAATTGCAGTTTCTACAGAAAAAGTGTTTCAGAACGGCTCAATCAAAAGTAAGGTTCAACTCTTTTAGTTGAATGCACAGAACAGAAAGAAGTTTCATACAATGCTTCTGTGTAGTTTACATTTGAACATATTCTTTTTTCCTCTATTACCCACTTAGCGCTACGAATATCAAGTTGCATTTTCTACAGACAGAGTGTTTCAAAACTGCTCAATCAAAAGTATGGTTTAACTCTGTTAGCTGAATGCTCAGATCAGAAAGAAGTTTCACAGAATGCTTCTGTGTAGTTTATATTTGAATATATTCCTTTTTCCACTACTACTCTCTTAGCGCTCCAAATGTCCAGTTGCATTTTCTACAGAAAGAGTGTTCAGATCTGCTCAATGAAAAGTACGGTTTAACTCTGTTAGCTGAATGCACAGATCAGAAAGAAATTTCACAGAATGATTCTGTGTAGTTTATATTTGGAGACATTCTTTTTTCCACTATTACCCTCTTAGCGCTCCGAATCTCCACTTGCATTTTCTACAGAAAGAGTGTTTCAGAACGGCTCAATCAAAACTAAGGTTCAACTCTTTTAGTTGAACAAACAGAACAGAAAGAAGTTTCACACAATTCTTCTGTGTAGTTTTTATTTGTAGACATTCTTTTTCCCAATATAGGCCTCTTAGCGCTCAGAATGTCCAATTGCAGTTTCTACAGAAAGAGTGTTTCAGAACGGCTCAATCAAAAGTAAGGTTCAACTCTGTTAGTTGAATGCACAGAACAGAAAGTAGTTTCATACAATGCTTCTGTGTAGTTTATATTTGAACATATTCTTTTTTCCACTATTACCCACTTAGCGCTACGAATGTCCAGTTGCATTTTCTACAGACAGAGTGTTTCAAAACTGCTCAATCAAAAGTATGGTTTAACTGTGTTAGCTGAATGCTCAGATCAGAAAGAAGTTTCACCGAATGCTTCTGTGTAGTTTATATTTGAATATATTCCTTTTTCCACTACTACGCTCTTAGCGCTCCAAATGTCCAGTTGCATTTTCTACAGAAAGAGTGTTCAGATCTGCTCAATCAAAAGTATGGTTTAACTCTGTTAGCTGAATGCACAGATCAGAAACAAGTTTCGCCGAATGATTCTGTGTAGTTTATATTTGAAGACATTCCTTTTTCCACTATTACCCTCTTAGCGCTCCGAATCTCCACTTGCATTTTCTACAAAAAGAGTGTTTCATAACTGCTCAATCAAAAATATGTTTTATCTCTGTTAACTGAATTTACAGATCAGAAATAAGTTTCACAGAATGCATCTGTGTAGTTTTTATTTGAAGATATTCTTTTTCCCAATGTAGGCCTCTTAGCGCTTAGCATGTCCAATTGCAGTTTCTACAGAAAGAGTGTTTCAGAACGGCTCAATCAAAAGTAAGGTTCAACTCTGTTAGTTGAATGCACAGAACAGAAAGAATTTTCACAGAATGCTACTGTGTAGTTTATATTTGAATATATTCCTTTTTCCACTATTACCCTCTTAGCGCTCCGAATGTCCACTTGCAATTTCTACAGAAAGAGTGTTCAGAACTGCGCAATCAAAAGTATGGTTTAACTCTTTTAGCTTAATGAACATATCATAAATAAGTGTCACACAATGCTTCTGTGTAGTTTTTATTTGAAGATATTATTTTTCCCAATAGAGGCCTCTTAGCGCTCAGAATGTCCAATTGCAGTTTCTACAGAAAGAGTGTTTCAGAAAGGCTCAATCAAAAGTAAGGTTCAACTCTGTTAGTTGAATGCACAGAACAGAAAGAAGTTTCATACAATGCTTCTGTGTAGTTTATATTTGAACATATTCTTTTTTCCACTAATACCCACTTAGCGCTACGAATGTCCAGTTGCATTTTCTACAGACAGAGTGTTTCAAAACTGCTCAATCAAAAGTATGGTTTAACTCTGTTAGCTGAATGCTCAGATCAGAAAGAAGTTTCACAGAATGCTTCTGTGTAGTTTATATTTGAATATATTCCTTTTTCCACTACTACTTTCTTAGCGCTCCAAATGTCCAGTTGCATTTTCTACAGAAAGAGTGTTCAGATCTGCTCAATCAAAAGTATGTTTTAACTCTGTTAGCTGAATGCACAGATCAGAAATAAGTTTCACAGAATGATTCTGTGTAGTTTATATTTGGAGACATTCCTTTTTCCACTATTACCCTCTTGGCGCTCCGAATCTCCACTTGCATTTTCTACAGAAAGAGTGTTTCAGAACGGCTCAATCAAAACTAAGGTTCAAATCTTTTAGTTGAACAAACAGAACAGAAAGAAGTTTCACACAATTCTTCTGTGTAGTTTTTATTTGTAGACATTCTTTTTCCCAATATAGGCCTCCTAGCGCTCAGAATGTCCAATTGCAGTTTCTACAGAAAGAGTGTTTCAGAACGGCTCAATCAAAAGTAAGGTTCAACTCTGTTAGTTGAATGCACAGAACAGAAAGAAGTTTCATACAATGCTTCTGTGTAGTTTACATTTGAACATATTCTTTTTTCCTCTATTACCCAATTAGCGCTACGAATGTCCAGTTGCATTTTCTACAGACAGAGTGTTTCAAAACTGCTCAATCAAAAGTATGGTTTAACTCTGTTAGCTGAATGCTCAGATCAGAAAGAAATTTCACAGAATGCTTCTGTGTAGTTTATATTTGAATATATTCCTTTTTCCACTACTACGCTCTTAGCGCTCCAAATGTCCGGTTGCATTTTCTACAGAAAGAGTGTTCAGATCTGCTCAATCAAAAGTATGGTTTAACTCTGTTAGCTGAATGCACAGATCAGAAAGAAGTTTCACCGAATGATTCTCTGTAGTTTATATTTGAAGACATTCCTTTTTCCACTATTACCCACTTAGCGCTCCGAATCTCCACTTGCATTTTCTGCAAAAAGAGTGTTTCGTAACTGCTCAATCAAAATATGTTTTATCTCTGTTAACTGAATTTACAGATCAGAAATAAATTTCACCGAATGCATCTGTGTAGTTTTTATTTGAAGATATTCTTTTTCCCAATATAGGCCTCTTAGCGCTTAGCATGTCCAATTGCAGTTTCTACAGAAAGAGTGTTTCAGAACGGCTCAATCAAAAGTAAGGTTCAACTCTGTTGGTTGAATGCACAGAACAGAAAGAATTTTCACAGAATGCTACTGTGTAGTTTATATTTGAATATATTCCTTTTTCCACTATTACCCTCTTAGCGCTCCGAATGTCCACTTGCATTTTCTACAGAAAGAGTGTTCAGAACTGCGCAATCAAATGTATGGTTTAACTCTGTTAGCTTAATGAACATATCAGAAATAAGTTTCACACAATGCTTCTGTGTAGTTTTTATTTGAAGATATTATTTTTCTCAATATAGGCCTCTTAGCGCTCAGAATGTCCAATTGCAGTTTCTACAGAAAGAGTGTTTCAGAAAGGCTCAATCAAAAGTAAGGTTCAACTCTGTTAGTTGAATGCACAGAACAGAAAGAAGTTTCATACAATGCTTCTATGTAGTTTATATTTGAACATATTCTTTTTTCCACTATTACCCACTTAGCGCTACGAATGTCCAGTTGCATTTTCTACAGACAGAGTGTTTCAAAACTGCTCAATCAAAAGTATGGTTTAACTCTGTTAGCTGAATGCTCAGATCAGAAAGAAGTTTCACCGAATGCTTCTGTGTAGTTTATATTTGAATATATTCCTTTTTCCACTACTACGCTCTTATCGCTCCAAATGTCCAGTTGCATTTTCTACAGAAAGAGTGTTCAGATCTGCTCAATCAAAAGTATGGTTTAACTCTGTTAGCTGAATGCACAGATCAGAAAGAAGTTTGGCCGAATGATTCTGTGTAGTTTATATTTGAAGACATTCCTTTTTCCACTATTACCCTCTTAGCGCTCCGAATCTCCACTTGCATTTTCTACAAAAAGAGTGTTTCATAACTGCTCAATCAAAAATATGTTTTATCTCTGTTAACTGAATTTACAGATCAGAAATAAGTTTCACAGAATGCATCTGTGTAGTTTTTATTTGAAGATATTCTTTTTCCCAATGTAGGCCTCTTAGCGCTTAGCATGTCCAATTGCAGTTTCTACAGAAAGAGTGTTTCAGAACGGCTCAATCAAAAGTAAGGATCAACTCTGTTAGTTGAATGCACAGAACAGAAAGAATTTTCACAGAATGCTACTGTGTAGTTTATATTTGAATATATTCCTTTTTCCACTATTACCCTCTTAGCGCTCCGAATGTCCACTTGCAATTTCTACAGAAAGAGTGTTCAGAACTGCGAAATCAAAAGTATGGTTTAACTCTGTTAGCTTAATGAATATATCATAAATAAGTGTCACACAATGCTTCTGTGTAGTTTTTATTTGAAGATATTATTTTTCCCAAAAGAGGCCTCTTAGCGCTCAGAATGTCCAATTGCAGTTTCTACAGAAAGAGTGTTTCAGAAAGGCTCAATCAAAAGTAAGGTTCAACTCTGTTAGTTGAATGCACAGAACAGAAAGAAGTTTCATACAATGCTTCTGTGTAGTTTATATTTGAACATATTCTTTTTTCCACTAATACCCACTTAGCGCTACGAATGTCCAGTTGCATTTTCTACAGACAGAGTGTTTCAAAACTGCTCAATCAAAAGTATGGTTTAACTCTGTTAGCTGAATGCTCAGATCAGAAAGAAGTTTCACAGAATGCTTCTGTGTACTTTATATTTGAATATATTCCCTTTTCCAATACTACTCTCTTAGCGCTCCAAATGTCCAGTTGCATTTTCTACAGAAAGAGTGTTCTGATCTGCTCTATCAAAAGTATGGTTTAACTCTGTTAGCTGAATGCACGGATCAGAAAGAAGTTTCACCGAATGATTCTGTGTAGTTTATATTTGAAGACATTCCTTTTTCCACTATTACCCTCTTAGCGCTCCGAATCTCCACTTGCATTTTCTACAAAAAGAGTGTTTCATAACTGCTCAATCAAAAATATGTTTTATCTCTGTTAACTGAATTTACAGATCAGAAATAAGTTTCACAGAATGCATCTGTGCAGTTTTTATTTGAAGATATTCTTTTTCCCAATGTAGGCCTCTTAGCGCTTAGCATGTCCAATTGCATTTTCTACAGAAAGAGTGTTCAGATCTGCTCAATCAAAAGTATGTTTTAACTCTGTTAGCTGAATGCACAGATCAGAAATAAGTTTCACAGAATGATTCTGTGTAGTTTATATTTGGAGACATTCCTTTTTCCACTATTACCCTCTTGGCGCTCCGAATCTCCACTTGCATTTTCTACAGAAAGAGTGTTTCAGAACGGCTCAATCAAAACTAAGGTTCAACTCTTTTAGTTGAACAAACAGAACAGAAAGAAGTTTCACACAATTCTTCTGTGTAGTTTTTATTTGTAGACATTCTTTTTCCCAATATAGGCCTCCTAGCGCTCAGAATGTCCAATTGCAGTTTCTACAGAAAGAGTGTTTCAGAACGGCTCAATCAAAAGTAAGGTTCAACTCTGTTAGTTGAATGCACAGAACAGAAAGAAGTTTCATACAATGCTTCTGTGTAGTTTACATTTGAACATATACATTTTTCCTCTATTACCCACTTAGCGCTACGAATGTCCAGTTGCATTTTCTACAGACAGAGTGTTTCAAAACTGCTCAATCAAAAGTATGGTTTAACTCTGTTAGCTGAATGCTCAGATCAGAAAGAAATTTCACAGAATGCTTCTGTGTAGTTTATATTTGAATATATTCCTTTTTCCACTACTACGCTCTTAGCGCTCCAAATGTCCAGTTGCATTTTCTACAGAAAGAGTGTTCAGATCTGCTCAATCAAAAGTATGGTTTAACTCTGTTAGCTGAATGCACAGATCAGAAATAAGTTTCACCGAATGATTCTGTGTAGTTTATATTTGAAGACATTCCTTTTTCCACTATTACCCTCTTAGCGCTCCGAATCTCCACTTGCATTTTCTACAAAAAGAGTGTTTCATAACTGCTCAATCAAAATATGTTTTATCTCTGTTAACTGAATTTACAGATCAGAAATAAGTTTCACCGAATGCATCTGTGTAGTTTTTATTTGAAGATATTCTTTTTCCCAATATAGGCCTCTTAGCGCTTAGCATGTCCAATTGCAGTTTCTACAGAAAGAGTGTTTCAGAACGGCTCAATCAAAAGTAAGGTTCAACTCTGTTGGTTGAATGCACAGAACAGAAAGAATTTTCACAGAATGCTACTGTGTAGTTTATATTTGAATATATTCCTTTTTCCACTATTACCCTCTTAGCGCTCCGAATGTCCACTTGCAATTTCTACAGAAAGAGTGTTCAGAACTGCGCAATCAAAAGTATGGTTTAACTCTGTTAGCTTAATGAACATATCAGAAATAAGTTTCACACAATGCTTCTGTGTAGTTTTTATTTGAAGATATTATTTTTCCCAATATAGGCCTCTTAGCGCTCAGAATGTCCAATTGCAGTTTCTACAGAAAGAGTGTTTCAGAAATGCTCAATCAAAAGTAAGGTTCAACTCTGTTAGTTGAATGCACAGAACAGAAAGAAGTTTCATACAATGCTTCTGTGTAGTTTATATTTGAACATATTCTTTTTTCCACTATTACCCACTTAGCGCTACGAATGTCCAGTTGCATTTTCTACAGACAGAGTGTTTCAAAACTGCTCAATCAAAAGTAAGGTTTAACTCTGTTAGCTGAATGCTCAGATCAGAAAGAAGTTTCACAGAATGCTTCTGTGTAGTTTATATTTGAATATATTCCTTTTTCCACTACTACTCTCTTAGCGCTCCAAATGTCCAGTTGAATTTTCTACAGAAAGAGTGTTCAGATCTGCTCAATCAAAAGTATGGTTTAACTCTGTTAGCTGAATGCACAGATCAGAAAGAAGTTTCACAGAATGATTCTGTGTAGTTTATATTTGGAGACATTCTTTTTTCCACTATTACCCTCTTAGCGCTCCGAATCTCCACTTGCATTTTCTACAGAAAGAGTGTTTCAGAACGGCTCAATCAAAACTAAGGTTCAACTCTTTTAGTTGAACAAACAGAACAGAAAGAAGTTTCACACAATTCTTCTGTGTAGTTTTTATTTGTAGACATTCTTTTTCCCAATATAGGCCTCTTAGAGCTCAGAATGTCCAATTGCAGTTTCTACAGAAAGAGTGTTTCAGAACGGCTCAATCAAAAGTAAGGTTCAACTCTTTTAGTTGAATGCACAGAACAGAAAGAAGTTTCATACAATGCTTCTGTGTAGTTTATATTTGAACATATTCTTTTTTCCACTATTACCCACTTAGCGCTACGAATGTCCAGTTGCATTTTCTACAGACAGAGTGTTTCAAAACTGCTCAATCAAAAGGATGGTTTAACTCTGTTAGCTGAATGCTCAGATCAGAAAGAAGTTTCACCGAATGCTTCTGTGTAGTTTATATTTGAATATATTCCTTTTTCCACTACTACGCTCTTATCGCTCCAAATGTCCAGTTGCATTTTCTACAGAAAGAGTGTTCAGATCTGCTCAATCAAAAGTATGGTTTAACTCTGTTAGCTGAATGCACAGATGAGAAAGAAGTTTCGCCGAATGATTCTGTGTAGTTTATATTTGAAGACATTCCTTTTTCCACTATTACCCTCTTAGCGCTCCGAATCTCCACTTGCATTTTCTACAAAAAGAGTGTTTCATAACTGCTCAATCAAAAATATGTTTTATCTCTGTTAACTGAATTTACAGATCAGAAATAAGTTTCACAGAATGCATCTGTGTAGTTTTTATTTGAAGATATTCTTTTTCCCAATGTAGGCCTCTTAGCGCTTAGCATGTCCAATTGCAGTTTCTACAGAAAGAGTGTTTCAGAACTTCTCAATGAAAAGTGAGGTTCAACTCTGTTAGTTGAATGCACAGAACAGAAAGAATTTTCACAGAATGCTACTGTGTAGTTTATATTTGAATATATTACTTTTTCCACTATTACCCTCTTAGCGCTCCGAATGTCCACTTGCAATTTCTACAGAAAGAGTGTTCAGAACTGCGCAATCAAAAGTATGGTTTAACTCTGTTAGCTTAATGAACATGTCATAAATAAGTGTCACACAATGCTTCTGTGTAGTTTTTATTTGAAGATATTATTTTTCCCAATAGAGGCCTCTTAGCGCTCAGAATGTCCAATTGCAGTTTCTACAGAAAGAGTGTTTCAGAAAGGCTCAATCAAAAGTAAGGTTCAACTCTGTTAGTTGAATGCACAGAACAGAAAGAAGTTTCATACAATGCTTCTGTGTAGTTTATATTTGAACATATTCTTTTTTCCACTAATACCCACTTAGCGCTACGAATGTCCAGTTGCATTTTCTACAGACAGAGTGTTTCAAAACTGCTCAATCAAAAGTATGGTTTAACTCTGTTAGCTGAATGCTCAGATCAGAAAGAAGTTTCACAGAATGCTTCTGTGTACTTTATATTTGAATATATTCCTTTTTCCACTACTACTCTCTTAGCGCTCCAAATGTCCAGTTGCATTTTCTACAGAAAGAGTGTTCAGATCTGCTCAATCAAAAGTATGTTTTAACTCTGTTAGCTGAATGCACAGATCAGAAATAAGTTTCACAGAATGATTCTGTGTAGTTTATATTTGGAGACATTCCTTTTTCCACTATTACCCTCTTGGCGCTCCGAATCTCCACTTGCATTTTCTATAGAAAGTGTGTTTCAGAACGGCTCAATCAAAACTAAGGTTCAAATCTTTTAGTTGAACAAACAGAACAGAAAGAAGTTTCACACAATTCTTCTGTGTAGTTTTTATTTGTAGACATTCTTTTTCCCAATATAGGCCTCCTAGCGCTCAGAATGTCCAATTGCAGTTTCTACAGAAAGAGTGTTTCAGAACGGCTCAATCAAAAGTAAGGTTCAACTCTGTTAGTTGAATGCACAGAACAGAAAGAAGTTTCATACAATGCTTCTGTGTAGTTTACATTTGAACATATTCTTTTTTCCTCTATTACCCACTTAGCGCTACGAATGTCCAGTTGCATTTTCTACAGACAGAGTGTTTCAAAACTGCTCAATCAAAAGTATGGTTTAACTCTGTTAGCTGAATGCTCAGATCAGAAAGAAATTTCACAGAATGCTTCTGTGTAGTTTATATTTGAATATATTCCTTTTTCCACTACTACGCTCTTAGCGCTCCAAATGTCCAGTTGCATTTTCTACAGAAAGAGTGTTCAGATCTGCTCAATCAAAAGTATGGTTTAACTCTGTTAGCTGAATGCACAGATCAGAAAGAAGTTTCACCGAATGATTCTGTGTAGTTTATATTTGAAGACATTCCTTTTTCCACTATTACCCTCTTAGCGCTCCGAATCTCCACTTGCATTTTCTACAAAAAGAGTGTTTCATAACTGCTCAATCAAAATATGTTTTATCTCTGTTAACTGAATTTACAGATCAGAAATAAGTTTCACCGAATGCATCTGTGTAGTTTTTATTTGAAGATATTCTTTTTCCCAATATAGGCCTCTTAGCGCTTAGCATGTCCAATTGCAGTTTCTACAGAAAGAGTGTTTCAGAACGGCTCAATCAAAAGTAAGGTTCAACTCTGTTGGTTGAATGCACAGAACAGAAAGAATTTTCACAGAATGCTACTGTGTAGTTTATATTTGAATATATTCCTTTTTCCACTATTAACCTCTTAGCGCTCCGAATGTCCACTTGCATTTTCTACAGAAAGAGTGTTCAGAACTGCGCAATCAAAAGTATGGTTTAACTCTGTTAGCTTAATGAACATATCAGAAATAAGTTTCACACAATGCTTCTGTGTAGTTTTTATTTGAAGATATTATTTTTCCCAATATAGGCCTCTTAGCGCTCAGAATGTCCAATTGCAGTTTCTACAGAAAGAGTGTTTCAGAAAGGCTCAATCAAAAGTAAGGTTCAACTCTGTTAGTTGAGTGCACAGAACAGAAAGAAGTTTCATACAATGCTTCTGTGTAGTTTATATTTGAACATATTCTTTTTTCCATTATTACCCACTTAGCGCTACGAATGTCCAGTTGCATTTTCTACAGACAGAGTGTTTCAAAACTGCTCAATCAAAAGTATGGTTTATCTCTGTTAGCTGAATGCTCAGATCAGAAAGAAGTTTCACAGAATGCTTCTGTGTAGTTTATATTTGAATATATTCCTTTTTCCACTACTACTCTCTTAGCGCTCCAAATGTCCAGTTGCATTTTCTACAGAAAGAGTGTTCAGATCTGCTCAATCAAAAGTATGGTTTAACTCTGTTAGCTGAATGCACAGATCAGAAAGAAGTTTCACAGAATGATTCTGTGTAGTTTATATTTGGAGACATTCCTTTTTCCACTATTACCCTCTTAGCGCTCCGAATCTCCACTTGCATTTTCTACAGAAAGATTGTCTCAGAACGGCTCAATCAAAACTAAGGTTCAACTCTTTTAGTTGAACAAACAGAACAGAAAGAAGTTTCACACAATTCTTCTGTGTAGTTTTTATTTGTAGACATTCTTTTTCCCAATATAGGCCTCCTAGCGCTCAGAATGTCGAATTGCAGTTTGTACAGAAAGAGTGTTTCAGAACGGCTCAATCAAAAGTAAGGTTCAACTCTGTTAGTTGAATGCACAGAACAGAAAGAAGTTTCATACAATGCTTCTGTGTAGTTTATATTTGAACATATTCTTTTTTCCACTATTACCCACTTAGCGCTACGAATGTCCAGTTGCATTTTCTACCGACAGAGTGTTTCAAAACTGCTCAATCAAAAGTATGGTTTAACTCTGTTAGCTGAATGCTCAGATCAGAAAGATGTTTCACAGAATGCTTCTGTGTAGTTTATATTTGTATATATTCCTTTTTCCACTACTACGCTCTTAGCGCTCCAAATGTCCAGTTGCATTTTCTACAGAAAGAGTGTTCAGATCTGCTCAATCAAAAGTATGGTTTAACTCTGTTAGCTGAATGCACAGATCAGAAAGAATTTTCACCGAATGATTCTGTGTAGTTTATATTTGAAGACATTCCTTTTTCCACTATTACCCTCTTAGCGCTCCGAATCTCCACTTGCATTTTCTACAAAAAGAGTGTTTCATAACTGCTGAATCAAAAATATGTTTTATCTCTGTTAACTGAATTTACAGATCAGAAATAAGTTTCACCGAATGCATCTGTGTAGTTCTTATTTGAAGATATTCTTTTTCCCAATATAGGCCTCTTAGCGCTTAGCATGTCCAATTGCAGTTTCTACAGAAAGAGTGTTTCAGAACGGCTCAATCAAAAATAAGGTTCAACTCTGTTGGTTGAATGCACAGAACAGAAAGAATTTTCACAGAATGATACTGTGTAGTTTATATTTGAATATATTCCTTTTTCCACTATTACCCTCTTAGCGCTCCGAATGTCCACTTGCATTTTCTACAGAAAGAGTGTTCAGAACTGCGCAATCAAAAGTATGGTTTAACTCTGTTAGCTTAATGAACATATCAGAAATAAGTTTCACACAATGCTTCTGTGTAGTTTTTATTTGAAGATATTATTTTTCCCAATATAGGCCTCTTAGCGCTCAGAATGTCCAATTGCAGTTTCTACAGAAAGAGTGTTTCAGAACGGCTCAATCAAAAGTAAGGTTCAACTCTGTTAGTTGAATGCACAGAACAGAAAGAAGTTTCATACAATGCTTCTGTGTAGTTTATATTTGAACATATTCTTTTGTCCACTATTACCCACTTAGCGCTACGAATGTCCAGTTGCATTTTCTACAGACAGAGTGTTTCAAAACTGCTCAATCAAAAGTATGGTTTAACTCTGTTAGCTGAATGCTCAGATCAGAAAGAAGTTTCACAGAATGCTTCTGTGTAGTTTATATTTGAATATATTCCTTTTTCCACTACTACGCTCTTAGCGCTCCAAATGTCCAGTTGCATTTTCTACAGAAAGAGTGTTCAGATCTGCTCAATCAAAAGTATGGTTTAACTCTGTTAGCTGAATGCACAGATCAGAAAGAAGTTTCACCGAATGATTCTGTATAGTTTATATTTGAAGACATTCCTTTTTCCACTATTAGCCTCTTAGCGCTCCGAATCTCCACTTGCATTTTCTACAAAAAGAGTGTTTCATAACTGCTCAATCAAAAATATGTTTTATCTCTGCTAACTGAATTTACAGATCAGAAATAAGTTTCACAGAATGCATCTGTGTAGTTTTTATTTGAAGATATTCTTTTTCCCAATGTAGGCCTCTTAGCGCTTAGCATGTCCAATTGCAATTTCTACAGAAAGAGTGTTTCAGAACGGCTCAATCAAAAGTAAGGTTCAACTCTGTTAGTTGAATGCACAGAACAGAAAGAATTTTCACAGAATGCTACTGTGTAGTTTATATTTGAATATATTCCTTTTTCCACTACTACTCTCTTAGCGCTCCAAATGTCCAGTTGCATTTTCTACAGAAAGAGTGTTCAGATCTGCTCAATCAAAAGTATGGTTTAACTCTGTTAGCTGAATGCACAGATCAGAAAGAAGTTTCACAGAATGATTCTGTGTAGTTTATATTTGGAGACATTCCTTTTTCCACTATTACCCTCTTAGCGCTCCGAATCTCCACTTGCATTTTCTACAGAAAGAGTGTTTCAGAACGGCTCAATCAAAACTAAGGTTCAACTCTTTTAGTTGAACAAACAGAACAGAAAGAAGTTTCACACAATTCTTCTGTGTAGTTTTTATTTGTAGACATTCTTTTTCCCAATATAGGCCTCCTAGCGCTCAGAATGTCGAATTGCAGTTTGTACAGAAAGAGTGTTTCAGAACGGCTCAATCAAAAGTAAGGTTCAACTCTGTTAGTTGAATGCACAGAACAGAAAGAAGTTTCATACAATGCTTCTGTGTAGTTTATATTTGAACATATTCTTTTTTCCACTATTACCCACTTAGCGCTACGAATGTCCAGTTGCATTTTCTACCGACAGAGTGTTTCAAAACTGCTCAATCAAAAGTATGGTTTAACTCTGTTAGCTGAATGCTCAGATCAGAAAGATGTTTCACAGAATGCTTCTGTGTAGTTTATATTTGTATATATTCCTTTTTCCACTACTACGCTCTTAGCGCTCCAAATGTCCAGTTGCATTTTCTACAGAAAGAGTGTTCAGATCTGCTCAATCAAAAGTATGGTTTAACTCTGTTAGCTGAATGCACAGATCAGAAAGAATTTTCACCGAATGATTCTGTGTAGTTTATATTTGAAGACATTCCTTTTTCCACTATTACCCTCTTAGCGCTCCGAATCTCCACTTGCATTTTCTACAAAAAGAGTGTTTCATAACTGCTGAATCAAAAATATGTTTTATCTCTGTTAACTGAATTTACAGATCAGAAATAAGTTTCACCGAATGCATCTGTGTAGTTTTTATTTGAAGATATTCTTTTTCCCAATATAGGCCTCTTAGCGCTTAGCATGTCCAATTGCAGTTTCTACAGAAAGAGTGTTTCAGAACGGCTCAATCAAAAATAAGGTTCAACTCTGTTGGTTGAATGCACAGAACAGAAAGAATTTTCACAGAATGATACTGTGTAGTTTATATTTGAATATATTCCTTTTTCCAATATTACCCTCTTAGCGCTCCGAATGTCCACTTGCATTTTCTACAGAAAGAGTGTTCAGAACTGCGCAATCAAAAGTATGGTTTAACTCTGTTAGCTTAATGAACATATCAGAAATAATTTTCACACAATGCTTCTGTGTAGTTTTTATTTGAAGATATTATTTTTCCCAATATAGGCCTCTTAGCGCTCAGAATGTCCAATTGCAGTTTCTACAGAAAGAGTGTTTCAGAAGGGCTCAATCAAAAGTAAGGTTCAACTCTGTTAGTTGAATGCACAGAACAGAAAGAAGTTTCATACAATGCTTCTGTGTAGTTTATATTTGAACATATTCTTTTGTCCACTATTACCCACTTAGCGCTACGAATGTCCAGTTGCATTTTCTACAGACAGAGTGTTTCAAAACTGCTCAATCAAAAGTATGGTTTAACTCTGTTAGCTGAATGCTCAGATCAGAAAGAAGTTTCACAGAATGCTTCTGTGTAGTTTATATTTGAATATATTCCTTTTTCCACTACTACGCTCTTAGCGCTCCAAATGTCCAGTTGCATTTTCTACAGAAAGAGTGTTCAGATCTGCTCAATCAAAAGTATGGTTTAACTCTGTTAGCTGAATGCACAGATCAGAAAGAAGTTTCACCGAATGATTCTGTATAGTTTATATTTGGAGACATTCCTTTTTCCACTATTACCCTCTTAGCGCTCCGAATCTCCACTTGCATTTTCTACAAAAAGAGTGTTTCATAACTGCTCAATCAAAAATATGTTTTATCTCTGCTAACTGAATTTACAGATCAGAAATAAGTTTCACAGAATGCATCTGTGTAGTTTTTATTTGAAGATATTCTTTTTCCCAATGTAGGCCTCTTAGCGCTTAGCATGTCCAATTGCAATTTCTACAGAAAGAGTGTTTCAGAACGGCTCAATCAAAAGTAAGGTTCAACTCTGTTAGTTGAATGCACAGAACAGAAAGAATTTTCACAGAATGCTACTGTGTAGTTTATATTTGAATATATTCCTTTTTCCACTATTACCCTCTTAGCGCTCCGAATGTCCACTTGCATTTTCTACAGGAAGAGTGTTCAGAACTGCGCAATCAAAATTATGGTTTAACTCTGTTAGCTTAATGAACATATCAGAAATAAGTTTCACAAAATGCTTCTGTGTAGTTTTTATTTGAAGATATTATTTTTCCCAATATATGCCTCTTAGCGCTCAGAATGTCCAATTGCAGTTTCTACAGAAAGAGTGTTTCAGAAAGGCTCAATCAAAAGTAAGGTTCAACTCTGTTAGTGGAATGCACAGAACAGAAAGTAGTTTCATACAATGCTTCTGTGTAGTTTATATTTGAACATATTCTTTTTTCCACTATTACCCACTTAGCGCTACGAATGTCCAGTTGCATTTTCTACAGACAGAGTGTTTCAAAACTGCTCAATCAAAAGTATGGTTTAACTCTGTTAGCTGAATGCTCAGATCAGAAAGAAGTTTCACAGAATGCTTCTGTGTAGTTTATATTTGAATATATTCCTTTTTCCACTACTACTCTCTTAGCGCTCCAAATGTCCAGTTGAATTTTCTACAGAAAGAGTGTTCAGATCTGCTCAATCAAAAGTATGGTTTAACTCTGTTAGCTGAATGCACAGATCAGAAAGAAGTTTCACAGAATGATTCTGTGTAGTTTATATTTGGAGACATTCTTTTTTCCACTATTACCCTCTTAGCGCTCCGAATCTCCACTTGCATTTTCTACAGAAAGAGTGTTTCAGAACGGCTCAATCAAAACTAAGGTTCAACTCTTTTAGTTGAACAAACAGAACAGAAAGAAGTTTCACACAATTCTTCTGTGTAGTTTTTATTTGTAGACATTCTTTTTCCCAATATAGGCCTCTTAGAGCTCAGAATGTCCAATTGCAGTTTCTACAGAAAGAGTGTTTCAGAACGGCTCAATCAAAAGTAAGGTTCAACTCTTTTAGTTGAATGCACAGAACAGAAAGAAGTTTCATACAATGCTTCTGTGTAGTTTATATTTGAACATATTCTTTTTTCCACTATTACCCACTTAGCGCTACGAATGTCCAGTTGCATTTTCTACAGACAGAGTGTTTCAAAACTGCTCAATCAAAAGGATGGTTTAACTCTGTTAGCTGAATGCTCAGATCAGAAAGAAGTTTCACCGAATGCTTCTGTGTAGTTTATATTTGAATATATTCCTTTTTCCACTACTACGCTCTTATCGCTCCAAATGTCCAGTTGCATTTTCTACAGAAAGAGTGTTCAGATCTGCTCAATCAAAAGTATGGTTTAACTCTGTTAGCTGAATGCACAGATGAGAAAGAAGTTTCGCCGAATGATTCTGTGTAGTTTATATTTGAAGACATTCCTTTTTCCACTATTACCCTCTTAGCGCTCCGAATCTCCACTTGCATTTTCTACAAAAAGAGTGTTTCATAACTGCTCAATCAAAAATATGTTTTATCTCTGTTAACTGAATTTACAGATCAGAAATAAGTTTCACAGAATGCATCTGTGTAGTTTTTATTTGAAGATATTCTTTTTCCCAATGTAGGCCTCTTAGCGCTTAGCATGTCCAATTGCAGTTTCTACAGAAAGAGTGTTTCAGAACTTCTCAATGAAAAGTGAGGTTCAACTCTGTTAGTTGAATGCACAGAACAGAAAGAATTTTCACAGAATGCTACTGTGTAGTTTATATTTGAATATATTACTTTTTCCACTATTACCCTCTTAGCGCTCCGAATGTCCACTTGCAATTTCTACAGAAAGAGTGTTCAGAACTGCGCAATCAAAAGTATGGTTTAACTCTGTTAGCTTAATGAACATGTCATAAATAAGTGTCACACAATGCTTCTGTGTAGTTTTTATTTGAAGATATTATTTTTCCCAATAGAGGCCTCTTAGCGCTCAGAATGTCCAATTGCAGTTTCTACAGAAAGAGTGTTTCAGAAAGGCTCAATCAAAAGTAAGGTTCAACTCTGTTAGTTGAATGCACAGAACAGAAAGAAGTTTCATACAATGCTTCTGTGTAGTTTATATTTGAACATATTCTTTTTTCCACTAATACCCACTTAGCGCTACGAATGTCCAGTTGCATTTTCTACAGACAGAGTGTTTCAAAACTGCTCAATCAAAAGTATGGTTTAACTCTGTTAGCTGAATGCTCAGATCAGAAAGAAGTTTCACAGAATGCTTCTGTGTACTTTATATTTGAATATATTCCTTTTTCCACTACTACTCTCTTAGCGCTCCAAATGTCCAGTTGCATTTTCTACAGAAAGAGTGTTCAGATCTGCTCAATCAAAAGTATGTTTTAACTCTGTTAGCTGAATGCACAGATCAGAAATAAGTTTCACAGAATGATTCTGTGTAGTTTATATTTGGAGACATTCCTTTTTCCACTATTACCCTCTTGGCGCTCCGAATCTCCACTTGCATTTTCTATAGAAAGTGTGTTTCAGAACGGCTCAATCAAAACTAAGGTTCAAATCTTTTAGTTGAACAAACAGAACAGAAAGAAGTTTCACACAATTCTTCTGTGTAGTTTTTATTTGTAGACATTCTTTTTCCCAATATAGGCCTCCTAGCGCTCAGAATGTCCAATTGCAGTTTCTACAGAAAGAGTGTTTCAGAACGGCTCAATCAAAAGTAAGGTTCAACTCTGTTAGTTGAATGCACAGAACAGAAAGAAGTTTCATACAATGCTTCTGTGTAGTTTACATTTGAACATATTCTTTTTTCCTCTATTACCCACTTAGCGCTACGAATGTCCAGTTGCATTTTCTACAGACAGAGTGTTTCAAAACTGCTCAATCAAAAGTATGGTTTAACTCTGTTAGCTGAATGCTCAGATCAGAAAGAAATTTCACAGAATGCTTCTGTGTAGTTTATATTTGAATATATTCCTTTTTCCACTACTACGCTCTTAGCGCTCCAAATGTCCAGTTGCATTTTCTACAGAAAGAGTGTTCAGATCTGCTCAATCAAAAGTATGGTTTAACTCTGTTAGCTGAATGCACAGATCAGAAAGAAGTTTCACCGAATGATTCTGTGTAGTTTATATTTGAAGACATTCCTTTTTCCACTATTACCCTCTTAGCGCTCCGAATCTCCACTTGCATTTTCTACAAAAAGAGTGTTTCATAACTGCTCAATCAAAATATGTTTTATCTCTGTTAACTGAATTTACAGATCAGAAATAAGTTTCACCGAATGCATCTGTGTAGTTTTTATTTGAAGATATTCTTTTTCCCAATATAGGCCTCTTAGCGCTTAGCATGTCCAATTGCAGTTTCTACAGAAAGAGTGTTTCAGAACGGCTCAATCAAAAGTAAGGTTCAACTCTGTTGGTTGAATGCACAGAACAGAAAGAATTTTCACAGAATGCTACTGTGTAGTTTATATTTGAATATATTCCTTTTTCCACTATTAACCTCTTAGCGCTCCGAATGTCCACTTGCATTTTCTACAGAAAGAGTGTTCAGAACTGCGCAATCAAAAGTATGGTTTAACTCTGTTAGCTTAATGAACATATCAGAAATAAGTTTCACACAATGCTTCTGTGTAGTTTTTATTTGAAGATATTATTTTTCCCAATATAGGCCTCTTAGCGCTCAGAATGTCCAATTGCAGTTTCTACAGAAAGAGTGTTTCAGAAAGGCTCAATCAAAAGTAAGGTTCAACTCTGTTAGTTGAATGCACAGAACAGAAAGAAGTTTCATACAATGCTTCTGTGTAGTTTATATTTGAACATATTCTTTTTTCCATTATTACCCACTTAGCGCTACGAATGTCCAGTTGCATTTTCTACAGACAGAGTGTTTCAAAACTGCTCAATCAAAAGTATGGTTTATCTCTGTTAGCTGAATGCTCAGATCAGAAAGAAGTTTCACAGAATGCTTCTGTGTAGTTTATATTTGAATATATTCCTTTTTCCACTACTACTCTCTTAGCGCTCCAAATGTCCAGTTGCATTTTCTACAGAAAGAGTGTTCAGATCTGCTCAATCAAAAGTATGGTTTAACTCTGTTAGCTGAATGCACAGATCAGAAAGAAGTTTCACAGAATGATTCTGTGTAGTTTATATTTGGAGACATTCCTTTTTCCACTATTACCCTCTTAGCGCTCCGAATCTCCACTTGCATTTTCTACAGAAAGATTGTCTCAGAACGGCTCAATCAAAACTAAGGTTCAACTCTTTTAGTTGAACAAACAGAACAGAAAGAAGTTTCACACAATTCTTCTGTGTAGTTTTTATTTGTAGACATTCTTTTTCCCAATATAGGCCTCCTAGCGCTCAGAATGTCGAATTGCAGTTTGTACAGAAAGAGTGTTTCAGAACGGCTCAATCAAAAGTAAGGTTCAACTCTGTTAGTTGAATGCACAGAACAGAAAGAAGTTTCATACAATGCTTCTGTGTAGTTTATATTTGAACATATTCTTTTTTCCACTATTACCCACTTAGCGCTACGAATGTCCAGTTGCATTTTCTACCGACAGAGTGTTTCAAAACTGCTCAATCAAAAGTATGGTTTAACTCTGTTAGCTGAATGCTCAGATCAGAAAGACGTTTCACAGAATGCTTCTGTGTAGTTTATATTTGTATATATTCCTTTTTCCACTACTACGCTCTTAGCGCTCCAAATGTCCAGTTGCATTTTCTACAGAAAGAGTGTTCAGATCTGCTCAATCAAAAGTATGGTTTAACTCTGTTAGCTGAATGCACAGATCAGAAAGAAGTTTCACCGAATGATTCTGTGTAGTTTATATTTGAAGACATTCCTTTTTCCACTATTACCCTCTTAGCGCTCCGAATCTCCACTTGCATTTTCTACAAAAAGAGTGTTTCATAACTGCTGAATCAAAAATATGTTTTATCTCTGTTAACTGAATTTACAGATCAGAAATAAGTTTCACCGAATGCATCTGTGTAGTTCTTATTTGAAGATATTCTTTTTCCCAATATAGGCCTCTTAGCGCTTAGCATGTCCAATTGCAGTTTCTACAGAAAGAGTGTTTCAGAACGGCTCAATCAAAAATAAGGTTCAACTCTGTTGGTTGAATGCACAGAACAGAAAGAATTTTCACAGAATGATACTGTGTAGTTTATATTTGAATATATTCCTTTTTCCACTATTACCCTCTTAGCGCTCCGAATGTCCACTTGCATTTTCTACAGAAAGAGTGTTCAGAACTGCGCAATCAAAAGTATGGTTTAACTCTGTTAGCTTAATGAACATATCAGAAATAAGTTTCACACAATGCTTCTGTGTAGTTTTTATTTGAAGATATTATTTTTCCCAATATAGGCCTCTTAGCGCTCAGAATGTCCAATTGCAGTTTCTACAGAAAGAGTGTTTCAGAACGGCTCAATCAAAAGTAAGGTTCAACTCTGTTAGTTGAATGCACAGAACAGAAAGAAGTTTCATACAATGCTTCTGTGTAGTTTATATTTGAACATATTCTTTTGTCCACTATTACCCACTTAGCGCTACGAATGTCCAGTTGCATTTTCTACAGACAGAGTGTTTCAAAACTGCTCAATCAAAAGTATGGTTTAACTCTGTTAGCTGAATGCTCAGATCAGAAAGAAGTTTCACAGAATGCTTCTGTGTAGTTTATATTTGAATATATTCCTTTTTCCACTACTACGCTCTTAGCGCTCCAAATGTCCAGTTGCATTTTCTACAGAAAGAGTGTTCAGATCTGCTCAATCAAAAGTATGGTTTAACTCTGTTAGCTGAATGCACAGATCAGAAAGAAGTTTCACCGAATGATTCTGTATAGTTTATATTTGAAGACATTCCTTTTTCCACTATTAGCCTCTTAGCGCTCCGAATCTCCACTTGCATTTTCTACAAAAAGAGTGTTTCATAACTGCTCAATCAAAAATATGTTTTATCTCTGCTAACTGAATTTACAGATCAGAAATAAGTTTCACAGAATGCATCTGTGTAGTTTTTATTTGAAGATATTCTTTTTCCCAATGTAGGCCTCTTAGCGCTTAGCATGTCCAATTGCAATTTCTACAGAAAGAGTGTTTCAGAACGGCTCAATCAAAAGTAAGGTTCAACTCTGTTAGTTGAATGCACAGAACAGAAAGAATTTTCACAGAATGCTACTGTGTAGTTTATATTTGAATATATTCCTTTTTCCACTACTACTCTCTTAGCGCTCCAAATGTCCAGTTGCATTTTCTACAGAAAGAGTGTTCAGATCTGCTCAATCAAAAGTATGGTTTAACTCTGTTAGCTGAATGCACAGATCAGAAAGAAGTTTCACAGAATGATTCTGTGTAGTTTATATTTGGAGACATTCCTTTTTCCACTATTACCCTCTTAGCGCTCCGAATCTCCACTTGCATTTTCTACAGAAAGAGTGTTTCAGAACGGCTCAATCAAAACTAAGGTTCAACTCTTTTAGTTGAACAAACAGAACAGAAAGAAGTTTCACACAATTCTTCTGTGTAATTTTTATTTGTAGACATTCTTTTTCCCAATATAGGCCTCCTAGCGCTCAGAATGTCGAATTGCAGTTTGTACAGAAAGAGTGTTTCAGAACGGCTCAATCAAAAGTAAGGTTCAACTCTGTTAGTTGAATGCACAGAACAGAAAGAAGTTTCATACAATGCTTCTGTGTAGTTTATATTTGAACATATTCTTTTTTCCACTATTACCCACTTAGCGCTACGAATGTCCAGTTGCATTTTCTACCGACAGAGTGTTTCAAAACTGCTCAATCAAAAGTATGGTTTAACTCTGTTAGCTGAATGCTCAGATCAGAAAGATGTTTCACAGAATGCTTCTGTGTAGTTTATATTTGTATATATTCCTTTTTCCACTACTACGCTCTTAGCGCTCCAAATGTCCAGTTGCATTTTCTACAGAAAGAGTGTTCAGATCTGCTCAATCAAAAGTATGGTTTAACTCTGTTAGCTGAATGCACAGATCAGAAAGAATTTTCACCGAATGATTCTGTGTAGTTTATATTTGAAGACATTCCTTTTTCCACTATTACCCTCTTAGCGCTCCGAATCTCCACTTGCATTTTCTACAAAAAGAGTGTTTCATAACTGCTGAATCAAAAATATGTTTTATCTCTGTTAACTGAATTTACAGATCAGAAATAAGTTTCACCGAATGCATCTGTGTAGTTTTTATTTGAAGATATTCTTTTTCCCAATATAGGCCTCTTAGCGCTTAGCATGTCCAATTGCAGTTTCTACAGAAAGAGTGTTTCAGAACGGCTCAATCAAAAATAAGGTTCAACTCTGTTGGTTGAATGCACAGAACAGAAAGAATTTTCACAGAATGATACTGTGTAGTTTATATTTGAATATATTCCTTTTTCCAATATTACCCTCTTAGCGCTCCGAATGTCCACTTGCATTTTCTACAGAAAGAGTGTTCAGAACTGCGCAATCAAAAGTATGGTTTAACTCTGTTAGCTTAATGAACATATCAGAAATAATTTTCACACAATGCTTCTGTGTAGTTTTTATTTGAAGATATTATTTTTCCCAATATAGGCCTCTTAGCGCTCAGAATGTCCAATTGCAGTTTCTACAGAAAGAGTGTTTCAGAAGGGCTCAATCAAAAGTAAGGTTCAACTCTGTTAGTTGAATGCACAGAACAGAAAGAAGTTTCATACAATGCTTCTGTGTAGTTTATATTTGAACATATTCTTTTGTCCACTATTACCCACTTAGCGCTACGAATGTCCAGTTGCATTTTCTACAGACAGAGTGTTTCAAAACTGCTCAATCAAAAGTATGGTTTAACTCTGTTAGCTGAATGCTCAGATCAGAAAGAAGTTTCACAGAATGCTTCTGTGTAGTTTATATTTGAATATATTCCTTTTTCCACTACTACGCTCTTAGCGCTCCAAATGTCCAGTTGCATTTTCTACAGAAAGAGTGTTCAGATCTGCTCAATCAAAAGTATGGTTTAACTCTGTTAGCTGAATGCACAGATCAGAAAGAAGTTTCACCGAATGATTCTGTATAGTTTATATTTGGAGACATTCCTTTTTCCACTATTACCCTCTTAGCGCTCCGAATCTCCACTTGCATTTTCTACAAAAAGAGTGTTTCATAACTGCTCAATCAAAAATATGTTTTATCTCTGCTAACTGAATTTACAGATCAGAAATAAGTTTCACAGAATGCATCTGTGTAGTTTTTATTTGAAGATATTCTTTTTCCCAATGTAGGCCTCTTAGCGCTTAGCATGTCCAATTGCAATTTCTACAGAAAGAGTGTTTCAGAACGGCTCAATCAAAAGTAAGGTTCAACTCTGTTAGTTGAATGCACAGAACAGAAAGAATTTTCACAGAATGCTACTGTGTAGTTTATATTTGAATATATTCCTTTTTCCACTATTACCCTCTTAGCGCTCCGAATGTCCACTTGCATTTTCTACAGGAAGAGTGTTCAGAACTGCGCAATCAAAATTATGGTTTAACTCTGTTAGCTTAATGAACATATCAGAAATAAGTTTCACACAATGCTTCTGTGTAGTTTTTATTTGAAGATATTATTTTTCCCAATATATGCCTCTTAGCGCTCAGAATGTCCAATTGCAGTTTCTACAGAAAGAGTGTTTCAGAAAGGCTCAATCAAAAGTAAGGTTCAACTCTGTTAGTGGAATGCACAGAACAGAAAGTAGTTTCATACAATGCTTCTGTGTAGTTTATATTTGAACATATTCTTTTTTCCACTATTACCCACTTAGCGCTACGAATGTCCAGTTGCATTTTCTACAGACAGAGTGTTTCAAAACTGCTCAATCAAAAGTATGGTTTAACTCTGTTAGCTGAATGCTCAGATCAGAAAGAAGTTTCACAGAATGCTTCTGTGTAGTTTATATTTGAATATATTCCTTTTTCCACTACTACGCTCTTAGCGCTCCAAATGTCCAGTTGCATTTTCTACAGAAAGAGTGTTAAGATCTGCTCCATCAAAAGTATGGTTTAACTCTGTTAGCTGAATGCACAGATCAGAAAGAAGTTTCACCGAATGATTCTGTGTAGTTTATATTTGGAGACATTCCTTTTTCCACTATTACCCTCTTAGCGCTCCGAATCTCCACTTGCATTTTCTACAGAAAGAGTGTTTCAGAATGGCTCAATCAAAAGTAGGGTTCAACTCTATTAGTTGAATGCACAGAACAGAAAGTAGTTTCACAGAATGCTTCTGTGTAGTTTTTATTTGTAGATATTCTTTTTCCCAATATAGGCCTCTTAGCGCTCCGAATGTCCAATTGCAGCTTCTACAGAAAGAGTGTTTCAGGACTGCTCCTTCAAAAATAAGGCTCAACCCCGTTAGTTGAAAGCAGAGAACAGAAACAGGTTTCAGAGAATGCATCTGTGTAGTTTTTATTTGAAGATATTCCTTTTTCCACAATTACCATCTTAGCGCACCGAATGACCACTTGCATTTTCTACAGAAAGAGTGTTTCAGAACTGCTAAATCAAAAGTATCGTTTAACTCTGTTAGCTGAATGCACAGATAAGAAAGAAGTTTCACAGAATGCATCTGTGTAGTTTTTATTTGAAGATATTCTTTATCCCAATATAGGCATCATAGCGCTCAGTATGTTAAATTGCATTTTCTACAGAAAGAGTTTTTCAGAACGGCTCAATCAAAAGTAAGGTTCAACTCTGTTAGTTGAATGCACAGAACAAAAAGAAGTTTCACAGAATGCTTCTGAGTAGTTTATATTTGAATATATTCCTTTTTCCACTATTACCCTCTTAGCGCTCCGAATGTCCACTTGTATTTTCTACAGAAAGAGTGTTCAGAACGGCTCAATCAAAAATATGGTTTTACTCTGTTAGTTAAATGCACATATCAGAAATAAGTTTCAGAGAAGGCTTCTGTGTAGTATTTAGTTGAAGATATTCCTTTTTCGAATATTACCCTCTTAGCGCTCCGAATGTCCACTGGCAGTTTCTACACAAAGTGTTTTTCAGAACTGCTCCTTCAAATGTAAAGCTCAACACTGTAAGTTGAATGCAGAGAACAGAAAGAAGTTTCACAGAATGCTTCTGTGTAGTTTATATTTGAATATATTCCTTTTTTCAGTATTACCCTCTTAGCGCTCCGAATGTCCACCTGCATTTTCTACAAAAAGAGTGTTCAGAACTGCTCAATCAAAAGTATGGTTTATCTCTGTTAGCTGAATTCACATATCAGTATGAAGTTTCACAGAATGCTTCTGTCTAGTTTTTATTTGAAGATAGTCCTTTTTCAAATATAGGCCTCTTAGCGCTCCGAATATCCAATTGCAGTTTCTACAGAAAGAGTGTTTCAGAACGGCAAAATGAAAAGTAGGGTTCAACACTTTTAGTTGAATTCACAGAACAGAAAGTAGTTTCACAGATTGCTTCTGTGTATTATTTATTTGAAGGTATTCCTTTTTCCACTATTACCCTAGTAGCGCTCGGAATGTCCACTTGCAGTTTCTACAGAAAGTGTGTTTCAGGGCTGCTCCTTCAAAAATAAGGCTCAACTCTGTTAGTTGAATGCAGAGAACAGAAAGAAGTTTCAGAGAATGCCTCTGTGTAGTTTTTATTTGAAGATATTCCTTTTTCCACAATTACCAACTTAGCGCACCGAATGTCCACTTGCATTTTCTACAGAAAGAGTGTTTCAGAACTGCTAAATCAAATGTATCGTTTAATTCTGTTAGCTGAATGCACAGATCAGAAAGAAGTTTCAGAGAATGCATCTCTGTAGTTTTTATTTGAAGATATTATTTTTCTCCATATAGGCCTCTTAGCGTTCAGAAATCCAATTACACTTTCTACAGAAAGAGTGTTTCAGAACTGCTCAATCAAAATTAAGGTTCAACTCTGTTAGTTGAATGCACAGATCAGAATGTAGTTTCACAGATTGCTTCTGTGTAGTTTATATTTGAAGATATTCCTTTTTCCACTGTTACCCTCTTAGATCTCCGAATGTCCACTTGCATTTTCTACAGAAAGTGTGTTCAGAACTGCTCTATCAAAAGTATGGTTTAACTCTGTTAGGTGAATGCACAGATCAGAAATAAGTTTCACAGAATTCTTCTGTGTAGTTTATATTTGAAGATATTCCATTTTCCACTATTACCCACTTAGCGCTCTGAATGTCCAGTTGCATTTTCTACAGAAAGAGTGTTTCAGAACTGCTCAATCAAAAGTATGGTTTAACTCTGTTAGCTGAATGCACAGATCAGAAAGAAGTTTCACAGAATGCTGCTGTGTAGTGTTTATATGAAGATATTCTTTTTACCAATATAGGCCTCTTAGCGCTCAGAATGTCCAATTGCAGTTTCTACAGAAAGAGTGTTTCAGAAAGGGTCAATCAAAAGTAAGGTTCAACTATGTTAGTTGAATGCACAGAACAGAAACAAGTTTCACAGAATGCTTCTGTGTAGTTTATATTTGAATATATTCCTTTTTGCACTACTACCCTCTTAGCGCTCCAAATGTCCAGTTGCATTTTCTACAGAAAGAGTGTTCAGAACTGATCAATCAAATGTATGATTTAACTCTGTTAGCTGAATGCACAGATCAGAAAAATTTTCACAGAATGCTTCTGTGTAGTTTTTATTTGAAGATATTCTTTTTCCCAATATAGGCCTCTTATCGCTCAGATTGTCCAATTGAATTTTCTACAGAAAAGGTGTTTCAGAATGGCTCTATCAAAAGTAAGGTTCAACTCTGTTATTTGAATGCACAGAACAGAAAGTAGTTTCACAGAATGCTTGTCTGTAGTTCTTATTTGACGATATTACTTTTTCCACTATTACCCTCTTAGAGCTCCGAATGTCCACTTGCATTTTCTACAGAAAGAGTGTTCAGAACTGCTCAATCAAAAGTATGATTTAACTCTGTTAGTTGAATGCACAGATCAGAAAGAAGTTTCACAGAATTCTTCTGTGTAGTTTTTATTTGAAGATATTCCTTTTTCCAATATAGGACTCTTAGCGCTCAGAATTTCCAATTGCAGTATCTACAGAAAGAGAGTTTCAGAACTGGTCAATCAAAAGTAAGGTTCAATATTGTTAGTTGAATGCAAGGAACAGAAAGAAGTTTTACAGAATGCTTCTGTGTAGTTTATATTTGAAGATATTCCTTTTTCCACTATTACCGTCTTAGCGCTCCAAATCACCACTTGCATTTTCTACAGAAAGAGTGTTTCAGAACGGCTCAATCAAAAGTAAGGTTCAACTCTTTTAGTTGAATGCACAGAACAGAAAGAAGTTTCACAGAATGCTTCTGTTTAGTATTTAGTTGAGGATATTCCTTTTTCGACTATTACCCTCTTAGCGTTCCGAATGTCCACTGGCAGTTTCTACACAAAGAGTGTTTCAGAGCAGCTCCTTCAAAAGTAAGGCTCAACTCTGTTAGTTTAATGCAGAGAACAGAAAGGAGTTTCAGAGAATGCTTCTGTGTAGTTTTTATTTCGGGATATTCCTTTTTCCACTATTACAATCTTAGCGCTCCTAATGTCCACTTGCATTTCCTACAGAAACAGTGTTTAATAACTGCTCAATCAAAAGTATGGTTTAACTCTGTTAGCTGAATGCATAGATCAGAAATAAGTTTCACAGAATGCATCTGTGTAGTTTTTATTTGAAGATATTCTTTTTCCCAATATAGGCCACTTAGCGCTCAGAATGTCCAATTGCAGTTTCTACAGAATGAGTGTTTCAGGACGGCTCAATCAAAAGTAAGGTTCAACTCTGTTAGTTGAATGCACAGAACAGAAAGAAGTTTCACAGAATTCTTCTGTGTAGTTTATATTTGAATATATTCCTTTTTACAGTATTACCTTCTTAGTGCTCCGAATGTCCACTTGCATTTTCTTTAGAAAGAGTGTTCATAACGGCTCAATCAAATGTATGGTTTTACTCTGTTAGTTGAATGCACATATCAGAAATAAGTTTCACAGAATGCTTCTGTGTAGTATTTAGCTGAAGATATTCCTTTTTCGACTATTATCCTCTTAGCTCTCCGAATGTCCAATTTCAGTTTCTACACAAAGAGTGTTTCAGAACTGCTCCTTCAAATTAAGGCTCAACTCTGTTAGTTGAATGCAGAGAACAGAAAGAAGTTGCAGAGAACAGAAAGAAATTTCACAGAATGCTTCTGTGTACTTTATATTTGAATATATTCCTTTTTCCACTACTACCCTCTTAGCGCTCCAAATGTCCAGTTGCATTTTCTACAGAAAGAGTGTTCAGAACTGCTCAATCAAAAGTACGATTTAACTCGGTTAGCTGAATGCACAGATAAGAAAGAAGTTTCACAGAATGATTCTGTGTAGTTTATATTTGAAGATATTCCTTTCTGTTCTCTGCATTAAAATCAATCAAAAAATTATATTGAAATTGAAATACTGAATTTTATACTAAAGACAAGGCATCCAACTGAAAATGAAATTTTCCAGGTGAAAATTTCCAAATCATAAATATGTAGGGACAAAAAACTTTATTTATAAAGAAAAAGATAATTCTAATTAATTGATGATTCAAAGGTTTACAACTTTAAAAGTAAATATTATCTTTGAAGTAAAGTCCATTTAAATTATTTATGCCGCCAAAATTTTAGTAATTGTATATGTATATCATGTAAACTTTTTCGAGAAAGATGGAATTGGAAATGTTAGAGTATTATGCGGAAAAAATCACCTAAAGGAAAAAATTATCTCCTCATGAAGGATTACTTTAGCCACTTTGACAGGTGTAGGTAAAAGAACACTAAATGCACATCAATATGATTAGGAGATGCGCGCTTAGAAATACATTATCATTGAAAAGAGAATTGTATTATCAGGTTTGCAGGGGCCCTTCTTATCCTTCATATTTATGTAACTTTGTCATCTATAGAAAGATTATAGGAATTTTAAAAATAGCTGATAGTTAAGAAACATCACCATAACACTGTGCTGAATGCATAATAAAACATTTCCCTTCTCTCTAAAAGCCTTTTAAAATTATGTACCATAATCAGTATGGCCAGCAGAGGGTCATTTCCATGTTCAAGTTCCTCTGTTTCTCGAGGGTGAGAATCCTTCTATAGTCTTCTGAGGGTGACACTGTAGTGTTTTCTTAGCCTGATTATTTTTATCTATTTTTTCCGATGCTTTCCTTTGTATATTTACATTTTACATATTGAAAGTTATTTTTTCAAATATTTTATATGCAAGTTTACAAAGTACAACGACTGTACAATAAAATAACTTATTTATGCCATATGGAAGATTAAATATAATTTTACAATATCTAATATTGATTGTTTAGTTTCTAATCATTGATACTTGACATGATTTTTCCCAGCATACCTCAAAATATTCTTCAAAATCCTGCGAATTAATTCCTGTAACACTTCTGAGGTGTATTAATAAGCTAGAGATGTAAAGAAGATTTGCAGAGAAAATTAGGTTCCCAAATTAGAAATTTTGTCCCACTATCGACTAGAAACCTCTTGAAATGATCAAAAACAATAATAATGCATGTCATAGAGGAAAACCAATAAGGCTGCTGCAGCATGACTACCTCTGTGACCTCATACAAGTTACGTGTGGGTCCCTACTTCTGTGACCTCAGACAAGTTACGTGTGGGTCCGCACTTATTTTCTTCATCTCTAATAAATATTTGACAAATCTCATTTTCAAAAGTCTTTTAAGGCCTATCCACCTTTATTTTTCAGATGGAGTTTTGCTCTCATTGCCCAGGCTGCAGTGCAATGTCATGGTCTCGGCTCACACAACCTCCGACTCCCGGGTTCATGTGATTCTCCTGCCTCCACCTCCTGAGTAGCTGGGATTACAGGTGCGCAACACAACGCCCAGCTAATTTTTTGTATTTTTAGTAGAGATGGGGTTTCACCATGTTGGTCAGGCTGGTCTTGAACTCCCGACCTCAGGTGATCTGCACGCCTCGGCCTCTCAAAGTGCTGGGATTACAGGCATGAGCAACCGCGGCCTGTGAGGGCTTTCTACTTTTAAGATGTCAGGACGTATAGCCTGGGAGGTAAATGGTAGTATATATATACATATATATATACACACACACACTGTATATATATACATATATACGGTATATTATACTATATATACATATATACTGAATATTATACTCTATATATACATATCTACTGTATATTATATGTATATATATATATACACATACACACATACACACATACACACATGAGACAGAGAGAAGAGATAGACAATTTCATGTGAAAATATAAACTGTTAACATAATATTTTGCTTCTCTGAGGAATATTTAGCATTGTTCTCAATCTTCTCTGCAGAATTTAAGCATTTTTCTCAGAACTCACCAGATAGAATGAGGGAGGGGCCATATGATACGAGCCAGAGATGAAGGGAGAACAATAGAGAGGGTGCTTTGGGAAAAATAGTACAGTAAGGCTAGGGAATACTTCTCTCCAACAAAAAGACCAAGGTCACAGCTGTATCTCTTCAGAAGCCAAACTTTCTTTTAAAATGTCAATTTCCATCTATTTCTTGCTTCACAGACATTCCATTCATTGCTGGATTTCAAATAAAGCCTTTCCATGTGCAACCTTTCTATAGAAAAAGAGAAATATGGGGGACAGTACAGTCTAAGAAGTGATTAAGAATATCTAGTGGACTTTCCCAGACTGTAAATCTTTACATATATCTGAGCCTAATGAGGTGATTTATTGTGCTATAATGCACAGTGAACTATACAGATGCTTCTTTTTGATCATGCTGCAGAATGGAACTAAATACTAAATACCAAATAGCACTCCCATGATTCTTATACATGTCATTCATATGGCATATTTATGCTTTTTTATATAGCAATTCTTATTCTTAGCTCTTAGGCAATTACGGAATCTTTTTGTCATTTTAATAATCATGCTCCATTTGAGTTATGCAAGGTAGAAATTCTAAGTAGAAAATCTTGTTTTTATTGAAAGTTTTTAGTAAACATTTTGGAAAAAGTCTGTTTTTTGATGCTACTTCTGCACGCTTTCTCAACATGATATTACTTGGTATTGTCCTTATTAACCATAGTACACCATATTCTGCAAATGTTAGAGAGGGTTAAAAATCAGTCATGTATAAGTAAAGCTAATGAAATAGAAAGGAAACCATATTTAGGAAATGGAAGGCAGAAGCAAATGTATTAACCGTGAGTTAGAAACGGTTTAGTCTTTGGAATGAAGCAGCAAGAGTTTAAAAATCTGGTTTGTGATTCACTAGCTTTGTGACCTTGGAGAATTACTTCAGATTTCTGAGTATCAGTTTAGTAGGTGATATCAATTGCAACTTCGCAGAAATATCACAAGTATTAAATAAAGGACTTAGTATCTGGGAGAGCATAGAAAATTACTAATAGTTACATTTTTGTTAATATTACCGTTATTATTATCATACGTATAGTATTTTCTTTCACTGACAATGCATTTAGGACATAAGGAGAACTATAGAACAGTGCTTCTCCAACTTAAATGCAGAGCATGAATCACCTGGAGTTTTGTCAAAATGCGAATTCTGACTCAGTAGCCCTGCAAACTAAGGAAATCTTGGTAATGCTGGTGCTGCTAGTTCACCAACAGACCACACGCTTTGCAACAGCTATATAGAATGTCCTGTTTCTTTTTTTAATCACAAAACATGGCAAGCTCTAAAATAAAGCAGAATAACAGATTTAAATGTTAATACTCATGTCCTCAATTTATAATTTCTCCCTCCCTAACAATGGTATAATTCTGATTAAGAATTAGCAAAGAAAAAAATGGAAATTAATCTTCCTATATTTATTCTTTTAACAAATTCTGTGTGATTACTACTGGGTTACTTGCTGTAGGAAATAGAAAAATTGCTTTGACATAGATCCTCAAGAATCTGTCCCACTACAAGCTTATTTTTGTAGGAAGCTAAAAGATTTATATAAATAACCGTAATTAAAGAGACAAATGAAGAAGTGCAATGAAAGACGTAGGGAAAGTGCTAGAGGAGTTCGGGGTGGAGGAAAATTATCCTCAAATAATATCTATGCGTAACATTATGCTATCTTCCCTAACCAGCGCTTGACCAGATTGTCACAGTGAACTTTGGTCCTTTCTTATATCTTAGTTTTGGTTCCCACATCCTTCTGTTTGGGGAAGTTCTTGTTTTCCTCATGTAATGACAACAACACTTAAACAATGTATACTAGATAAAAGGAACTATATTGCTTGCTTTATTTACATAGTTAATTTAATTTGTACAATGAACTATGAAGTAATCAGCATTATTTCCTTCATTTTACATATGAGAAAATGGAGAATCAGCGACATTGAATCATCTCAAGTTTCTAAAATATCCACTCTCACCAGGCTGTTTACCCTGTTTTTGTCTGTATGCTGCTATAACAAAATGCCACAGATTGAGTAATTCCTAAAAAACAGAAATGTATTTCTCACAGTTCTGGGGCTGAGAAGTCCGAAATCAAGGCAGTGGAGATTTGGCAGTTGGTCCCGAGGTGGCACCTTCTTGCTTCGTCTTCACGTGACAAAAGTGGGCAAAAACGGACAATGTAACGACATGGCAGAAGAGACTGAGGAGCCCGGCATTCCTCTAAAGCATCTTTTACGAGGACGTTTATCTCATTCATGAGGGTGGATCCTTCTTCACTTAATCACTTAACCAAAAGCCCCATCTCTTGATGTCATTGTCCTGGGATTTTAGTTTCAACATACAAACTTTGGATGGGCACATAGGTTCAAATGATACCACCCTCCAAATTATAATGCCTCTCTCATGCCTGTTCTCCTTGAAGTACCCTCTGGTTTTGCTCTCTTCATTCTTGCCATCACAGTTAACCCTTCAGTTCCATTTCTTTAAGTAATCTCTAAATTTGTAAGATGGTTCCATCTTTTTTTTTTGTATATGGCAGTCTGTCAAACATATTTGTCATATGAACTAAGCAGGTAAATATGTAAATGCCAGCTAAATTTTAGTGAATGATATAATGGCCTAAAGTTGTATCTACCCTTCAGCCAAATATATTTACTTTTAGTAGCAATCTCCTGTCATATACAAAGTCACGACTCTAGGGGTAAACATTTTAGCCTGTGGGTAAGATGTAAAGCAGTGGTATGTTATAGTGACAACTCACTGTCATAGCACTGGGACATGCTCCTCTATCTGCTACAAATTGAATCAACAAAATATATATGATTTTGTCAGATTTAAATGTATGCTCCTGTTAGTAAAATAAAAGTATGGGAAAACTTTATGGAGTAGATTTAATAGAAATGTTTTCCTGAGTTATCTGCCTTCTTTATTTTTATGTTATGCTTTAAGTCTATGGTCAATGTATAGAGCTATGATTGATGTGCTTTTCCAATTCTGTTCAGATCAGACAGGTTAATTTTCTTCTTTTAAATCTTCTTGAATTTTGTCTAACACTTTTTGTTCCAATTTCTTACTAGATTATACTCCCTTCCCTAACTGCTTCATGATTACTTATACACAAACAATATTATGATATTGACACATTGAATTCATTTTAGGTGATGATTTTGGTCATAAACATGAGCAGGTTGTGAAGTGTTTCAGCCATCCCAAGGCATGGCTGTGAGTCCCTTGTCTAATGTTTCAAAAAAATCTTGAATTTGTGATGATGCTGTGATGGTCCCTCAGATATTCTTACACACATCTTTGCCCCTTGTTCCCTCTAACTTTCCTCTTCTGATAAAAAAGCAAACACTGCCAAGCTCAAATGGAATTACATTTGGATGCAAGTGTCACTATGCAATGGTTGCCAATAAAAGTACACAAGGAATTTTATTATGGTGAATTAAAGGCAAACAGACTTCAGAGAAATGAGCACGAACATGAAAATGGCGCATGGTACGCGGATCTCACTGGAAAGTCATTCGGTACACAATGTTTTCACTAGAAAAATCCATTAGCTTTAGCTAGAAATTGTAATTACTTTGTAGGAAATCAGAATAAAATATGTGAAAACATTATATTCTGTGCAAGATTAATACCACGCCTGGTGTTGAAAGGTTTGTGGTCTTGCTTCGACGATGCTAAAAGGTCAGAAACCACAAAGATGCATATGTGTTGTCGTTTGCACAGTTACTAATTTTTCTCATTATTTCCATAATGCGATGTGCTGTTTCAACAGAGAAACCCTCTGGAGAGTGGCTTGCACTGTTTTCAGGCAGCTCTTTTGCTTTCATGTTTTGGCCTTGGCCAGGGAATTCAGACAGACTTTTCAGTTATTTTCGACAAGAATGTATTCATTGATTGTTTTAAATAATAATAAATAGATTTTAAAATTACTGTACATTACTGCACTTTAAACGCCATGAGGTCAAGGACTCTAAAGTCTGGACATCATTGTATACCCTACATCTTGCACAAGGTTTAGAAAAAATGGCATGGACACCTATTTTTTGAATCAATAAATGAATACATAAAAGAATTCCAAACTCTAGTCCAAGGTTTTAGATTAATAATGTATTAAAATGCGTAAAATTTATAGACAAAACTCTTCTTATTTAGAAGTTTATTCTTTAGTTGGAGAGATAAAATATATGCACATAAAAGCTTAAGGAAAAATAATAAGGGTTTTGAAGTACTTACTATGTGAAAAATTTAGCATAAATCTTACATCCATTTATTTAACACATTTTATACGTTGCATTATTTATATATAGTGCTGATTGGTAGAATTCATATGTGAACGGAACTATAAAAATTTTGAGGATAAGCACTAGAAACACAGAATAAATAGAGTGTTAACATGCAAAACACAGAAATACTTCAATTGACTAGGTGAAAGAAAAGATTTCTGGTTCCATGTACACTGATTATTGAGGGATGAGTATGACATTATTATGCCAGAATCAATAAATATTTTAAATAGGGAGAAAACTATAATTATATATCTTTGTGTTCAACAGGAGTAGCAGTACTGATAAAGTAGAAGTTTGTTATACCTTTTTTATAGTCTTTTAAAGTTGTTTATAAATAAAATCTACTCTTAGTTAATTAATGGTTGATGTTCATTGAAGTGTTTTCAAATTTTTGACCTCTGAATTGCCTTGTACATATGGAGAAATAAAGCTTGCCTAGCATAATTTCTTGAGTGGAGAATGAATGATCTGGATAGATTTGTTGACAATATGTCTGTACTTATTTTATTAATTCTTTAATCTTCATGAAGAAAAATATAAGAGTCATATTCTAGTATTTTATACCATGGAAAAAATGTCTTATCCTTTTCCTAAGGAAAAATACATCATGATTCAAAAGTAAAGTTAATTAAATTACTTACTTTATTAATTAACTGTCTATTATTTCTATGGGTTGAAGTAAATTTGATACTCAATGCTATTTAATCTAATTCTAAAAGCTTGAATGAGTAATGATTTTTTCATGTAAGGTTAGTTGAAATAAATTATCACTGATTTTCAGATTTAATATTAATTAGCTATTGCATATTCTTAATAGGAAATAAGTGTTTAAAAAGCCCTTTTTGGTTGCAAAAAGACCACGCCCATTGTAGACTTCTTAGAATACATCACATCTGGCCTCCTTTTTAGAGTGGGGAATTCAACTCATAAGTGGCTGGACATTGATTCTGAACATTTTGAACATTATTTGCCTGTCTTCACTCATACTGGTTGCTGTTCTTTTATAAGTAATCACCATGTTTAGCATGCACTTGAACTATTGTTACTTAGGGTGCTTGACTATTTACAAGTCTCACTAGGATTCTAGGTATTCATTAGTCTCGTGGTGTGTATTTGCTGATGGTCCTATTATCTTTGTTGGTTCAGTTACACAGTACCATCCAAGATGCTGCAACACATTATACACAGGCTATGGGTTGTGGGAGCTACAGATTTCAGTTATTATTTAGGCTCAGAAACTTAGAATCTCTGCAAGGTTGGACATGATCCTTAGTCTTGTTTTAAGACCGTCTTGTTTTAAAAGTTAAACCCAAATTCTTAAAATATAGAATAGGGGTGCTAGTAGTGCTCACAGAATTGTAGTAAAGATCAGCTGGGAAAGAAGAGCCTATTAAACAGAGCCTGGTATTTAATAAGTATCAGCTGCCTTCAATTAGGAATCTGTGTTGTCATGATTAGAAGATTGCTGGTTTATTTTACAGATCTGTAAGTATAGCCAAAATATGTCAAAATAACCACCAGAAAGAATCATATACCGTCCCTTGAACATTTCATCCCTAGAATCTAGCCAGATTAGCATCTCTATACTGGCAATACTGTTAACACAGATTGTGCTCAAACCCCTCATTGACTTTTCAGCACCTGTAAATTACTGGAGATTTAGGAAGAAGTCTGGGGTTATGGCTTAGTTAAGCTGAGTGGCCAGAAAGTGTGAGATGCTGGATGCCTCCTCCAGTTCATTTCTCCAGCGGCCGCACCAGGCGTATCCATAGCTCCGCTCCCGGGAGCTCGTCTCCGGCGTGGGGCGTGTGCGCACCCCTGGCCGGGCGGAGCCTGGAGCCTGCTCATTAGCAGCGCGGGCAGCTCGTGCGCCCGCAGGAGGGAGGCGGAAGCACAGCCCTGCGCCGCCAGCAGGAGGAGGGAGCGCGGCGGCTGCAGGCAGGGGAGGGAGAGGAAAGAACGGAGGGACGGTTCCCGGACAGAGCGGGAGGAATCGGGGAGCGGCCAGTCCAGAGGGAGCTGCTCCGCTGCGCTGCGCTCGTTATTCACAGGAAGCGGCGGCGCTTCCCGGGGCCGCTTACCGGTCCCCTGGGTGGAGGCTGCCATCTAAACCTGACTCCAGGTGAGTTCCCCAAAGAGGCGAAGCGAGGGGTCTCGAACCAGAGACTTGGAACTGGCGAGGCTGCTCGGCTCCCCAAGCGCTGCTGCCTTGACATTTCCCGATTCACGGGAGGTTTTGGGGGCGGCTGCACAGGCTGGAGGGGCGGATGGGCGGTTGCGATCCTCAGCCGGCGTGGGGGCGTTCGGGAGGAATTAGCTTCAGTGAACGGGGTTTTAGGAGATGTCCGCAAGGCACGCGCTATGTACGCGTTTCTAGACGAGCTTTTGAGACAGAAATTTGGCTTCCCGGATGCCCGTTTTGGCCTTCTGTCCTTCCTTTTGCTTGCCTCATGCCCAATTTTCCAAGCCGAGGAAAGGACTGGAAGGGCGTGGAAGTAGGAGGTCTGGGCACAGCATTCGGCAGGGCAGCCCTGGTCTCCAAGTTTGGGGGTGGGGGGTGGGACTCTTTTCCTTTCAGCCTAATTTACCAGGGGAAATCCCGCAGAGCACCTTGAGGTGCCTTTGCTCCGCACCCTCCATAAGCTTATTAGAGGGAACTTGAGGCTCGCTAGACAACCTGTGACAGGTGACGGCAATTTAGCTTAAAAGCCATGTTGGTTCACTTCGTCTCCTCTTTATCCTTTGTTGCAAAATTGATACCTTTTTGGATTTCTTTAACAGCACAAAGTTTAAGTGGCCGGCTGACAGGAAATATTTCTTTTGAAAATGCTATGAGAAAAGTGATGAGTTAACGTTGAGAGAAAGGCAACTTTATTTTCTCGGAAGAACTTTGGGGAAAGAGATTGATAGGGAAATTCTGGGCATGAAATTATGGACATTTCCCACAGAACTTCCTTCATTTATTTATTTTTTTACATTTCCTTCATTTTTTTTTAATCGTGTGTGTGTGTATCAGAGAGACAAAATTCGTTGGAGGTATTAGGACTTTATTTGGTTTAGAAGTTTCTTTCTTACTAATAGCACTAATTTGTGATCTTCATCATTATAAGAATTTACTAAGTGTTTTGCTTTTAGGTGTTTTGGGTCTGTTTTTTAAAAAAATTCAATACTTACTTTGTGGGCCTTGCTGAATACCTCTCAATAAAATCGGTGGGCATACAGTTAGTGACATGACCCCTGTGGATTTAATAGCAGGTAAGTATACAAATGATAAGTTTAGGAAATAAATGTCAGAATCAACATTTAGGTGTGAAATTGAAATATCTTTCAAATATTTACCAAACTCTCTTATAGGATCCAATGTCATTTTATGGTCAAGAGAGCTTAAAGGTTTCTCAGATTGAGATATATGTATCTACTTTGTTAATCCAAATGTAATGTTTTATTTTGTTCTTTAATGACTGTTTGAATTCAACAAATAAAACTTGCATATTTAATGTAAGGTTCTTTCACATATATTACTTCTCCAATTTTTAATATAAATTTAAGGAGAAAAGCAATATTCCATTTTGTAGATGAAGAGACTGTGTCACAGAAGTATTACTTTACCTAGATTTCTGTAATTATTATGTTATAAACTTAGAAATTACATATTATTCTGGAACATATAAAATACATGAATGTTATGAACCATAAGAATTCAGACCTATGCTATTTAACTTCAAGTTTAGTTCTTTACCCAAACAATTGCATGACTACATTGAGACTACTGAAGTAATTATATATGAACACGCTATACGAAAAAATACTTAAAACATTTCTTATTTTTGTCGTTTCTCTTTGATATAAAATATACTATAATTTAATGGAGTTATATTCCATATTTAGATGCTCCTAACTTCCAAATAACACCTAAACTCCTAAAAACTGACCTGTGTCCTTCTTAATAGAAGTGGCTTGACCGGGAGACCCAATTTTTACTAAGAATATTCTTGGGATAATTTATGTCTTATAATCAAGATAAATACAGGCCACATTTAGTTGTATTTTTAAACCACTTAGTGTGAAGTTGCAACGCAGACATAACTTGCTTTCAGGCTACACTGCCAGCTTTGCAGTGAATAGTCTTTAAGATTCCGTGGAAACATTGGCAGATATAGCTAATGTCTATCTGATGTAGGATTTATGAGAAAAGGAGAGGTAGAAACTGAATGCTCTTATATTTCATATGTGACCACATTCATAAAACTTTATTGATAAGTACTTTGTTGTCTGACACGGGCTGATACAAATAGGCTTCTTCAAGAGTTGAGGAAGAAAACTAAATCCCTATAATACAGCCTTTTTCCTCCTTTTCTTTCTTAAGCGGTAATAGTTGATCCTAGCTTTTGTGTGTCTATGCATGCTCAATACAGTTCGGGGTATAAGGAGAAGTTAAGCAAGAATATTGAATGCTAGCTAGGAAAGTTTTTGGAGTCTCAAATACTTTGGAACGATTTTTCACATTATATACATAAAATTCCTAGTTACATTTGGGAACTAAGTATATTATACACAACTTTGCATCTGATTACAGGATTCCCTGTACATTTATAGCTCAGGTATTCTGGAAAGAGTCAAGATAATTAGTTTTATGGCTCTTGCCCGTGTGACCTGTTTCTTTCTGGTCCTGATATTAAAAGGATGACTTAAATTTTCTGGAATGTCAAAATTTTCTCTTCCCTTGGATCCTACAAAATACTTCAAGCAGTGTATGTGTGATACTCGCTGTCATTCCAACATTTCCAATCCTCCTGAGAATGCTAAACAATGCCCTAGATTTCTTCCTTTGTAATTCTTTCAGATAGAGGGTTAGCTGAGTTAGGAAGAAAGGAGAGAGGGAGAGAAGAAGAGAGATGACATTTTATCCCTCAGGAAAGAACAAGACCAATTGTATTCCTAATTTAGAAATATTATTCTACAAACATTCCTGAACAAGAGGGCTTTGCATATACATTAAAGCAGAATACCTAGTCAACTTCTAGTTGTGCCATGTAGTGAAATGGAAGTAAGATGAGCAGGCCGAGATCATTTTTGTTGGAGAACTGAGACCACATGAAATAGGTAACAGAGTTACCCCAACTGGGGGGCAAGAGGACTTGAAAGTTTCCTCCATAAATTTGCAGTTAGTACAGGGCTGCTCCAGTGATCAGAGTCATGAATGCCCTAGAGTGTCTGTATAACCCTGTACACAGGCTGAGACAGCTCTAACGGCCCAGAAAAGCCTCTGGACAGAATCACTGCACCCTTGGACATTGTCCGACCGCATGTATGAGAATAGTGAGTGCTGAGGAGTTGTGGGTAGCTCGGTACAACTCTTGCTAAAGGAGTGTCATCAACATTCATTGCTGAAAGTGAATTTTTTCATTCACATATGTGATGCCTATTAGGTCATGATTTCTTGGATACAAATTTGTACAAGATATGAATTAATTTTTGAACATCCTTTCTTAAAAGTACCATGTTCATATAGTTGCTCATTTTAATATGAGTAGTTCAGATGGGACATAATAGAGTAAGGAAATGATTGAACATCCTAAGATCTAGTGTATATACCTTTGTTCATGATGAGATTCATCCCCTGTCTCCCTTTGTAGTGACACTGATGGCATAAGGAGTATTAGATGAAATTTAATGCAGAAAACAATGGGATATATGAATGGTAGATATGGTTGACAACCACCATTTTCACTGAAGTTGTTTCAAAGCAAAGAAATTTGGGATAAATTCATTTTATTTGCTCCTGAAGGGTAATTAGGAATAAGTAGGAATTGTGAAGAGGCTGTAGTGTTGACATTAAGAGAAGTTTTTGATTCTTAAAATAGGATATATTACACAAGAGTGAACAAACAGAAGATATTGAACAAATATTCTGTCATAAGTAAGTGATGGATTATTCGGACTTGTTGAACTATGTTTTTAAATGTATTATTTAAATATTTAAATATTATTAAAACCTTAAATAATATTTAAATATTATAAAAGTTGTAGAAAATTATGTTTTCAATACAAATATACACTTATAAGCTATATTGTAGATATGGGAGTAAACAATGCAATTTTTTTTAACTGAGTGAAAAATTTAGTTTTTTAAAATTCCAAATGGAGCTAACAGCTTAGTGTGATACATATTTTGAATTTCAAAATTTGTAACCAAATAGGACAAATGTGTTGAACTGTACTTTTCTTGAAGAACCGTGATAAGAATGAGCGGTGAAAAAATTACAGCATACTTACCAGGGATCAAATACTTGCTTAGGGTTAATAAGAAAAATCTCAGCAAACGCTAGAAATGAGGTACACGATCTATCAGAGACCCATGATTAAAGTGGTATCTTGTTAGGTATATGAGCTTGAAAAGAAACGGCATAGCTTCACTTTACCCCAGTTGCTTCTTTTGTAAAACGGGGAGACTAAGAGTGTGGTAACTCAAAATCCTTTGTTAATGATTTTCTTCTTAGAACAGTGCCAGGTCCAATTAGGATTAGATTGCTATTTTTATTATTGATATTTGCCCTAGTTCTGCCTTTTATTGACTGTGTGAAATTGGTGAAGATCCCTTTCTGAAGCTTTGTTTCTTACCTACAAGCTGGGAATAGAATACCTGCTATGAAGAATGGTTGTTAGTACATTAGAAAGGCTGGATATTTGTTGATATAAGGGGCTCAGCGCATGGTAGAAATTTGATAGCATTTTTTTCTTGCCCTCCCATGTATTACTGTGGAGACATCCCACATATTATGTCCAAGTTTTTATTTTCCCCTCAAATGCAATGTCAAGCACAAAACATTCCCATCTCCCAATTCTCTTCTGATGTTCTACAACCATTAAAGTATAGAAAACTAGAATGAGTGTTTTTATAACTTTTGCTGTACTTAAGCATGTGGAGAGAAGAGCGCTAGATCACAGGACACACTTTGATAGGAAAAGGGAAATATTTACACTGCAAACAACTTTCTCCTCATGCTTAACAGTTTTATGCTGTCATTCTGTCAGCACCAAGTGAGATTTTTCTATTTAAATAGTTTTCTATTTGTGGTATGATAATTCATGTATGGACTTCATGTAACTAACATAAATATAATGGATGGTTGAGAAGTGGTTTATTTTTACCAAGAGGAAAAAATGTGTACACGATTTTTTAAAATATTGCTTTGAAAATATTTAAAATTAATTTTGATTCAGTTGGTGGAAGATAGCGTCACAAACTCACTGCTAGTGGTATTCTTGAGAAGTAATGTTTGAATTTTCTAGGTATTGTCCCCAGACTGGCTTAAAAGAATTTAATTTTAGATGTAAATTTTCTGCTTAACATGGAAGATTTTCCCTGAAAATATTAGCTTCATCAGATACATAGTTGCTTAGGGGTAGCTGCATGGAATTATGGGAAGAGTGAAATAGAAAAAAATTTTCATGTCTAAGTTATACATACTGGTGTAATCATATTGATTGGATGATAATGATAATTACAGCAATAATGTGATTGAAAGGGTAAGCAAGTAACATATACTACAGTTACTAATATAATCCTGTGATTGAGTTTACCACTTCGTTTCTCTTTCCTGGAAACCCTTAAGTTTGTCACTATTGCACTTTATTTCCTTTGCTTATTGTAGTGGTGTATTAGTTGTATTACTGCTGCTATAACAAATTACGACACATTTACATAACTTAACACATATTTATTGTCTTGCAGTTTCAAAGGTCAGAAGTCCAAAATCACTTTAATTAGGCTAAGTCAATGTGTCTGCAGTGTGGGTTCCTTCTCGAGGTGCTGAGGGGAGAATCCATTCTCTTGCATTTTCTGCTTCTGGTGGCACCTGTCTTCATTGTCTTTTCCCCATTCCTCCATTTTCAAGGTGCGTTGCTTTTATTTCTGTTTCTGTCTCCGCGCTGTCTCCTCCTTTAACTTTGAGTCCTTCTCTCCACTTCATCTAAGGACTCCTGTGATTACTTTGGACTCACGTGGATGATCTGGGATAATCACCTTGTCTCCAGATCCTTAAATGATTCGTATCTACAAGTCCTTTGGCTGTGTAAGGCAGCACATTCCCAGGGCCGAGAGATTAGGTGAAGAACATCTTTTGGGACTATTATGCAGCCTATCACAAGTGGTAATATCACTTTTATGCCTTGAGACCCTGAAATTAATGCACTTGCTTACGCATGGAAAAACAATGTATCTGTGGGGGTAACAGTTTATTTTTGAACCATTAGAAGGTATTGATGGGGAAGTTTTCATCTGACAACAGATACTGATAAATTAAATACCCTTAGATTTGTCAAAACTAGCTTTAGTAAAATATAAGTAAAAGTATTTGCACTGCTAGGGTCAAAAATATTAATTAAACCCATTATTTATCAAGGCCAAGTCCTGGATTAGTTAGGTTTAAATTAACCTAGAACATTATCTTCCATAGTGCTTAATTGTGAAGCTTAGTTCTTGTTGACAAAAGCTCATCCATATAAGAAAGCATCGAAAGGTTGGTGTTTTTTTAACCTTTGCAGAATATAACTTTTCAAAGGGATGTTAGACAGTAGTTCCATCACAATTGATGCAGTTCACAGACATTCTTTGTGAATATTTTATCTCATGAGTTATATCTATGACACTAATCATAGACTTCTAGAAGAAATTTAGCAATGGTCATGTCAGCCTTTCAAATCTTTCTGTAACCTAGAAGAGGATCATTGCATAAGATAGATTCATTTTCCCCTTTATTCCATTGTTGCCAGAGAGAACTTGAAATGCCCTGTTCAAATTAATTTAATGCAAATGAATTCTTGCTGCCTCACAAGTAGTTTGTCCTTCATTTTTCTTAAAATTATATTGAAAATGGATGTGACCTGCTTTACTGGTTGTTGTGCAGGAAGCGTTGTCCTTCCTGAAAGCTCCCTCCGTTGTCAAAATGAAGCCATTAAGAGTAAAGTAAATTATATTATCTGATCATAGTATCACAATTGACCTTAAAACAATAAATTTTATAATCAGTGCAAATTGCTGAATAGTGTTTGCAGTTGTAGAAATTTCAAAGGAAACCCTGGTGGAGATACAAAGCTGCTATAATCATTTTTAAAATCTTTGTTTTTCTTTTACTTTGGAACAGTAGTGCAGTAAGTACTTTTGCCTTATTGTTCTCTCTGCCTTCCAGAAACCCTCATTCAAATATTCTAAGTTTTTAAGTCTTTTTCATTTCTTTTAATATTGTAACATTTAACAATGTCAAAGAAAGTATAATTTTTCTGGAAATCAAGCTAAAAATAAAGAGAAGCCGATGTAAATGAACATCAAATTAACAAGATTGATTAGGAAAAGTAATTTTTGAAAAGGGCCCAAAATCCCTTTGTACATAAATGCAAAAGAATTTAGTGAAAGAAGGTGAAACTGGAGTAAAGAACTCTACGGATGCGTAAGGAACTCTTAATAAGAATGAGTAACGTACATGCATATCTTTAGCTCCCAGTTTCAGAGATACAGTAGTTGTACAACAAATGGTCCTTTCCTGCTCTTAAGGAAGCCTCTCCTCCTCCAGCCATGCCATTCCTCAGAGCAAGCTCTTCCACTGAGTTTTCAGCAACCATAAGTAAGAAGGATGGTACGATAGGCTGCGTGTACATATGGCCCTCATTAGCAGGCCAACTGTTCCTTTTGCCCACCCACATCACTGGGGACATATGGCGTTACTTTGACTGTTGAAACAAGTGTGTGTAGACATATCTTGGTATGAGTAAAAGACTGTTGATTGTCTTTCTCTTGTCGCTCGTGCAACCGTCTCCTTGTGGAGATCGTATTATCCATAACACTAGATTTGAGGATGATAAATGACGTTGTTATTATTAACTGAATTTGCCTCTCTAGTTTGATCACAAAACCAGCGAATGTTTGCTTATGGAACATGTAAAGCTTATAGAAGACGGAAAGCTTACAGAAAGAAATGATGGCTTTTCTAAGCATAAGAGTCAGGTCTTTTTCAATCAAAAACTAACTCATTCAAAAATTCAAGAGTTCTGTAAAACCAGAACAGCAGAGGTTTCAGAAATGCTATTGAGATCATTTATTATAAAATAGCCATTAATGAAATGTAATAGTGAGTCTGTTGTTGTGACTATGTGGAGAAATGAATGAGAAAATATAAGATAGGCTGGAATGAAGAGAGTCATCGGATCCCAGCATAATTCATTTTGTATAGTTCACAGTATTGTAACTTTAAAAAATTATGAATTTTTTCAGTACTGTGAATTCTGAATTTGCAATATGAGGCTTTTCAATCCTTGCAACAAGTGTGTATTTTTCAGTGGTTCTAGAATTATCGGGGCTTTCGAGCTGCTTCTGATAAGAAGGCAAGGCTAGAGGACTTGTGTTGAGGTGGCATTTGCACAGGACTTTAGATAACATACATCGATGATGTAGAGAGAAGAGCGGGTGATGTTGCTGTGGATTATAGGGGAAAGGCACCTTTTGCTCCCTCTGCTGACCTCTTTGTGTATTCAGCTGTGTAGCATATTTCTTGTATAATTACATAGTAATTTCACACACTACATTAAGAAAATCTGAACAATTTTTACTAAACTCATGTTTTCTAAATATTAAGTAAATAAAACCAATATTTGGCTAGGTAACATTTATAAAAACAGGATTTCTAGATAGATGATGATAAATTTTCATCTATATCTATAGAGCTGATAAATTTTCAAAACCCTTTGAATATCACTTGTACTACAAAGTCTCGTTTCAGTTTCAGTGCCATGGCACATTGATTAATCACCACTAAAGCGGTACATGAAATATTTGGCAATATAGGTATTTGGTAATGGTGATTGATGCACAGAATACGGCACCATTATTATGCACTGGCCTTGAGAACTTTAGTTTTCATCTTCGATCACCTGATAGAGAACAAACTAACAGCTTTTTTCTTTCACCTTGCTGGAGAATAAACTAACAACTTCAAATTATCTGATCCATCCAAAAACTTATTTCCGTGAAACTCACTGATTTATTTATTATTTCGTGGGGATCACTATTATTTGCTGTAGTAAAATATCAAATGATCGATGTTTTATACCAACATGGCAGCTCACATGGTAGGCAACAGAATGAAAACAAACAGGTTTACTACCAAGAATTATACTATATTGCTTTTATTGACAGAAAAAGCATACAGATAATTTTATTCAGAGATTTTATGTGAATTATTTTGATAAGTGTACACATATATTTATAACTGACCTTTCTTTGTCAAGTGTGTGCCCACACACGTATTCATACTAAATCAATCTTAGAGATCTTATCCAAAGATTGAATTTCTTAAAGTGACTGTTCCAAATATGTATAATTTATGGCAAAAAAGTCACAAAATGGCAATACAAGGAGGCATAAAACTGAAGATAAAGGGGGAGATGATGGTTAAAAACACCTGTAAATGAATAATTGATTTTGATTTAAATTCTTTTTAGTTCTTAGCTGATGAAATGAATATAAATGAAATTATTATGCAAAACACCTCTATTTGTTGTATATGCATGTACATATATGTGTTACAAATACAAAACTGATAGGATATTATTTAACATATATTCACACTCATAATGTGCATATATGTACAAAATGAAAATGAGTGCTTGTTTTATATGTATGTATACACACACATACACATATTGCATACTTTCATTTTTTAAAATTTTACTTTAAGTTCTGGGATACATGTGCTGAACATGCAGGTTTGTTACATAGGTATACTTGTGCCATGGTAATTTGCTGCACCCATCAACCCGTCATCTAGGTTTTAAGCTCCACATGCATTAGCTATTTGTCCTAATGCTCTCCCTCCCCTTTCCCCACACCCACCTACAGACCCCAGTGTGTGATGTTCCTCTCCCTGTGTCAACATGTTCTCATTGTTCAGCACCCACTTATGAGTGAGAACATGCAGTGTTTGGTTTTCTGTTCCTGTGTTAGTTTGCTGAGGATGATGGTTTCCAGCTTCATCCATATCCCCGCAAAGGACGTGAACTCATCCTTTTTTATGGCTGTGTAGTCTTCCATGGTGAATATGTGCCACATTTTCTTCATCCAGTCTATCATTGATGGGCATTATGTTGGTTCCAAGTCTTTGCTATTGTAAATAGTCCCGTGATAAACATATATGTACATGTGTCTTTAGAGTAGAATGATGTATAATCCTTTGGTATATACCCAGTAATGGGATTGCTGGGTCAAATGGTATTTCTGGTTTTATATCCTTGAGGAATCACCACATTGTATTCCACAATGGTTGAACTATTTTACAAGCCCACCAACAGTGTAAAAGTGTTCCTATTTCTCTGCATCTTCTCCAGCATCTGCTGTTTCCAGAATTTTTAATGATCACCATTCTAACTGGTGTGAGATGGTATGTCATTGTGGTTTTGATTTGCATTTCTCTAATGAACAGTGATAATGAGCTTTTTTCATATGTTTATTGGCCATATACATATCTTCTTTTGAGGAGTGTCTGTTCATATCCTTTGCCCACTTTCTGATGGGGTTGTTTGTTTTTTTTTTCTTGTAAATTTGTTTAAGTTCCTTCTAGATTCTGGATATTAGACCTTTGTCAGATGGATAGATTGCAAAAATTTTCTCATATTTTGTAGGTTGCCTGTTCACTCTTGTGATAGTTTATTTTACTGAGCAGAAGCTCTTTAGTTTGATTAGATTCCATCTGTCAATTTTGGCTGTTGTTTCAAGTGCTGTTGGTGATTTAGTCATGAAGTCTTTGCCCACACCTATGTCCTGAATCATATTGCCTAGGTTTTCTTCTAGGGTTTTTATAGTTTTAGGTTTTACATTTATGTTTTTAATCCACCTTGAGTTAATTCTTTTATAAGGTATAATGAAGGGGTCTAGTTTCTCTTTTCTGCATATGGCTACCCAGTTTTCCCAGCGCCATTAATTACATAGGGAATCCTTTCCCCATTGCTTGCTTTTGTCAGGTTTGTTGAAGATCAGATTGTTGTAGATGTGTGGTGTTATTTCTGAGGCCTCTATTCTGTTTCATTGGTCTATATATCTGTTTTGGTATTAGCACCATGCTGTTTTGGTTACTTTAGCTTTGTAATATAGTTTGAAGTCAGGCAGCATCATGCCTCCAGCTTTGTTCTTTTTGCTTAGGTTAGCCTTGGCTCCACAGGCTCTTTTTTGCTTCCATATGAAATTTAACATAGTTTTTTTCTAGTTCTGTGAAGAAAGTCAATGGTAGCTTGATGGGAATAGCATTGAATCTATAAATTACTTTGGGCAATATGGCCATTTTCATGATATTGAGTCTTCCTATCCATGAGGATGGAGTGTTTCTCTATATGTTTGTGTCCTGTCATTTCCTTGAGCTCTGGTTTGTAGTTTTCTTTGAAGAGGTCCTTCACATCCCTTGTAGGTTGTATTCCTAGGTATTTTGTTTTCTTTATAGCAATTGTGAATGGGAGTTTACTAATGATTTGGCTCTCTGCTTGTCTGTTATTGGTATATAAGAATGATTGTGATTTTTGCACATTAATTTTATATCCTGAGACTTTGCCAAAGTTGCTTATCAGGTTAAGGAATTTTTGGGCTGAGGTGGTGGCGTTTTGTAAATATACAATCATGTCATCTGCAGACAGAGACAATTTGATTTCCTCTCTTCCTATTTGCATGCTTTTATTTCTTTCTCTTACTCGATTGCCCTGGCCAGAACTTCCAATACTATGTTGATAAGAGTGGGGAGAGAGGGCATCCTACTCTTGGGCCAGTTTTCAAAGGTAATGCTTCCAGCTTTTGGCCATTTAGCATGATATTAGCTATGCATTTGTCATAAATAGCTCTTATTTTTGTGAGATATGTTCCATCAATACCTAGTTTATTGAGAGTTTTTAGTATGAGGGGTGTTGAATTTTATTGAAGGCCTTTTCTGCATCTATTGAGATAATCATGTGGTTTTTGTCATTGGTTCTGTTTATGTGATGGATTATGTTTATTGATTTGCATATGTTGAACCAGCCTTTCATGCCAGGCATGAAGCCAACTTGATCGTGGTGGATAAGTTTTTGATGTGCTGCTGGATTCTCTTGCCAGTATTTTATTCAGGATTTTCGCATCGATGTTCATCAGTGATATTGGCCTGAAATTTTCTTTTTCTATTGGGTCTCCGCCAGGTTTTGGAATCAGAGTGATGCTGGCCTCATAAAATGATTTAGGGAGGAGTCTTTCTTTTTCTATTGTTCAGAATAGTTTCAGAAGGAATGGTACCAGCTCCTCTTTGTACCTCTGGTAGAACTCGGCTGTGAAGACATCTGGTCCTGGGCTTTTTTTGGTTGGTAGGCTAGTAATTACTGAGTCAATTTCAGAACTTGTTATTGGTCTATTCAGGGATTTGACTTCTTCCTGCTTTAGTCTTGGGAGGGTGTATGTGTCCAGGACTTTATCCATTTCTTCTAGATTTTCTAGTTTATTTGTGTAGAGGTGTTTACAGTATTCTCTAATAATAGTTTGTATTTCTGTGGGATCAGTGGTGATATCCCCTTTATCGTTTTTTAATGTGTCTATTTGATCTTTCTCTCTTTTCTTCCTTGTTAGTCTGGCTACCGGTCTATCTATTTTGTTAATCTTTTCAAAAAACCCACTCCTAGATTCATTGATTTTTTTTTGAAGGTTTTTTTGTGTTTCTCTCCCATTCGGTTCTGCTGTGATCTTAGTTATTTCTTGTTTTATACTAGGTTTTTAATGTGTTTTCCATTGCTTCTTTTGATTGTGATGTTAGGGTGTCTATTTTAGATCTTTCCCACTTTCTAATGTGGACATTTAATGCTGTAAATTTCCCTCTAAACACTGTTTTAACTGTATCCCAGAAATTCTGATATGTTGTGTCTTTGTTCTCATTGGTTTCAAAGAACTTATTTATTTCTGCCTTAATTTTGCTATTTACCCAGTAGTCATTCATAAGCAGGTTGTTCAGTTTCCATGTAGTTGTGCAGTTTTGAGTGAGCTTCTTAATTCTGAGTTCTAATTTGATTACACTGTGGTTTGAGAGATTGTTTGTTATGATTTTCATTCTTTTGCATTTGCTGAGGAGTGTTTTAATTCCAATTATGTGGTTGATTTTAGAATAAGTGCTATGTGGTGCTGAGAAGAATGTATATTCTGTTGATTTGGGGTGGAGAGTTCTGTAGGTATCTATTAGGTCCACTTGGACCAGAGCTGAGTTCAAGTCTGAATATCCTTGTTAATTTCCTTTCTTGTTGATCTGTCTAATATTGATAGTGGGTTGTTAAAGTTTCCCACTATTATTGTGTGGGAGTCTAAGTCTCCTTGTAGGTCTCTAGGAACTCGTTTTATGAATCCTGGTGCTCCTGTATTTGGCATATATATATATTTAGGATACTTAGCTCTTCTTGTTGCATTGATCCCTTTACTACTATGTAATGCCCTTCTTTGTCCTTTTTTATCCTTGTTGGTTTAAAGTCTGTTTTATTAGAGACTAGGATTGCAACTCCTGCTTTTTTTTTCTTTCTTTCCATTTGCTTGGTAAATATTCCTCCATCCCTTTATTTTGAGCCTATGTGTGTCCTTGCAAGTGAGATGTGTCTCCTGAATACAGCACACCTGTGGGTATTGACTCTTTATCCAATTTGCCAGTGTATGTCTTTTAATTGGGGCATTTAGCTCATTTATATTTACCGTTAATATTGTTATGTGTGAATTTGGTCCTGTCATCATGATGTTAGCTGGTTATTCTGCACATTAGTTGAAGCAGTTTCTTCCTAGTTTCATTGGTTTATATATTTTGGTGTGTTTTTGCAGTGGCTGGTACTGGTTTTTCCTTTCCATGTTTAGTGCTTCCTTTAGGAGCTCTTGGAAGGCAGGTCTGATGGTGACTAAATCTGTCAGCATCTGCTTGTCTGTAAAGGATTTTATTTCTCATTCACTTATGAAGCTTAGTTTGGCTGGTTATGAAATTCCATATGTACATCATGGAAACGAGTGCATGTGAAACACACACACACACACGCACACACATTGCATACTTTCATTTTTGTGTCCATTTCTTTTCTGATTTTATCAGCAGCCAACTAAAGAAAATAGAAAAAAAAATTGGTAATTCGATCTTTCATGTTCTGCATCTTCCAGCTTCACAACTTATAGTTTTCTATTTTTATTGTTATTGTGATCAGAATGAAAATGTATACAATAGAATCAGAATCAGGTCAGAATCAACAAAAATACTATAATGTTTGTACATGCTTTCGATGCAGTTTGTCTCTGCAAAGGGTGTGTGTGTTTCTATGCACATGTGCATGTACACAAGTGTGTAAATAAGTGTTTTATTCATGATGGAGAAAGGCTGGTCAAAATGATTCTGAATGAGATAGCACCACTACAGCAGATAATTAGGTCTCTAGCAATAAAACAAGTCATTAAACATGTTTCTAAGCATCTACTCAGTATCTGGCACAATGTTAAGTAGTGTAAATATAATCATTAGCAAAATTCAGCTTCTACCCTCAATGGTATATGTGTAGAACAAATTGGTAAAGCTGGAGTACATTTCAGGACCAAAAACAGTTTCTGTGTAGTTCCCACTTCATCAAGACCATATTGTATACCTCTCATACACTTAAGCCATAGGGAAGCAATTATTCCATCCATCCTTTTACAGGGTAGTGGTGGGGAAGAAGAGCTGACTGTCATGCTTGAATTCACATAATTTCATAATTAAATAATTTCATGTTACATAATCTCGATAAACCTAAAATCCAATATATGATAAAGATAGTGTTTCAAATCAGTGGATAAGTGATAAACAGTTCATAAAATGGTGTTCAGATAATTGGCTATATGTATTTTATAGTTGCACAAAGGTATAATATGTCATTAATAAATATTAATTCCATAGTGGATGTCAAATACACTTTTTCAAAATATAAAGAAAAAATACCATAGACAAATATCACTTGCAACATTATGGTTAAAATTAAATATCGAAACATAGCCCTAACCAATAACAGAAAATTTAAAAAAAAATTTATGGATTGGAATTTGTTAAAATATAAAACTTTTCTTTTTCAGAGGATACAATGAATATGTGTAAAAAGCAAATATCAAATCAGCAACAAGTGCTTGCAATTCACTTGACATATTTAAAATATGAGTAGTTCCAACAAATCATAAATAAATGATTAGTAGTCCAATAAAAAAAAGACAAAGTACATTGACAGGAAACTATGAAACTCATGAACACTAAATGTCTTAGATTCTCTATTGTTAAACAAAATGCAAAAACAATAGAGAACATTATGAACATGGAGTTAATATTTAACAAAATTATTTTATCCATGTTATAAGTAAATATTTACATCCAAAAACCCTTGTTTTCTCTGAAAGTTGTCACTTATGAGTCTATTTTGAAAATGTTTAAAGAATAGTAATTAATTAACTTTAATAAATAGGTACTCCTATTGAGGGAAAACAGACATTTCCATAATTTTTCTTCTGTTTCTAATCTAGTAGATGGTAGGAAAATAATGACAATTGCATGTTCATACCTGGAGAATATGCATTCCATTTCTTTTAAACTTTTGCATTCTCAAAACTCTATTGATACCTCAAAGCATACCCTTTGCTGTTGAAAACAGCCTTTCAAGTATAAAGACACACACATCACTTTCCTTAAATCTTATATAAGGCAAGGGCCTAGATTCCTATCAGAAAATGTATTTCAAGAATGCTTTTTTAGTAGTTCCTGTGGCCTTATCTTATAGAGGAAGGTTTTTTTTTAAACATACACACAGTATTTGATGCACATTTTTATTGGAAAGAGCTTTTATTTCCTTAAATGTTTTGTTGTCTAAGTGTGAAAAGTATCCTGCAGTGGAATTTAGTGGCACAGATGCTTATTGTGATAGATGAGATGAACTTGCTTCCCTAAGCATGCATGGGCATGAAATGCATCTGGCTTCTGTACATAAAAGTCAGTTATGTTCCCAAATGTGTCTCTGCATTTACACAGACGTTTAGGGGCAGACACCCTACTGTTCCCTCAAAAGGCGGCTCTGCTTAATTATGAAGTTCAAGTTAGACCAGAAGTTGGAAAATACTAAATTCCACATTGCAGACAGAGCCTGAGCAGGTGATGTCACCACTGCATTCTAAGGTGGCAAGTCCTCAGAGAAGTCACTTATCACCTTACCATGGAGAAAAATAACCGTGTCCAGAACACAAGAGGATGCTTTAAGGTAGCGTACAATCAAGTGTGCAAACCTGTGCAATACATACCAGATGAAATCCAGTTCAGAGGCTCAGGAAAACAAACAAATGAGGATATGCTTTAAAAAATAGGACTTAATATAAACAGTCGTGAGAGTAAAACTATTGCTAAGCACATAGGAAACATAAACCAGGCTTTCAGGAAGGAGTTTGGCATATGTGTGCACTGGTAAGAGGTGTAATGTGCAGAAATCCGGCCTTTTGTGGCATAGCAACTAAAGTTCCTTTTCTATTGTCCAGACAACCTTAAATATTCCTTTATGCAGTACTATTTTAAAAAGGCCATCTACTGTGCACAATGTGTTAGCATCAAGGACATGAAATTTATCTGGAATATACCAAAACTTTAATCAATAGACTAGGACCAAAGCTTTTAAAAACAGGTTTTCGTAGATAAATCATTATAAGTTATTATTTCCTCGCCATAGGTAAGGCATGATAGATAACTTTACTTTTTCTCAGTCACTTAGTGTGTAGGTAGAATAATGACCCTTAGCAGGATGACCTTTTGAATGTGTTGTTAGGCAGCATGGAAGCATTATGGTTAGATGTGGAATTAAGATTGCTAATCACCTCACCTTAAACTGGAGCGATTATCCTGAATTATCTAGGTGGGCCCACTGTAGTCACAAAGAACCTTCAGACAGGAAGGCGGAGAGACCAGAGTGAGCAGAAGAGCTTGGGGAAACTGGAGCCGAGGCTGAAGTGATGTGCTGTGTCCAAGATGTGCAGAGGCCAAGAGCTCGGGGATACATGTCACCCCTCAAACCTGGTGAATTCTCTCCTGGAATCTCTAGACAAAATATACACTTGATGATACCTTGATTTTAGCACACTAAGACCCACTTTGGACTTCTGACCCCCAGAAGCATTAAGAAAAAAAATGTGTTGTTTTAAGCCTCTGAGTTTATGTTAATTTACTGTAACAGCAGTAAGAAACTAACACAGTAAGACGGCTTTTATTTTTATGTGATGTATAGAATTAAATTGGATATGCTAGGAAATATTGGAAATTTATTGATTTATTTTTTTGTCTGAGCTGGAGTCTGGCTCTGTCACCCAGGCTGGAGTGCAGTGGCGCGATCTCGGCTCACTGCATGCTCTGCCTCCCGGGTTCCCGCCATTCTCCTGCCTCAGCCTCCCGAGTAGCTGGGACTACAGGCGCCGCCACCACGCCGGCTAATTTTCTGTATTTTTAGTAGAGACGGGGTTTCACCGTGGTCTCGATCTCCTGACCTCGTGATCCGCCCGCCTCGGCCTCCCAAAGTGCTGGGATTACAAGTGTGAGCCACCGCGCCCGGCCAGGAATTTATTTTCTTAATATAGTTCTTCATATTAGAATAATGAGAACCATCGAGTAATGAAGTGTTCTATTTTGTGAAGGATGATTATATAAACAGTACGAAGGTTAAAAACCGGGCGGGACCGGCTGGGCACAATGGCTCGTTCATGTAATCCCAGCACTTTGGGAGGCCGGGGCAGGTGGATCTCTTGAGCCCAGGAGTCTCAGATCAGCCTGGGCAACATGTGAAACCCCATCTCCACAAAAATACAAAAACCAGGCAGACGTGGTGGCGGCGCCTGTGGTCCCAGCCACTCAGGAGGCTGCGGTGGAAGGATCGGAGCCCGGCAGGTGCAGGCTGCGGTGGACCGTGATTATGCCACTGTGCTCCAGTCTGGGTGACAGAGTAAGACCCTGTCTCCATTAAATAAATAGATAAATAAATATATATATAAGTAAAAGAGGAGGGTGTCTTTTGAAGGCTATTAAAGTCGTCTAAGTGTCCTCTGATTATATGAGGCTGGAATGGTGCATGGAATGTTGTGTTGAATAACCTGATACAGTCTCTGAAACTATAGAAGCATTAGTAATTTTAGCCTGAGAGTGCTATAATCTGGGATAATTTGGTCCAATACTTCCAGAGAGGGTTGAAGTTTTGAGATAGCTGGAGTTATTTCAGTTGAAGACCTGAATATGAGGCAACTGCATACTCAATTACAATTCAATTTCTACTCTTTATATAAGGTAGAAATGGGTAACATGTGGGACACTATGTTAAAAGTAATGCAGCCATAGTGTAGTGGTAAAAGCAGATGAAAAGTACTATAATAGTCGTATAGATGAGGTACTGGAAAGAAGCAGAGTTGAAAAATTGGAGATAAATGTCAGTTTTCCAGAGCCATGGGATGAAAACCAAACAGGATTACAACAGATTCAATTCACTCAAGATGTCTAACTTGGTAATAGGTCAGAAAACTCAATTTGTCGTATTTTCTCAAAAGTACGCAAAAATGTTCCTTTTGATAAAACACGTGTAGTGCACCTTCGGATTTGATTTTTCTTTATGTTCTGTAAACTGCTCACAGTAAAACAGAAAAAAAGTCTGACAAATATGATGGTCCTTAAATCTTGTAGGAGTATGATGCTTCTCCAAAGAATAGAGGTTTTCCTAGGAAGGCCCTAAGCAAGGAATCAAGTTTCCTTTTGCAAGAAATAAAATTCTCAAAAGTTCCCTGCACCTTGGAAAGGCTCTGGTTGAAATTAATAGCACAACGTTATTTATTTAAATTTTAACTTTTAAGTTCAGGGGTACAAGTGTAGGTTTGTTACAGAGGTAAGCTTATGCCATGGGATTGGTTGTACAGTTTATTTCATCACCCAGATATTAAGCCTAATATCCATTAGTTGTTTTTCCTGATCCTCATAGCAAATATTACCCCCATAAAGTTTTATGGTTACTTTTTTCTTATCTTCTGATTAATGCCATTAGATTCACCAATTGAAATTATTTTTCAGTAGTTTAATTCCCTCTAGAAGGTTTAAAAAATGTTTCCGAATTTCCTAAGTCTTCTTTCTTTGTTAGTCTTCTAAAAAGCTATATTCAATAGAATCATGTGCTTAGGTACAATTTCACTAAAAGCGTATCTTCAACATTTGATCTGTTTAAAAGTTCTTAAGGTGTTAAGGAACATTAGGTATCAGAGTTTATGGCATTTGATTAATCTGAATAAATCTTGGCATCAAATTGAATTCAGCAATAGTAACAGTGATAAATCAGAGAGCAATATTTGAAATGTCTCCAGGAAACATTTTAAAACAATTTTTAAGTTCACTAATTTGAGTCATTACACTTGGCCCTAATATGGTAGATTTTAAGTGAAGCTCAGTCGAACCTGGCAGATATCATATACAAACTTTTAATAGTCCTAACAGTTCCTGTACCTCATTTGGATAAAGATTATTTCCAGAGCATCAGTGCTTTGACCAGAAAGGCATTTATTATTCTGTAACACTTTTCTTGAGAAATTAGCATGATTCATCATTTGAGTACGCTCTCTCAGATAAGATTCTAATATTTGGGTGTGAATAAAACTTCAGGGCATTGAAAACAGCTGGAAGATAGACAATAGGGCGATCATCCTCTCTTGTCATTCTCTATCAAGGTCCTCTATAATTATTGGCCTAAACAGCTATAACTTTATGGTGAAAACAAACCGCTCGGATATAGCGTTAAAGGTTGAAATAATGAATTATACATAAATCGATTTAGTTCAGTTATATTCTGTTGAATTGGGAGAACATCGAATTTTTAAATTTCTCTGCATTTCTTGAAGTTAGGAATAAAAGCTGGGGTGGGGTCTCCTGAAATAATGAGGTCTAGAATAATTTCTGTTAAATTTACTTTTTAGTAGGATAAGTCTACTAAAATCAATATGAATGGAACCTTCAATGTACCACTGAAGATAATTAATCTTTGAGAGGTTAAGTAACCATTACAAGGTAATTTACCTAATTAGCAACTAAACCAACCAAATTTTAGATTTCTTAACTTTAAGACTATTGCTCACATAGTCACGTAAAGTATATCTTCCACATAGTCACAGGCAATCACAAGCTAACACGAGCAGTTAGCACAAAATAGATGTTCCACATAGAATGCAGAA